>NC_072462.1:17751920-18061920 GCF_027596085.1 Anoplopoma fimbria | reverse complement strand
CATCCTGCAGAAATGCATCAATGTGTATGAGTGCCTCTCAAGTGTGTAGAAAATATGCAATGTTTACTCACTGCAAACTGGTTACACACATGTTCAATTGAAAGCCAAGTGTTACTGTTCTTTGGATTAGAGGGCAAACAGAAACCTGTCTAGTCATGCAACCATGTAAACCCTAATCTCCACTCTTTAGTCTGGGAATTAGAAACTGGCTAACAATCAGATTAACCATTTCTCCCTCATATAACGGCTCACACCACGATGCACTCACCACAACACTAATGCATGATGTCCTATATATTACAGATGGGATTATCATCACTCACTAACCAGCGCTGGCATGTATGCAAAACGGTTTACAGAGAAATGAGGGTTGCAAAACACAAAAAATGGGTCCAAGAGAGATGTTTTCTTACTCAATTTTGATAATCTGTGCTTTGTGGTTCACTCCTGCACTACTCCTGGCTTTTAGAGACGTAACATGTATCAAATGGAGCTTTTCTCTCTCTTATTTTCCACCTCGTTCTTCCCTCAACCTCTTCTCCTCCTCTTTATTAGATCCTCTTCTCTCCGTCCCAGCCTACCTTCTCCTGTTTTCCCTTCTTTCCCTCTGTATACGCTCCATTCAACCAGCTGCTTCTAGTTTCCTTTTTTGCTTGGAGCCAATTAGAGGTGCATCACCTTTCCGTCTTTGTTTCCGCGGATTTTCCAACAAGCAAGAGGGGGGAGAGCAGGAAGAGATCAAAGTCACGACCCCCCCCCCTGCAGGAGCAAGCAGGCTCTCTCTGTAATTGTCCAATAGGGGTTTAACTGACGAATGCCTATAAAACAACACAATCAATGCCAAATGTCAGCAACCGGCTTCCTTGTTACAGAACAGCACAGACCACAGAGTCTATTCCCCCTGCGCCTGCATGGCTGATTCTCATGGAGCCTTTTTTAGTTTTTCTCTCTCTTCCTCCAGCTAGTTCTTTATGTCTACATTCCTTTCTTCTGTCTGTCTGTCCACAATGCAGTCCTTATGTTCAGTCTGTGTAGCTAAAGTGTGTGTTTGTGTTGACAGGCAGTTAAAAAGCTTATGATTCTTCGGAAAATGGGTTTAGCTGACTTTAATGGAGTTAACCTCGGTTTACTGTCGGTAGTAAGGCTTGTGGATCTTTGAGGGTTAAGCTATATTTAGGATGTAGCATTAATCGTCCTTGGATTCTTCAGCGTCTTTTCATATCGAGAGCGAAACACTGTGCACCTGCCCGTACAGACGCATGGTTATTTGGTACAGTAAAGAAATATCAAATCGACAGTCTGATAAATATTTTTGTCATATACTGCTAGGCAGATTTTGTAGTGTATTTTCTTATTTTTTTATAATAAGAAAATTTCTATTGAATGTATCCTTGCTTCTAAAAAGAGAAGCAGAGAATGTGGGCAGTGTTCACATCTAACTCCAGCTGTGCACTATTGCAGGACAAAATCCTGACGAAGCCCTTGACGTACAAAACATTGCCTCATTATATTCTTGGGGACTTGTACTTTCGAGTGTGGGGACTACTTCTCTTTCTCCTTTGCTAGAAGTGGAGCACAGTGGTTTGGTAGCGCACTCCTGCAGAGTGAGAAAAAAAAACCTGAAGTCGTTTTCGTAGCGAAGCTGAAAGGCCAGAGACGAGGGAGGAAGCACTTCAGACCTTATTAGCTTTTTGTAGCTCCAGATGATGAAGCGCAACAAGATGAGGCACACGGTCCTCTTCCTCTCTGCCAGACAGGACGCATGCACGCACATACTTTCTCTCTCAGACTCTCTTGCTGTGTCTCTTACTCAGTAACAAGAGCATGGACGCAGACAAACTGTTTTTATCTCCTGGCAGACATGTTGCTTTCATCACAGTTTGGGTTCAGTTGCATTTAATCGAAATCTAGAAGTATGGAATCGACTTTTCAAACTTGAATGCTTTTGAAACACATTCTATTTGCTTTCAACACTTGTGAGCTACTAAAAGAAAACTATATGTTTCTGAAAAGGTGGAAACAAAACAAATTTGCATTGGCCCCTATGACTCCTTTTCACCTTTCAACTCTCTTTTTATTTCTCTCTCTTCCCTCAGGTTTTTTGGTATTGGACTGTGTTTGCACTGGGCAGCTGGATGGGTTTACTCAATAAATGGCACTTGTTTTAGGCTGCCAGGCTATTAGATGCGTGTGCGTGTGCGTGTGCGTGTGTGTGTGTGTGTGTGTGTGTGTGTGTGTGTGTGTGTGTTTCGGGGGGCGAACCTACTGTGTGAGTGAGTTCGAGAGAGACACAGAGGGAGAGAAGTTGCAAAAGAGAGAGAGACTGCAGAATGAGTTGGCTATGCTATAAAAATAACACATTATCAGCTAAATTAGTTAAGTGTCTGGCTGTGGATCAGTGCTCCAGCTGGCTACTTGTGTCTGGAGTTTAGAAGAAAAAACACACTGTAAAAAATGAATAATTTAACCAAAATGTTCTCAGTTCATTGAATACTTTATGACAGCACCAACAAATGCTTCATCACATTTCAACAACTTTTTGTTGGGTTGACCGTGTGCAAGATGCACAGAAGATGCATTGTCCTGCACCTAGAAACATGTGTTAGTGAGAGAGTGAGAATGGAGGCAAGGGTCAATGATAGTGATTGGGATATATCTTTGTGTGTTTCATGGAATATGCATGGACAAGACCAGGACCAGTTTAAGAGAGATGTCATGTATACAGTATGTTTGGCATAATGGCACTACATTGGTTTAAGTCATGAAAACACCACTGCTAAGGGACAGATGCTCTCTGGTTCAATATTTTTTTGCATTTCAGTGTCATAATAGGAACTAGAAATGTTAAGATGACAAAAAATATGACATGTCAATTATAAATATTGTCACAACACTACTTACTGTTACAAAGATATCCTCTAACAAAGTCGTGAAAATGACATCAGTTTGTACTTGAAGTGGACTCTCCTCTTAGACATGGTAAATACGACTCCATATGAAGGCACCAATGGATGCATATGAATTCAGAGAAGATACTGTATGTGCTTTTTGGAGGATGGGTGCACAGATGGAAGGAAGAGGCATCAGAAGTGGAAGAGAAATAAACTGACTGTGCTGTGCTCTGATCGATTTTGAGGAGGAGCAGAATCTCTCCTGTCTGAACAGACATCTTTTAAATTTCAAGAAACATAATGAAAGGTTTGATGCCCATTACGCTCTCTCTGAATATGGCCCCTTTTATTGTGTGTTGTTTGTTGAGCCTCTGGTTGCATAACTGGAGGCTCCTGGGGAAGATCAGATTTCATGTCGGGATCTGCCTCCCTCCCCTTTCCTCCATCTCTTCACTGAATGCCCTTCGGTAACATCCCTCCTTCTGTGATATCTCTTTTATGTCACTTAATATCCCTTTTTCCTCTATCCCCCTGACCATTACTCTCTCTCTCGCTCTCTCTCTCTCTGCGCCTCTCTGCCTCTTTCACTCAGTGCTATTCAGCCTGGAGCACACTATACAATATATAAAGGCAGATTTTTTGCCCAATTTGGTCTTTACAACTGATCTTCAAGTTCGTGGAGAGGCCTCACTTGTCTGCAAAAACATCGGACAGATCCCCAGTCGGCAAACGTTATCTGTAGGGTTTTAATTTGTTGTCAGCAGAGATGTGAATGGAAATCACCCGTCTGCAAAAATATGTCATTGAGTGTGTGATGCATCTTTTTACAGTCATTCAGAATAAAAAAAAACCCACCTTTTTCTCGGAAATTGTGTTTCAGTCCATTGTTAGCCCTTTTTTTTCTGACGGGCAACAGAATCCAATCCAGCAGCTCTCGGCCGGATTCTCCAACTGTAGCTGGGAGCAAAACGGAGACTAGAAATCCAACTCTCTGGCTTTTCCAGCTCAACCTGTGCCCCCAGCAGATCAGTTAGAGCGCATATTTTCAAGTCGAAGATAATTAACATAACTTTCATATGATGCAGAGGCTGAACACGGCTTAATAGCGTTCACTCTGGATGATCTCTCTCAGAGTTATGCAATCTGTAAATCCTCGACAGAAACCTTGTGCAAATAACCCTGAATGCAAGATAACAAGGCTGTACTGAAGGCGTGTGACGTTAGTGCTCTGCTGATATATCTCAGATGGCTAAAAGCCAAATGGGCAATTTGACGCAAACACAAACGTTTATGTTATCAACACATCAAAAATGAGACCAGTAGCACTGGGCAAAAACAAGTCAGACACTGGTGTGTAAAATACCAAAAAAACTCAGCCAGAACTTGATTCACTTGACACTGACTTGAGTTTTCTTTGTTAAAAGACCAGCACTGAGTGACAGAGCTGCTTGTGAATGTCGGAGGAAGAGATATGAAGTGATTCCTCATGTGCTGCTTTGTTGTGGGATTTGGAGCTTCCTCTGTACTGTCCACATGGTGTCCACATGGTCCAAACAGTCTCATGTAACAACGCTTTTCTCTCCCGTTTTCTTCTTCTTTTCCTCATTCCATTGTCAGCTCTTTGTTCTTTCTTTTCTCTCTGTTTTCCTTCTTTTTATTTTCCTTCCAGTTTCTACAAATCTTCATGTGTCATCGTCACTGCAGCTCCCTCTCATTTGGCCCACTTTGTAGACCTATAAATGGCAGAGCGTGCTCAGGGCGAAGCGCTTGTGATTGGCTCGGAGTGACAACTCAAGAAGTATTCTCTCTGTCACATCTGTAAGGAGACCGTACAGTAGCTCTCCTCGCTGGATTCATGCTGTGTGTGTGTGTGTGTGTGTGCGAGTGTGTGTGAGTGTGTGTGAGTGTGTCTGCTATCCAACAGTTTAAAGCCAGAGGAAGGTTTTAACATGAATACACAAAAATGCAAATACAGATATTTAGAAGCAAACTCACCGTCTCATACAGATGTAGAGCTGAATACAAACCCGCTATTTGAATGCTGGATTTTGATAAAAGGGCATGTTTGCTCGCATGCTCACACACCACTCTGCCTCCCCGCCTAATCTCTTTCTCTGTCATTCATTATTGATGCTGTAGCCCACTTGTTGCAAAACTAGAAACGGACTGTCATGACACAGGGTGTCATATTCTCCACCCCCCACCCAGCAACCCTACTATGTCTATACGCCCTGACTTACACAAAGGACCAGGCACACACTCACACAAACCTGCTCATATCTGCACTTCGACAACCTAATCTGATTGGTGAACCAATTTCTACCGTGTAATGGAAATGTTGGTAGTAAGCTGAGAAATGCTGACTTCCCCCAGCGCTACACGGTGGGACAGCATGATCTGATCCTATTGCAGATTTTTTATCTATTAATCGTTCAGTCTATGATGATGTCTTAAATTTTCTTGTTTTATTCCTGACCAATAGTCCAAAAGCTTAAGATTTTCTTATTTAATGTCACGCATGACAAAGAAAAGCAGAAATTCCTCACATTTGAGGAATCAACATTTTGCATGCTTTGAAAAAAACCCAGTACATTATCAAAATATTTGTATAATTTTCTATTGACCGACTATCAGTTGCAGCTCTAAAAAATGTCAACCACATATGCTGATGAATATCTAGTTCCTCATTCTCTAATCTTAACTTTGAAATTAGGTTAGAAGCTCTGACGTCTGACACTTGAGCTTTGACACAAATTCCAAAGCAAACTTTAGATAAAGAATATTGTTTTTCCTGTTGCACCAAGAGGCACCTTTTAAAAATAAAATAAAAACAATTGCATTCAGTCTGCATTTTCTGCTACATATATTTAAAGTTGGAAATAATGAATGTAAACGGAAAAAAATCTTTTTTGGTGGCGTTCCCAAATATTTCCCAAATTTGAGATATACTTATGAAGTGTTTTAAAAACAAAGCCTTTAACCAAAACTCACAGGGACGATTAGACTAAAACGCCCATGGCCTTAAATCCCACTTATGGAGATGTGATATCAACAAGAAATCAAGCAACACGAATATAGTCAATGATGTTACAGTGTTTGTGTGGAATGTTTTCTGTCTACCTCCAGAATTTTTATTACATATAACAAGAGATCCTGTTCTTCCATTGTTATCTAAAGAAATTGACATTTACAATCGTAGAATAAAAGTCCTTCTGCAGCTACCATGAGTCACAAGATCCCTAATGATGCCTGTATGCAACACGATGACTCTCCCTCCACCCAGGGCTTTGTTTTACCTCGGTAATGACCAAGGGTTCACGTTGTATTTAGATAGACAAGGCCTGTATGCTCTGAATTTGACTTAAATCCATAAATACCCTCGTAGCTTACAACTCAGACGCTTACAGGCAGATGTTGAGCAGTATACACAGCAGTGTAAACAACACCACAGTAGGCTTGGCTATATGTTTAGTCATGTGGCTCCATCTGTCAGAACAAATTCAGGTTACTCACCCATCATGTCTAACAGAGGGCTAATATCTAATTCACTATAAGCTAGAAAATGGAGGTTTTAGTACATTTAACACTTTTTTTTCATCTTACCGATGTGATAGAGACATTCCTCCTTGGATATTTGCAAAACTTAAATAGTTTTCTTACGGATTCGAGGATAGGTTCTGATTCGATTTATTATTGGACACCCACAGTGAGAGCTTAATTTCTGATTGGACAGCTTTTAAATTAAATTAAATGTCTAGGGAGTATAATAAGTATAATTGTGTCTAATTGGACATCCACAGAAGCACCACAGTCACTGTTTGTATCCTCAGTGGGATAAAGAGCAGCCTCGGCTCTGTGACAAATGATTGACATAGTGTTGGCCCCGCCCCCTCACTGCTGCTGATTGGACAGCGGCCAGAGGACAATGTGTCTCAAGGAATCCCTGTGTCACCAGAGAAGCTTTGGCTCACACGCACACACGCACACACATATGAAGCACGCTGCAGACAACCTCACACCCAGTACTATTTACTCGAGAGACACACACACTTCCTCCTTTAGGCCCTGTCATGGGATCTTGACTGAAACGCAGAGAAGATGCTGCTCTTTAGGTGTGTTCCCTAAGTATCAGAAACACACTACTCCCTCGTGGAAATGCTGTTTCTCTGAAAGCTTCTCCTCTCGTGTGCGCTGAGTTACAGGCCACAGAGGGATGCCACTCCCTGCCTTGGATGTGTGTCTGTCTGTGGATGTGTGGGCACAATGGGTTCTTGTAATTGTGTGTGTTTGTGTGTGTGTGTGTGTGTGTGTGTGTGTGTGTGTGTGTGTGTGTGTGTGTGTGTGTGTGTGTGTGTGTGTGTGTTTGTGTGTGTGTGCTTTTGACGGACCGCCTTGAGTGTGACCTTGTATTGAAAACAGAGAGTGATCTATACGAGGACCTGTGGTGCCCACAGTCTGCTCTCCGGGCCGGAGCAAAGTGGAATAATTTTATTACCGTCGTACCACGCCAAGAGATATTCATAACTCTATCGATTGCTTAAGTGAATCCATGGCGAGGGCGCCCATCAGAAGACCTCTATAAATCTTTCAGCAGAAGATGGCTGCACCCTTGTCTGTGTCTGATGACCGTACTCACAAACTGTGGCATGTCATGTGCTTAGCTTTCACCTCACTCAAGTCCTATCTTCACGCTGCAATTTTCTGCAGCTGCACAAAAGCACGTCCGTAAGCAGACTAGAAAACAACTAGACTGTTTTGTGTGTTTGGGTTGATAGAAATGGAGTTAAAAGTCCAGACATTTCCCTCTTAGGCTCTGAGCAATAAGAGTATTTATGCCGGTTGTGTGTCTGGTTGTTTTACAAAAGCACATAAAATAAAGCATCCAGCTACTTGCTATATTCCTTCTGTCTCCTGAAGATAGATGGCTCCCAGAAAAGCAAACAGATGGCTTGACTGTGTGAGGAGACGCAGTGCTCCACACTGTGGAAACTTCCAGTGTTTTACACTGACGCAATTAGCTGTAATGAATTGAATTAGCCCGCCAAGGTAGAGATTGCCTCAGTGAAATACACAACATAGGGAAAATGAGATTCTCGTCTGGCAGACACATCGTGGCATCACGCTTCAAGGCCTCTGTTCTGAAACAGATGTGTTATTTTTATAGAAGTGTGTCTGGATGAGAGCTCAAGTGAGATTTTTGTGTGTGTGTGTGTGTGTGTGTCGGCCCAAAAGCTAAATGCAGCTATGCAGGATATATTGCTGAATCCAGAGAGATGTCTCCCTCTCTCTCTCACAAAACTTGAGCCCTGTGACAAATTATTATATCGTTTATCACTAAAAGCTTTACTGTTACCATGGTAACATACCTTACATAAAGTCCAGAATTATCTTAGGTCTCACACTGTCCTCGCTGGTCTTTCTAAGAGGCCCAAATTAGCTTAAAGTCACAGTGACAGCAGTTAGAACTTTTTTAGCTCTTGATATATATAAAAAATGATTCTCTTTATATTTGAGTCTTATATTTAGCATATAAGAATTGATAACGGAGTTAGGTTTATTTTTACATGCACACATTGTTTTTGGTTTTCAAGTTGTTTTCAACTCACGTAGACATGTCTAAAGGGAATATGCTCCCGTTGGTGTCCATTTGGGTCATTTCACTCACTTTGTATGTTTTCTAGTCTGCACCAGTCAGTGGATTCCTTTCTCACACCATAAAGCACACACACACACACACACACACACACACACACACACACACACACACACACACACACACACACACACACACACACTGACTGAGACACTGGAAACAATTGTGATACATTTGAAAAGGAAGTGCTCTGTCCCGAAAAACTAAAGTGGCATGTTTCCAGAAATACTGCAGGAGAATTACATCCCTTCTCTGTCAGCCGGAGTGTTGATCATAGCTACTAAATCTCTGCCACCTGTGAGTGTGTCTGTTTGCGTTAAAGACTGAGAGATGATTTGCGGGAGAAGAAATCTTCACAGGGCGTCTGAGAAATCCACTGTGATATTAAAAAAAATGTCCCGAAGCTTGGAGTATATATTAGAATAATTGCAGTGTAGTTTATGTTTCACGTCATTTCGATATTTCATATTATTTTGGCTAAAATACAGAGGACAGTTTCTAAATGCACAGGCATTTAATAGACAACAAAATATGGAAAAAAATGTCTTGCTTTCTCTGCCTCCCACCTAGATGCTTCTCTGTGCTTATTCTTCGTTTTTTCTCTCCGTCACTGTACTTTAAAATTCACATCTCAGTTGAGGCTCTTATGTAAGTGAATTAGCTGGCAATGTAGCGTTTCATTTTTCATGTGCTGTGTTGGCGATCAGGGACTAGCCAGCTTATGTCATCCCTCTCCAGCTGAGGAGAAAGATTTAAAACATGAAACGAAATGCAGCTGATTCTGCCATTAATCTGCAAAGCTGTCTTACTTTCATTTCTCCTGTCTTGTACCGACTGTAAACTTAATTTCTCACCGACCTTAATATGAGATGTTCTACAATGACATATGTGCAATGTCTACAAACTTATACATGTAAAATACATAATGTATTTCAGGGGATATCACCCAGCTCTAGTTCAGTACTTAATCTTCCAAAAGAAAGAAATGCATCTTTGGTATATTATTTTTACCTAGACAATCTCATGGGTTCCTCTTCTTAATTCTTTAATTATGTATCTACTCTTGACTCTAAGCTGCACATAGACCTTAACCATACGGAGTAATGTTGTCACCCTGCATTTTCACTGCTCTAATGCATAGATACTGTAATTCACTCAGATGTGTGCTAATGCACTCCAGACCAAAAAAGACAGATTTAAGTTATTGCTAAAAGTCTGTAGGACACTGTAAACACATCAATCCACCTGACTTAACACTCAGGAAGATAAATTGAATGTAATCGTAGCGATATCCAGGTTAAAGGGTGTTATCCTATTCAGGCGGATAGATTGGTATTGATGGTGGGCCATTTACTGTTGCCATTTTAGTCTCAAGGCCAGACCTCTTGGGGAAAAGAAGCTATCTGCCAGTAAAAAGCCATTATCTCCTTTTCACTGCAAAAAAAGAGAAAAAGAAAAAATGCCATCTCACTCCTTCGACTTGTTTTTAACAAATTTTAAAGTGGAAGCAGGGCAGAAGTTTAAGGCAAAGGGAAGACAAACGTTTTCGTGCACTATATTTGCAGCTGAATGAATTGAAATGAACTGATATGGCAAACTTGTTAGCAACAGTTAAACATCTTGCAGATATTGGAGCAATATTAGCCTTGGTCACCCTTCTCTTTTTAGCTTTGGTTTGGTCTCCAGAGAGTCCTGAACCCTTTCACACAGTTTCTAATATTTAAGCATAATTCAAACAGCCAGCAGCTAGCTTGGTTAGCGGGTTGGTTTCCTTGCAAGTAGATCCCTGCAGTTAGCTACAATAGCTAATTCAGTGGGTTTCTTTCTGTATTTACGTTCATTTACCTTCTTTCACACTACCAACCTTAAAGGAAAGCTCCGTTAAATTAAAAAGAGGTAGTTTTCCAGTTGGCTAACCAAATAGCTAACGTTAGCTTGGTTAGTTAGCTATGTGGTTCCCTATGCAGTTAACACTACAATAGCTAATCTAGATGGCCATATTTTGTGTATTTGTTCATTTGAACTCAGTGACGAAATGATTTATGTAGAATGTAAGTTTATTTGGGAAGCTGTAAGGTTGAGGATGCTTATTTTGGTTTATTGTTTAGCTAATCTGTACGTGTCCCATGTGGCCACAGTTATGATAAAAATTAACAGAACTTTCCAGAATCTTGTGGAACTTTACTTTGTTGAATTTGTAAACCACAGAGGTAAATATTAATGTTTTAAAGTGAAAAGCAGGACTGGTGCAGGAAACACAAAACAGGAGAATGACATAATTCTGAGGATTTAATGACTTCCATGGAGGTAATAGCTTCTGTCTGGCCAATGCTCACTTTGTGCATTAATGTGGATATTTTTTACATGCATGTCTATTTGTGGTCGAGCCCGGACGACAGAACAAACGCTTCTGTTAATGCTTTTAAGTCAGACGTCGGCAGCACTGCTATATTTTGACACTGATGTCACAGTCACTCATCTCGTCTGTTCGGGACTGATTCATGAATCTCAGGCGGAACATCTGTCTGGGGGGGACAGGAAGGGTGGGACATCACATATGAGTGTGTTTATAAGTGTGTACATGCATGTCTTCATCCTCGTTGGCTTGAATGCGAATAAGTCTATTTTTGATCTGCTAGGGTAATTTTTTAAGGCGTGGAGCAACAACTGACAGAGGAAAAGAGGGCAAAACAGATTTTTAAATAAACTCTTCGGATGAGTAACGAAGAAAGGGGCCATAAAAGGCTTGCAGTCATAAGAGAGACCGCGGCAAGAGAAAATGCTGTAAAATGTTTTCAGAGTGGGACACAACATGAGCAGAGATCATTTTGCTCTGGAGGCAAACCTTGTTTAAAGCATATTTAAGACATATGCCATTTGGTGACTCAAACGAAAACCAGCCTGTGTCCCACATGGTTGTTAAAGACACAGTCTGGATAACACAGGTACTAATTTGGATCTCAGTCACATCTGTTGGAGGGCAATGGTTGACCTTTTTTTATATTCCTTTTGATAGTTTAGTCCCTTTTTAAAGTGCTGCTGCGCTGAGTTTTCTGTTTATAAATATTAGCAGTTCAGGCTTAGGAGCGCTCAATGACAAATAATGAATAATAATGCCAAAAATAAAAATATTACATGTGCAATAATCAAAACAATTAATAATATAGTCATTATGTAAAGTACGTGGAATATATAAAAGAGAAAATATGTAAAAGGATATGTCCTTTTTCCAGAGACTCTTATTCACATTAATAGGCTCAAACTTAAGTGAATAATCAGCCTGAGTTGTTAAACAGAGATAATACCTCTCTGTGCTAAATTAACTCATAAAGGGCAGCTGATAATAGATAGCCTCAGACGATAAGAGTTGACAAAGCTGTACATTTTACAGGCCTCAGAGAGAGTGGGTGTATGTGTGTGATAGAATAGTGTTCGTAGACTACAGATAGCCTGTCAGTCCCCCATAATGTCACTGTGAAACCTGTAATTGATGGCTTCAATTAGAGACTGAATCACCCCGTGAAGGTACTCACACCCTAACCTTACCTTTTTATATTTTTCCCCACACCATCTTTTTCTCCTGGGTAATCTCGGGTTTCTCTCACGTTGCACAGAAAAATTCAATAAATGTTGCTGAGAGGGCACAAAAAAACAGCCGGACTGGAATTGGCTGAAAGGGCAGTTTTTCCAGTTTTCTGTCATTTTATAGATGAAACAATTACCGGATTTCAAAATCAAAACAATATCCAGCTGGTTTGTTGAGAATAATCATTTGCTTCAGCTGCAGATCTTTTTACGAGTCATGTTGCAGCGATCGGGGGGATATAAGGGAGAAAACACAGCTGACGGAGATCAAGAGAGAGGTGAAGATGAACTGAAGCACATGCAGCTTTCCCACGCCCCTTCCTATCTCTGCCGACACACATGCACATCTTTTTCTCCTTGTTCTCACACACACACCTACTATCTCACACAGCTATGGGTGACTTGCTGATCATTTTGGTGTGCAGTTAGATTATCACCGGTCTACTAAGGGTGAAAAAGTGGGTCACTCAAGGCTCTTGTCCCATTTTTTTGTGGGGGAGCTATTATTTTTTCTCACTCAAGTGTAGCGAGGCCCTGACGTCCTTTGTCTCACTTCTCAATGGATAATGCTTTCCCTCCCTCTCCTCTCCACCTCACTGCCTAACTCTCTCTCTCTCTCTCTCTCTCTCTCTCTCTCTCTCTCTCTGTCCATCCTTGACCACTGGTTGACTCAGTATTGCCTCAGGCTCATTGCCAAGGGCTCACAGCTCCGTGCTAAAAGGTTACTTACTTTGGCCAGCGCAGCCGAAGAGGTTGTGAGATCACTTAAGTGTTTTGCCGAGGGCACTGACAACGTGGTGTCAATTTGTGTGTGCATTTCGACCAACATGTGTTTGTTTTCCAATTTTAGTGGAGTACTTCAATAATTGACATTAAAACAGTTTTTGGTACTTATACTTGATTATAACCATTTTTTACAACATTTTACTTCTACTCTAATACATTTATCTGACAGGTATAGTGACTAATGACCCATATTTAACAGTACTGTTGATATAACTCTGCACCAGTGTTCAGTGCAGGACTTTAAACAGCTAAAATGAAATAAACATTCTGTCTGTCTTCTATTAACTGTTTAGTTAATAGAAACAAAACAAAAGCTGACGGGGGACTGGTCCGTTGAAAGCTATCACATCTTGATGATTTGTAATGCTTTTAACCCTCTTCTCCTGCTGTGTAGTATTGGTGTAGTGGAAACTGTGCTTGGCTCTTTGTAGCGCTCTGAGACAGAATTGTAACTCACAAAACCACAAGTATAAATACTGCATGTCCTTACACTTCTGTCACTAATTTGGGTTAATTGTTTCCATGCACACAGTTGAACTGGTGCTTCCCTGCATTTTTCCTGACGCAGCCTGTCTGACGAGTCTAATGACACACACAAACACACACAGACACACACTTCGTCTTCTACCCTCTGAGCCAGACTTACGAGGTTTTGGATCAGACACCTCCTCTTTCACAATGACCTGTGTGTGTTTTTGTGTGTCTGGATGCGTGTGTGTTTAGGGCCCCTGGGCTTTTTGTTTCTGCTATCTGTTTCTGCTTAACGTCTGTAAGACAGGTCTTAAAGCGTTATATGAAGGTTGCTTCTGTTGGCAGATAGTGGGTAAAAGGAGAAAACACACAAGTGACATGATGATGAATCAGCGTGTTTAGTTTTCGGTTCACAAGCCTGCTTTCAGGACGAATACATACCTACACACTGACGACAAAATCTTTTCTTTTGGCTGCCCATCTTGAAATTATTTATGTACAGCAGAGATAGAGTCTGTCTGTGGCCTCCTCAGTCAGTTTGATTTAGTGACTTTGTGTCTTTCTGTGTGCATTTCTTTGTGTACAGTACATTTCTTGGCTACATTTTCTTACATTGTCCTTTTATTTGGTTGTTGGTGGGAGCATCCTGGTGGTGGGTGTGAAATTTATGGACAGATTACAGATCGTATGTAGTATAAGGGGAAATAAAAATGATTCTAAAACCAAACCAAGACAAAGAAAGAAAGTTGACAAAAGCTTTATGAAACATGAAAAAAATCACCCCCACTTAAACATATCAACAACCACAAAGCAGACAGTGGCTTCTGTAGTGGTTCTTGTTTTATATGTGTTTGTGTGCGTGTGAACGAGTAATATTAACTCAGACACATCTCATGACTCATTGTATTTGTCTGGTGAGGGTTTATCTTATTTGCCAACATAGCAGACCGAGCTTAGGATGGAAGCAGTTGATGATATATTATGCCAAATTTGCTCCATACCTACCAATTATATACCAAAATGAAATCACAATTCTTTTGTTGCATGAGACAGATGCTTGGATTTTTATTCAGTAGTAGCCATCGTAAGGCACATTCTCACAGATCCTCCTGTCCGTTTCCAGAATTGAAGTCAAAAGCTGCAATTTTGTTCACATTTTCTTTTAGAGTTTTAAGGAAACTAATAAATACTTACAAATTAATTGTTTTGGCCATGCAAGATTCATATGTTATCGTACGTATAACCTTTTGAGGTGCACCCACACACAAGAAAACTGCAGACATGGTGAGCAATAAACTGTTCATTTAGCTTCTGAAAGACAACAATGGAGAAATTTAAAGTGGGATGTTGCCTTTTTCACTTATTCTTTATTTACATTACATTACATTACAGTCATTTAGCAGACGCTTTTATCCAAAGCGACTTACAGGAAGTGTATTCAACATAGGTATTCAAGAGAACTACTAGTCACCAGAAGTCATAAGTGCATCTCCTTTCTTAAACAAGCATCTAAAAGCATAAACCAGAGCAAAAGTATAGTGCAGAAGCAAATTACTACGAAAACAATAATTGCAACAAACTAATACGAATACAATAAGTGCTACAAACTAATACGAATACAATAAGTGCTACGAGGAAGGCTCAGGGTAGTACTTCTTGAAGAGGTGAGTTTTCAGCCTGCGCCGAAAGATGGGCAGCGACTCTGCTGTCCTGACGTCAGTGGGGAGTTCATTCCACCACTGAGGGGCCAGGACAGAAAAAAGCTGTGACCGGGTGGATCGGCCGCAGGGACCTCTGAGCGACGGGGCAACCAATCGCCCCGAGGCAGCAGAGCAAAGTGGTCGGGCGGGGGTGTAGGCTTGACCATGGCCTGGTCAAGCCCTATTTCTTTGGCATGTTCCTTGTCAGAATATGTAATGTGATTCATAACATCATGCATTCAGCTCTGCATTGTGTCCAGACACTCTACTGCCCTGCTCCCCACCTAGGGAGACATCTGTCTGTGTGTGTGTATGTGAGTGTGAGTGTGTGTGTGTGTGTGTGCTGACAGAACCCAGCTTGAGTCATCATGACTGTCCGACAGTCTGAATGTGATGTGACCAGCAGCATACTTGAGTGAAAGCTCATTTGAAGGCTGACAATATGGCTGTTGAATCCAGAGGACAGATCCCATATTTACAAACATAAATAATCTCAACAAAGATGCACAGCAACACATGTATAAAGCCAAAATATATAGTAATTCATGCAAACACTTATCTACCTTCCTACCCTCTTTGTTTCTTCCTCTCTCCATCACTCTGGCTGTTAGATTAGTGGAGCGCACAATCCCCACAGGGGAATTTGTGGCTCTGCAGAGTCGAGCCGAGAACTTTTTGTGAGACTCAGGCTCACTTGACTTTTGTTCTTGAGGTCACAGCTCTATTTCAAGCCTATTTATTTTGATCGACTTAGCTACCTACTCTGTGCTCTATGGTTTCTAGATCACCTTTTTTTAGCCTATTTGCATGCTTTTCTATACTACAAACTTTAATTGACAAAATATAGCAACATGGGTTTTCTCTGTTTTGGAGTTTTAAATGCAGCTACTCTGTTTTGTGACTTGCTGTGCCTGTTTGGCGACCTCCTTCAATCTGTAAGTGAGCTATGAGAGCGGGTTTGGTCAGAAAGGCCAAATAGGTACATGCAAAGGAAAAGCTCAATATACTCTAGTTTTTCTGCAGTAATATTATTATATGTGATAGTTGGATTTGAGAATTGACTTTGCATCAGGCAAAATACATTTGTGAAACATCAGAGACACAGAAGTATATATTTTTTTAACATCTAGCCTTGTACAGAGGAGAAACTAAAACTAAACTAATGGTGTTATGTCCTGTTCTCTCCTCCCCTCTGAACTGTTCCCCCGTGTGTTTGTGTTTCTTGTTTGTTTACCTTGGTGCATCAGCCCGTGTTGATGTGTGACTGTTTGCCTCTGTCTCATGCATGTTTTTTTAAATGTGTGCCTGTGTGTTTGGATCTCATCAGAGCTTATTGCCACGAGTACTATCATCAGTTTGTTGGCCATCTGTAAAGCACTTTGAATTGCAGTGACCTGTTTGAAAGGAAGAGAGGAAATACGGTCAAAGGACAACGTCATCTCTTGTTAATTCTGCTGCAGCATACTAGTGATTTCACGTCACAAGACTGGGTGTTCAAGGCTTATTTCTTCCTGGTGTGACTGGGCCATAAGATTTTGATAAGAAACGATTGTCACACCTTTCCATCCGCCAACCAATTAACCTTGTGTTCATTCCATATGCCATCAATCCATGCAGCCATTTTTGCCTTTTGTTCATCCATCCATGAACCAGTAATTTCCCCCTCTGTGTCCTCTCGCTCCACTGCTGCTGAAAACAATATGAGAATCAGCTGAGTCCAGCTTCTCTTTAATTAACAGCTGGCTAGTCTAATCAAAGTAATGCGATGCTGTTGCCCGGTTGCATAATGACTTTCATCATCATTTTCATCATCGTCATCATTCCCTCTTATCTGTGTATTCACGTGCGCACTCGCATACAGCAGACGCTCAGGACAGTAAGAAAACCCTGTACTTAGAAGACGAACTCTTTAATTTATTTCTCAATCTACCACTCTTTCTATAGCACTCTTTGTTTTCCTGATATACATGGGAACAGATGGTTCAGTGGTGATCAATTAGAAAATGTAGTGTTTACTTGCTCGCAGGAAATGACAGAAAAGTAGCAGGTTTTTTTCAGATGAGATCAAAGCATTAAGGAAAAACATGTAATATGATAAGCACCAAATACACTCAGTTTATTAGGTACAACTTGCTAGAATGAATTTTGTCTAATACAACAGCCCTGCATTAAATCCGGCCTTCTGGAATGTTGTATTTCAGTTTGAATCTGACACTAACCCTGAATTTGTTGTTTTGGGGTGTTAAAGCTAAATCAAAGGTTTTCAGACAGAAAGTGTTTGGATTCAAGGACAGCATGACATTGGGGCTTTATTTAAAAAGCAGCGTTTCCAGTTTGCTTCACCACATTTCTGTATTGTACAAGACCACAAGAACACATCACATCTCCTAAACGCACACACTCACTCATGGGTTTGTGAGACAAGCTTGACTCATTGTCACACACCCGCCTCTCAGGGATGACGACAAAAATGACTCCTTTGTTCCTCCACTGTAGTCCAACATGCTCTGTACATCTCCGTCTGCCTCCTTTCGTTGGGTCATGTAGAGTTTAATGTCTTAGTATGTCAGTGTGTTGATAAGGAAGTCGCCATTTGAATTTGTTGATTTGCTTGTAAAAAATCATGCACATCTGGTCTGAAGTGTGTGTGGAGTACAGTTGTTAATAGACAGCATTCATGTGTCCTTGTGTGGTGCATTTAGCTCTATATGAGATCATGTTTTTGCGCAGGCGCATGTGGGTGTGTGTATGTGTGTGTGTGGGTGTGTGTGTGACTCCCGTGCCTTGTCCTTGGTAGGTAATAAGCATGTGGGACTGCGGTTCTTTGCACATCTGTCTGGTAGTCGAGAAGCTGCGCAGTGCTGCTGCTGTGCACCATTTCCACCAGCAACTGCCCCACCCCCCACCTGCTCTGCCCTCCCAGTCACTTTGTACTCTATACACACACACACACACACACACACACACACACACACACACACACACACACACACACACACACACACACACACACACCAAAGGAGGTCGTTTCCACAGAGTTTGAGGGCGACCACAGTCCACAGGGAGACCTGCCTTTGCCCGAATGAGGACCTGCTGTGCTTTCATCCTGCTTCCCCTCTTTATGTCATACACTCCTGATGTATGTATTATTAGTTAGTACTTTACCTCATTTGGTCAGAAGCAGACTTTCATTCAGGTTCCTGGTTTGGAATGACAGGCTTGATGAGTCATTTGTGACATCATTTGATCAAAAGTGTTGCTGTGGTTTTACAATCCATATGCTTAGATAATTAGAAGTATAAAGCATCAACTTGATGTTAGAAGCTGAATTATCACACAACAATGCATCTGTAAGAATTGAAAAAACTACAATTAAATGTATCAAGCATTGGCAGTGCACATAAGATGTTGTAACTGTTTCTCTCTTATCCATGATATCCAACCACACTCTCTTTTATTTTGGAATCTCTGCTCTCTAGTAATCATCTACCAGTCCATTCCCATTATTCACCAATGTCCAACAATCATTCTTGAGCTTGAATGCTGATAAAAACAGATACATTACAGTATTACATCTTTGTTTTTCTAATCCACCAATCCCGGCTAGGAAAAAAAGAGTACTCTGCATGACATATTGTTTCGCAAAGTTATGTTATATTTTGGATAATTTGCGTTGTAAAACTTCAGCTTTCTATATTTTCTCTACAGTTACATCTTATCACAAATAAGTCTTTGTTTTTGAATTATTTCATTTGTTGCTGTCGAGCTAAATGTATAGCTTTTTTATTCCCTGTAGTAATTGAAGCTTTAAAAGTGGTAATATGCTCTACTGCTCTCTCATAAATGAAATGACACCCGTGGGCGTACAGCCTACAAACCTGCGGTGCCATGCTCTGCCCTGCTTGTAGTGTCTTGTTACATAAGCAGGCTAACGTTACCCCAGCATGCCATGTAACTGGCACCTGGAAGTCAGTCATCAACCCGAAAAAAGAAAGAGGGGAGAGATGAAAAGGAAGCAGAGGAGAGCATTAAAATGAATAATAGAAAGTTTACGATTATGAGAGACGGAGGTCTGAGAAAAACGGAGAGATGTGATTAAAAAAAGGTGAAATGGAAAAAGAAGCCAGTTAGTAAAGAAACAGAGGTGAAGATGAAGAAATAAAGAAGCCAAGGAGTGAACGTGGTCTCCTTCCCTCTGAGTAGGATGGGGATTTTTTTTTTTTGTTGTTGCAGTTTTGAGTGACAGTCAGCTGCCCTCGTGTCCATGTTTGTAGTTTTCATTGACAGCTCGTAGCCTTGATCTGGCTAAGTAAAAGCTCCTCTCCTGAATCTCTCAATTACCATCCAGCAGAGAAACATAGAAAAGGCATTAATCCTCCAATGTGTGTCTTGAATGCCACCCGGCGCCGTCATAGTGTTTCCTTTCTAAATGCATTCTTTTAACCCAAATTGAATATATCATTCCTCCCTCGAGGCGCCAGAGAAGAAAGACTCTAACTCACGCTGCCTCCCTCACCGTCTCTCTCTAAGTAGTTAATGCTTCTGAGAGGCTGCTATCTAGTCTAATCTCTGTTTTCCTCTCACTATTTCTCTCTGTCAAACCCTGCTCCTTGTTTTTTGCCTGTCACATTTTTTGTCTCAAGTTGTGTTCACAATTTAGGATGAGGCAGATTTTAAGAGCAAATCTGCTGTTGATTTCTACGGAGAAGGTTCATTTGGGGGGCCAGACCTTTTCTTTTCATTCTCGTACAGGCAACACACAACACTCTGTAGTGGAAAAACTCAAATGAATTCAACATTTTTAACCCCCTTCTCCAGTTTCTAACCTTTTGATACACTGGCAGTATATATTTCCCGCTGTCTTTGTGGACAGGTAAGTGTAGGACGAGCTCAAACTGCATGTCTTCGGGGAGGTATGTGTATCAGAAAATGCCACAATGAGTCACAAGAAAAATACCGACTCTTTGCATGGCTAAAGGTCACGCTCTTACTCACTCACTGCTATTTCAGACTGAGCAGGTTATTGCACATAAGCAGATTATTTGTCACTTTTAAAACAGCACCATGCATCACCATACATATCCTCCGTTTATAGAAATATAAAGCTATGCAACAATTAACAAATTACAATTTAAAATTGTTAATACAACATACAATTATTGAAACACCATGTTAACCTATTGTGCACACCAATGAGTATTTTAACAGTAAGAAAATCAACCTGAGGGAGGATTTTGAAAAGTATGGGGGACATTTCCACCACATCCCCAATGGAAATTATGCTTTTGCATACTTCACACTCCTGCTTCACTGTGTGTAGATAACCCAATATTCCCTTGAGCCTAAGATGAACAAACAAAAGTGATATGTGATTATTCACGTAGTGCCCATTTTTCACTTCCATATGAAACAGTGGTTTGAAGAAATGAAATGCTGATGGAGCAATTAATCTACATTTTGTGTATTAATGCTTTCATGTCCATACTAATTTCTTGATTGAATGACATGGATGGGTAGATAGTTGATAGATGAATGGACTGATGGAAACTGATTCTCCTCTCTTTGAGGAATCTCCTGCCGAAATGTTGACTGAACATTTTTTAGGGCTTTAACCCATAGAGTTGTTGTATCCATGCATGCATTACACAACACACTGTACTCCAGTACAGTGCTACTCAGGTTTTATTCAAAATGACCATTCATACTCTATATGAATGTACCTGCCATATAGAGCAACATCCACTTTACTTCTATTTGTTCTGGCAGGCTGCATGTGCTTAGCCATATGCATCCATCTATGTGTGCATGTGTTTGCTTTTGACTTCCTATTTTGAACATGTTTCCTATGTGGGCTTGTGTTCATGTGTAGGTGTTAACTGTCAGTGTTACATTGGATATTATGAGTCGTGTCCTTGCAGCGAAGCCACGGAGGACAGTGCACCTTCATGCTTTTCCAGAGGGAAGCAGATAAAGAGCACACACACATACACAGGTCTACCCAGAGTTTCCTGTGTCTCCCTGCTACGTCCTGTTGCCAAGGAGACCAGGGCCTGGGCTGAACGCATTCAGTAAATACCTGGGAGGATTTAGGAGTGGGAGAAAGGGGTGGAGAGTGGGTTTGCTTCATTCAAACAGCCCTGTTTATCATATCAGAATGCTTCCGTAAAGAGATCGGAATCCGAAAACTGTTTATTGCAAACTACTTTACATATACAAGGAGTTTAGCTAGGTGATTAAACGCAGTGCAATAGAAATGCATGCAGTTGGCTCAGCTGCTAGCTATTGTTGGTGTTAACATCACAAGTATACTGTGGATTTGGTCAAATATCCTGTATCCTTCATAAAACCAGAGGATAACTGTTTCATACAGTATAAATAGTTTTGCTCGGTCCAGGCAGCCATCATATATAGCGTGAAAGGTGGGATGAAGACACACCGGTTCTTCAGCGCGGTGATGAGCTCTAGCTTGGGACCCTGAGTGGACGGGAATCAAATAGCAAACTGGTTCCCCTTGACTAAGTCCCAGAGGATACTGTGGTGAGCTCAGCCCATAACCTTCCAAAGACAGCAGCCAGACAGCCGGAGGAATAGAGATAATTGAAATGACTCTCTGTGTAGGCTGACTCTTCTTTTTTTTTTTCCTAATTATTCAGTGTCCTCATTTCGTGATAATGTGCGTGTGTGTACACATTAACAGAGAAAAGGCAGAGAGTCTAGGTTTTTGAAAATGCGAATACGTTTTAATATCTTGTGAGTGTGTGTTTGATCAGACATTGTGTGGGGGCGAGGCATGTATGTTGTAAATGTGTGTGTGTGTAGGTTTTAGAGCCATTATGGGAATATGTGAGTGCTGGGATCAGGTAATTGATGCTGGGACACTTGAAACTGGCAGACAGTCAGAATGGCCCAGTGCCAGTTTAAAGAGGGGGAAGGAGAGTAATGGGGAGGAGGAGAAGATTAGACAAGAAGAGATAGAGGCTGCAGAAATTCCATGGCAACTATTGGATCGGGTGAGAAATTAATTAAAAGGATGCTTAAATGACAGTTTACATTATGGTGGAATGCAATCTTACATTTTTTTCCCTCCTGTTCTCGATTTCGAAAAGTGCATTAGCATTCTTGTTCCTCAGAGATCTGATTGGGTAGACGTCAAGAAACAAATGATAAGTCAAACAGATATAGGTTAGCTCCATGTGTGCATAAGTCTGCTTGTTAAGAGTCCATGAGATAAACATCGGCCTTTCGGCGGAGGGTCACTGTTTGCACAGTTTCTTAATTTGAACAAAAAGCAATCATTCGTAAGAAATTCACTCGGGACACTTAATTCCTTCTGGTAATATTTCCTAAGTAGCATGAATAAAAGCGTCCTCTGCATCTTGACAGGTTACCTAATCAGAAATGAAATGCTCTTCCTGTTGGCTGTGGTAACCAAGGCAACAGTTCCCCTGGAGATACGCTTTGGCAAACCTCTACGGTCCGCTTAGCAAAGTCCTAACGCGTGTCCCCTGAACAGCTCCGGCATAAAGCAGCAGTTTATTGCCCTGAGCAGCGACGATGCTGCAGCTTGTGTTTGACCAGAGATTAGGCAGATTGGGGGCCTTTTGTGCCGGTTCTGCTGCGTGCTGATGATAAGCGCCGCTGCAGGCCGTAATATCTGAGCCGGGAGCTGTGGGAGAGGGGACAGGGTTTAGGTAAACCAAGTCTAGCCATTTTAGATTGGATATATCAGTAATTGAAGATTTTCTTAATGTCTATAAGTGGGACAGTGTTTCATTTGTAAAGCAGCGGGTTATTGCATGTTCAGCTGATTTTACACATCATACACCTAATGAAAATTGAATGCCAAGTACAATATCTTGTACTTGTACTTATTTTTAATTGAAATCGGTACATAAAGTAAGTGTATCTATAATGGTTCCTCATACTGTGCCAGTACACTTAATCACAAAAAACAATCCACACAATAAAATGATTACCAAGATTGAACAATCCCACCCCTCCCATGAAACTGCCTAACTTTTATACCATTGGTTTACAGCTTTGAATGTCCCCACCCCATAAATGTCACATGCTGGTTTGACAGGAAAAAACATCAGTCTAAAGAAATACAAGTTAATTCTAAATAATATCCTGCTGTATCTTAAATTAGCAAATTAACCCAGCAGCTTGTATCAGATCATGTATGTAGCTTTGTCATACTGATTGGATGTCATATTTAAACATTAAAATGGTTTTGAATGCCTGTAAGCCAGTTGCATGGGCTATTTGAAGCTAACAGCCGTATATTATAGAGAGGCAAAAATACAGTTCTTTGGCAAAAAAGGTTAAGCGGGGGTTCTGAGGTTTTGACTTGGTTTCTTAGAGACAATCTGAGCAGCAGGAGTGCAATATTACCTTCGTTACAGGACCCTGGGGATTGTAATGGGGATGGTGTATGCCTCAGAGATGCAGTAATGGCAGCAACACACACTCATTGAATGTCGTCCTACAGTTTGAAGTGCTTAAAATGATTGGATGCGGTTTCAAGCAGCGTACATTACATTACAGTCATTTAGCAGACGGAAGAACATACACTTTTCTTAAATACTTCTTTGCCAAGGATTGTATAGCTTTGTCCAACACTGAAGCAAAGGCAGTATGTTGGTGGGAGTTTAAACATTTCTGAAACTCAATGTGTTTACAACGCACATGCTTCAGTCGCGCACTCCTCAAAAAGCAACAAAATAATTAGAGTTTAATGCATAGAGGTGGCTTTACATTAACACAATCAGAAACCTTCTCAGATTATATGGGCAAAGCCACTCCCTCCAGCTGGCTGATGCAAGTTTGGCATCAGCTGCCAGGCTGTATTCCCATTATAAAGGACTCTTGCAGCTCTGCACCACCTAAACTGTACATATACCATAGTCCCATAACCATAAAACTCACAACCACTGCACATAAGTGCAGCAAGTAATAGAAAGGGTGACACATGAGCACACAAAACCAACCCAGCTCTTGTAGAATTGCTTCTCCTGGGGAGCTAACAAAGATTTTTAATGACTTGGTCTGTTGTTTCATGGTGAAACCAACCGCCAGTGATGGAGGAAGTACTCAGATCTTCCACTGAAGTAAAAGGAGCCATACCTCAGTGTATAAATACTCTGTTAAAGAACCGTGCATTCCAATTTTTACTTAAGTAAAAATGAATATATTGGCATCAAAATCTATTTAAGGTACCAAAAGTAAAGTTACAAATTCTACAAGAGAGAACAGAGGATTATAATTATTTATGCATTAAGCAATACGTGACTTAAATGTTGCCGCTGGTAAATGTGGTGCTAATGTTTACTATTATATTACTGCTGGGTAGCTTAATCGATTATCCATCCATCCATTCATAAAATATACCAGCTTGTCCTTGAAGGTCATGAGAGGCTTGAGCCAATCCCAGCTGACATTGGGCGAGTTGCATCATACGAAATGTTGAGAAGTAAAAGTGTAATGTTGCATCAGACGGACATATTCAAGTACAAGTACCTTGAATTACAGCACATGAGTAGATGTGCTTAATATTGAATTTTATAATTGAAACAGTCATTGGGTTGTTATATAATTACATTGTGTTAGTTATTGTCAAGTGTTATTTTCTAAGTAACCAAAGTAACCAGATATAAGTGGATAGCACACTGAGTAGTAGTTGTATTAACAGACATACTATTACAGGTGTGTGTGGATCTGAAAATGTTGTGGTACAAATAAACTGAAAAGACGTGTCAATAATAATTAGACCCCCGTTGAACCTCAGTCTGTCACACAGATAATTTACCTTTATTTGCAGAATATTGCGGCCTGTCATAGATCATTGCTCAATCATTCATCTTTCCCAACTGCCAGCATAGTGTCGCCAATCGGAGTCCAATGGCAGGTGTTGGCGGTGCACTCATCACTCAGTGATGTGTCAAATCTTCTATCACATTGCAGACACTGACGTGGGACAATCACTCAGTTCGTTTTACTTCTGTTTATCACATTATGAGCTGTTCTGTCAGACTGGATGAAATGAAACAGGGGCAAAACTAGATTGTCATTCCACTCTTCATTGGACTACAACAAAGCCAAATGAAATGTGGAGAGTAGTTATCTTGATGGAAGCTTCAGGGTGAGATCAAAAGACAGATGAGATTTAGGGAAATGTAGTGCGTTTATAATTAAAGACTACTATTTATAAAAGGAGCAGCTGACTTTCAGTTTTGGCTGTCTGTAAGCACTTATGGAAACCAAATAATCTACCGCACCAAGCTTCCTCTTTACGTCATGTTGTGTATCATTGTATCACTCTATCAAGCTTTCATGATTTCAAGACAGTATTTTTAAGGGGAGGTATTTTTGCAGATAAGGGTCAGGGTCCATTCCCCAGCTAGTGATTGTATTGATTGAAGTAGTAATACCGTTCGTTAATTGGATTTCAGCTCCCCTGCTCAAGGCATACATGGATACAAAAACACACACATAGTAACAGAAAACCCATGTGACCTTTGTCCCCGCTCCGCCAATGCGTTAACCTCTAACCTCTAACCTTTGCCCTGCTTTGGGCTTTGAGTGCCTCCACCCTCCAGCGACAGACACATGAAAACACTTAACACCTGTGATTGTGTGATATAATTTATTATGCCGGATATTCATATGTTGTCTTTTTGTAGCCCCGCTAGCTACATGGCTCTGTAGATGACAATGTTGGTCAGTCGATCTGTCATCCACTTTGGTCCAGACAAAAATATCTCATCAACTACTGAATGTATTTGTCTCAAATTGTGTAGTTATATTTATGGTCCCCAGAGGATGAATCCTGATGGCTTTAATTCTCCAATTTCTCCTCTAGTTCCACCATCAGCCTCAGCTGTACTTTGTGCTCTAATTAGCAAATGTTAGCATGCTAACATGTTAAACTAAGATAGTCAACGACTGCTTTCTGGTCAGTTTCTGCCACCGTGTTAATTGTTTAGTCACACATTTTTAGCTTCTATTACAAAGCTGATCCAGACTTTACCAGATGTGAAAGGAGTTGTCAATGTGATCAATGCGGTTCACACAACAGGATTTTCACTCTCCAAACCAAATCTTGAAGACATTGATTTCAGTCATAATAAACCATTTCACTCACACTTTATCCTGGTGTTAGCACATTTTAAACCAAGTTAAATGTTGCACAGATAAATATATAGCAGAGTGTCAGTCCAATTTAGTCTATTTTTATCTAGCACATTAGGGAATTGATAGCCCACACATTATTTATGATGGGCCGCAGAGTGTCTTGCAGTGTAGGTTTAACTGTAGATAAATGAATGAGGCCGCTCTCCGCCCACACAGAAGCGCTGGCAATCGCTGCGGCGCTCACAATGCATTAAAGAGAGTGTCAGAGGGCTGAGGTCTGCCCTCAAGATTTACCGCTGTGGTGAGATCGCAGAGTGCCTCCTGCAAAGGGCAACGTGGAAGGGAAATGAGAGGAAATCAGAGAGAGAAACAAAGGGCGAGAGGTAGTATTTAAGAAGGAATGGAGAGAAAGAAAGCTCCTGTTGTGTAATGTGAATGGAATGGAAAGAGCAGAGTGCAGATATGAATGTGTTATTGTTGTTTTTACCTTCAAGACACATACACATAATGTAAATACCACTAAAGACCCTCTACGCCAAATCCACATCCTCTACCATTTACTGGCTTAAAAACCTAAAAGCCAAGCATCTTCCTCTTTTTCATCACACATTACCATCTTTGCCTGTAGAAACCTGCAGTCTAATGAGCGCCGTCCAAGTTTTCATAGCGGAGCCGGTGATTTAGCATGCTGTATTATTAATCAGAGTCTCTGCGTGATTTTGCAGCAATCTGAACGCTTATTTCCCCCATAATGCTCTGGGGGTCTTCTCACTAATGAGTCTAACAGTTGACAGAGAAGAAGCGACAGGCGCTTGTGGAATCAAAGGTTTGTCTGGCAGGATGAGGGTATAGTGATGTGTGTGTGTGTGTGTGTGTGTGTGTGTGTGTGTGTGTGTGTGTGTGTGTGTGTGTGTGTGTGTGTGTGTGTGTGTGTGTGTGTGTGTGTGTGGTATTGAGCATATGTCCACCAGGACAGGATAGCGCTCTCCTTGAAAGTCTTGTGTGATCAAAGCAGGAGGCGGGAAGGAGAGAGAGAATAGAAAAGATGTAGACTTTAAACAGAGACAGGGAGAGAAGCGATGGGTACAGAGAAGTAAAACACACAGCGCCGAGGGAAGCTGATACAACGTAAAAAATATCCGACATGTTGCTGTGTGTTTGTGCTTGGTTGTGTAATTACCTTTGTGTCCATGTCTTTAGTTCTACTGTAATTACGTTTATTTTTGTGTTTGGGTCATTTTCTTCTGTATTTATCCGCCACCTGCCTGCCTGTCAACTTTTGTCTTTGTCTCTTTTTATCTGTCTTTGTTTTCATCAAATCATTTTTTCTGTTCTATTGTCTCCCTGTTGTCTACTCTCCCATATTTTATACCAGACTTATGACAGTGATGCACTATCCCCTGGCAGCAACCGCCTATAAAGCTGGAGACTCATGAAACACAGAATTTGTTATTTCCTCGGTATTATGTCATTTCATATTTAATAACTTTGGGTTATAGATTGTTGTTCTGACAAGAAATTTGAAAATGTGTTTTTCATGCTTATTTTTCACAATTGAACTACATTTTGTAGAATGGGTAATCTATCCTGAAAGACTGACAATAGTGAAACATGATTGGCACTGTAGTTGTGGTAATATGGTGTATTCTGCAGAAATTTAAATACAAACCCAGAGGATTGACAGTTTGACAAAAAAGATTAAAATCAGCAGAGCTAGATACATCATCTTTTTTATTCAACACATTTTTCTTCCTTGTCAAAACTTGGCGTCTTCATCAGTTACAATTGCAACTCCGGCAACAGTCCGGTTGGATTTTCAGGTGTGTTATGCTAGTAGATGCTAATGTAGCTCCTCACTCCCAAATTAATTTATTTCGTCTTCAAAACATGCAGTTTTCAGCCTCAACCGACGTTGATGCAAGTGACATCACAATGTATCAGATTTGCCCAGCTCCCTCTGGAGCCACAGAGGTCTTTATACAACGTTTTAACGTGGGCAGTAGAAGGCAATGCAACATTGTTTATTTCCCTGTGGCAGATATTTATGACACGGAGAACATGGACAAACATCTGTCCCCATGAGTAGTTTAGGAAAACACACAATCCCACAAGGATTTAAACAAAAAGCTCATAACACGAACTGTAGCATTGTGAAGCCACACAGCACACACACAAGCACACACCCAAATATCCTCATTCCTCTGCTCATCTCTCTTCCTCCAGTGGTGTGATTTCAGGCCTTGCCCTTTCCTTTTTCTTTCATCGCTGTTCTGCCTCTCATCTCTCCGGCCTGAAACAAAAGGCATGATTACATCACTGCAGGGGGCGCTGTTTGTTTTTAAAGTAGCAGCGTCCCTGACTTGGCTATCCTCCCAGCTGTATAACTGAAACAGGCTGCTGCTAGGTCGTTTTCCGCTGAGATTATCAACGCCGTGGCAGAGGGATTACCCCAGCAAACAAATTGGTTTATTAATATTCCTTAACTCGAGTTATGTTGATCGCCCGGAACAGAGAACAAGGAAGCGGTAACAAAGAATTCACCAGCAGATAGATGTCATGCGGCTTTGATTGCTGGTTGAAATAATATTCATGATAAATTGACTACAATTGAAAAGCGAGATGAGGAAAGTTGCTGCCTTCACTTAAAGAATGTTGGTTCTTTTGGTCCTCTCAAAGGAGCTATAGAAATACAAAAACAGGGACACATTGCCTCTGCATGGATGGTGATTTGTGTGGCCAAATACACACATTGCTTATTACATATCCTCCAAGGCACTCGTATCTTTTACAGCAATTCTGTGAAGAAAGCCTTTAGGATTCGTCTTTATCTCGTAAGAGTCCCAATCTAGTTACATTTAATGGTTTCAATGAGGGATGCAAAGCGGCCTCTGTGACCTCAAGTGAATGTAGAGAATTCCTTTCAAAACTGTCCCCATGGTCGCATCTTCTGAGTAGGCGAAAGGAGCCACGCCTCCAACATTTTAATACATCAAATTAATATTTAAGACGTCAAAAATAGAGACATTCTGCATCTGCCATCTAATGACAAGACAGTGACATTTATCAAATTAACTTCTGTCAAGTGCCCGTGCAGTCGCAGGAGGATTACGAGCGAAGAGCTGCGTTCAAGTTCATTTGACGGCATGTCTGCCCACCCTCCCTCCGGCGATGCTGTAGCTGAGCCTTCACTTTAATTTCCACAGCTTTCCACTTTCACCCGTGTACCAGCCCCCACTCTTCTGTGTTAAATTGTCTCTAAATTGGATATTTAAGGGGACGTAGGAGCTCAGGGGAAGGGGTGCTCCCTCTTTCTTTTACTCCCATCATAGTTTACAGTACTGAATATGTATTTTTTACATTTAGAGGGGCAGTAATGAAAAGTGCAGTGTTATTCGTGAGACAGGGTAGCATCTTATTTATCTCCAGTATCCAGACTTGGCCTTTTAAATAAGCTTAGCCCTCCCAAATCCAGTACACTGTATATGAATCCTATTTAGGATTGGGGGTGGAGGGGAAGCCATTAAAATGCATCATCCCATCTCTGATTACATTCGCCTCTCTCATCGAATAGCAGGAATAAGAGAGAGAGAGTGTTGTAGCGTAACACTAGTGTCCTATGGGGCTGGGTGGGGCTTTAAGGTGAGGGTGTGAATGTGTTTGTAACTCAGTGTGTGTGAGAGAGAGAGAGGGAGAGAGGGAGAGAGACAGAGGTTGGGTTATATTGGCAGTGTTGGGATGACAGGCCTCCTCCTATAAAGGCGTCAGCCGGCGGGGCAGATTTATGACGGCCATGCTGGAGTGGAAAGCGTGATGGGGGGATGGAGAGGCAGCTCTCACTATCGAGGATATCTTATGCCTCCTTTGAGAGTCACTCCCTCTCTCTCTCTCTCTCTCTCTCCAATTTCATGGCTCTCAGTCTGTCGCATTGTCTTTGTCTTCTTTCTCTTTATTACTATTTATTATTTTCTATCTTATTATTTTTAGTTTTTGTAATTATTTCTGTCTAAACAGTGTATCCTTTTCCCCTTTTTTAATTTCATCCCTTCTTTCCTGCAGAACCATATGGAGCATTGCAGGATTTTAGGCAATAATTGTTTCCTTTGTCTGGCGGCCACAGCTCTCTTTATCGCAACTCAACTCAGACAAGCTTTTTAATTCCTTGTGTGTGTGAGAATGAGTGAGGGTCAGCTTGTTTCATCTTTTTAAGCTATTGCACTTTAGCACTGTTACAGTATGAATAGATGTTGTATCCATTATGGCTGAGAGCAAAGACTGAGTTACAGTCAAAGAAAGGGCAGACAGAAGAGGAAGCATGAGGCTCAGAATGAATAGTGACAGAGAGTGTGTCAAGTGGCCTCTTAGAATAAAGTCTCATTACAATAAGACAGGTGAGGCTAAAGATAGGTATTATTAACATGACTATTAGATAAAACAGCTAATGAGACTCTTTTTCCACACTTGAGTTCCAGCTCAGACACTGGAATGATACTTCTATGATAGCTTTTTATAAGAATATAAAAATAGTTTCCTATAAATCAATCAAAAAACATTGTTGAAAATGTACTTTTTCACTTCTGTAATGTTCACTAATTTACAATTTATATCTTGTTTGCTGTAAAAACATCAAGCTGTGGTTTTAAAAGTTTCATTTGGGCATAACAAGGCTAGCTGTTTCCCCCTGTTTCCATTCATTATGCTAAGCTAAGCTACTCATCTGGGTCTAGCTCCATATTGTGTATACAGATATGAAGCATTGATCATCTTGACAAATCAAATCTTCAAATTTCCCAAAATGAAGAACGATGTCAAATGTTAGTAAACGTGATTATGAATCAAATCAGTATTCAGATATTCAGTTTGGTTACAATACTGTGATCAAGGTACATTTTGTCTGTAGCAAAAAAGTATTGAGGTTCGATACCAAGCCCTAGTCTTCTCAGTCTACTTTGAGAGTTGCACGCAAAACACACAACCAGATGTACAATCAATTATTTTCAAAGTACATCAAGCTTGAAATGTTTTAACTGTTAAAAAGCAGCTTCCATGTACAGTAGTTCAAGACAAGTCTTCTATTATATAGGACGTCCCATCAACGGATCAGTGTCACATGACACCCTGATACCCTGATACCTGTCCTGACGGTGATATTGTTTTGGAAAAACCCATGTGTTGCCATGGCAGCTGTGCACCAGCTGTTCGCAGTTTGATTGTAGTTTTCCACCTGCAGCAGGAAAAAAGACCTGTTCCCCTCCCAAGCACTGTTTCCATGTAAACATTTTACAGGAATGTGTGTGTGTGTGTGTGTGTGTGTGTGTGTACATGTGCGTGTGTGTATGTGTTGTGTTTTCAGGCGTCTAAAGCAGACTTGGTTCTTTACTTCGCCAATAGCTCCAGGAGGAAATCAATGGGTGGACTGTTTTTTGGAGAATGATATATAAGGCACTACACAGAGTAGTGTGTTTATGTGTGTGCATTCATGTTTGTGTGTAAAAATGTGTAAGTGTGGGCTTATGTGTTAGCTTTTTGCAGTTTAATCTTTCCCTGATGATGAATCGGTAGGTAAACAACAGAGGAGGTAGAAGTGAGGCAGCTCAGAGCAGGAAGAGGAAGATGCTGATCTGTGAGCAGCATGAGGATGAAGATGCCAGCTGTGGAGTCCAAAAATCAGCGGAAACACAAGCGATCTGTTTTGCAAGAAGGATAGAGAGAAGAGACAGTGATAGATAAAGAAAGACAGTTAGACATATGCTGAGATGCAGGGGCATACGAACAAAGAGCGTGAGAGTCAGAGGGAGAGAAAGTGACTCTAGGCGGCGTTAGAAGCAGCGTCTGGGCCGAGATGAGGTCAGACGTGGACAGACTGAAACCTGGTGTTTGAAGACCACAGGCTATAGTGACCCATTAACAGACTTGTAAAGCTCAGTACCTCCCCCACTGGAAAAACTGCTGGTTTGAAGATATACATATCAGGAAAGGCAGACTAGTAAGGGTCTGAACCGTTTTAATGTAGTGGTAATTCCTTTATGGATCGTTAATTAGTTTATATGTAAAACATATAAAAAAACTAAAAAAAAACCTCTAGATTATCGGGATTTCCCAAAAGACACACAGTTTAGACGGATTTAGGACTGCAGTGATTCATCTTGCCTTTAGTCTATTTTATCTACAGTTTATCATTATTATTAATGACTGTGGTTGTAGTTCTGTGACTGTGCCCCCCAGTCTAAAATATGTTGTTGGGATGCTCAATATTTCTGGCCTCAGGGTTGTGTGGGCACAAACACATATGCATAACACAACCTCAGTGTGTTTCTAGTGACAGCATTTTTCCAAAGCAAGGTGGTAGGAAGATTAAAATAAGTCAGCTAGAGATGTTATGCTGCCAACATGAATAGACAGAGGTGGGGTTTTGGAAACAAGAAAAGTAAAAAAAAAAACATGCCAGAATGCCACTCACTTATTTCCCACTTGGTGTTTTTCACATCTGTATTTTAAGACGAGCAGTGAATCAGACCTTAACACTTGCATTGTCTTTTTTTGTCTGCATGTTATCTTTTGAATGTTTTTGTTGTTTCCCCAATGTTAGATCTGGTAACCCGGTGATGCTTACTGACATAAATACAGATAGCTGCAGCCTGCTACAGGCTGAATGTGTGTGTATGTGCTTTGTAAATACATCAAATATAACCTAAAATCATGCCACAGTGCAATTAAGTATTCGCACAAGTTAAAACAGGATACAAGAAAAGACTGAAGGAGAAGATGAATGATAAGGAACACAACAATATAATAATTAGATTTATAAGTAACAGCATATGTGCATGAGATTGCAAAATAACAGCAGTGACACACATTTAGACAAAAAATGAATGAAGAATGTGTAACACATAAACACACACACACACAAACAGAGCCTCTATGTTGGTCTTTGCCTGGCAGGACGTCGTTGGTTGAAGCAGGCGCAGTGGGCAGCACCCGCCCTCAGGCAGTAGCGAGTACACAGAGCGAGCAGTGGGTGGGCTTAAGGTCAGACAGGCCCTGAACACACCAGCATTGTTCTTTCTATCTCTTTTTTCTTGACGCTATGACCTGTGACCTTAAAAGCACATGTCTGTGTATGTGCTGCTGTAAGACAGAAATTCCTGAAACACATTGAAATACAAAAAAAGCATCAGTGACTAACTAAATGTTACCTGAATGTGTTCTACAGCTACAGAATGCTTGTAAATGATTTGAACTGGTATTTATTCAGCATTTCTTTTTGTTTGACTGCGACTCTTAAAAAAAAAAGTGCTGTTGCAGGTTATTAGTGTGAGTCAGCACAGAGGAGGCCCGGCCAGCTCTCTGAGAAGTTGAGAAGTTCAGCTCTGTTGAATGTAGGAGTGGGAGGAGATGAGCAAAATGTGTTCTGTGGCATGCAGAGATGCTTGATGTCTTCCCCTCAGCTGTTACACACCAGATTCCCCGAACCGCTGACTGTACTCTCACCTCCTGGAAGCTGAACAATTTGAACTCACAAAAAAGTGTTTAGTGGAAGCCACAGCTTGAATGCATCACCTCACTGAGTGTGACGCCGTACAACGAGGTATTTGTAGTCAAATTGTAGTTTGTTTGCATCAAACTTACTGACATTTTGTTTCGAGTTCTTTCTCTCCCACCTCTCCACCTAAAGGGCACCATGGGTAATTAGAAGCAAAGCCACTTTGAGCGGGCTGAGCTGTTGTTCTCCCACAGAGAAAATGATAGCGGCCACCACAGAAGCAGGTCAGAGGGAGGTTGCTGTAAATTTCCCCGGAGAGATGCTACACTCGGTGTTGGAATTATTTGAACCTTGACCCAGTTTGAAGTCCCCTCTTCAAGTGCTTTTCTCTCAGAGCTTTATGTTTTTATAGGAGTGCATGAACAAAGATGCAGGATGAGCTCATTTTGTGTGCCCCAGTTTCTAGAATCGCATTAATTAGTGTTGGAAAATTAACTCCCCAAACCTTCTGTGAGCATGAGGCCAACCAGGAAATGTAAGACATGAATCTACCCAGTGAGCTTTGTAAAGGCACAGGCAACTTTAATGGATCTTTGGTTAGATTGAAGCTTTCTAAAGTTGTGTTTCTTATAAGAAATTATGGTGTATGCATCTCCAAATGTCAGTTTTTATAACTCTCTTGTCCCGTTTATAACCGAGTGCACTGCAGAAAGCTTGGATTGCATAAATTGGGTGATTTGTAAAAGGTGTCTAGATGTCTACGCCAAAAGTGGTTAAAATAATGTTTAAGGTGCCAACTTAAGGTTGTGTTTTCTCCCCCATCACAGATGGTCATTTCACCGGGACTCCCCCAACGTACGGTTACGATGCCGACCGCGCAGAGGAGCAGCGGAGGCACCACGAAATCCTACCGTACATCGACGACTCGCCGTCGTCTTCACCGCACCTCAGCTCCAAGAGCCGCAGCAGTCGGGACACCCTCTCCTCTGGATCGTTAGAGTCCTCCAAGTCGGTAAGAATACTCAGCCATCCTGCCACCTCCTACTGATGGACATTGCATCTGGCCAATTTTTTTAACATTTTGCTTTTGGAAATTGACTGATAATTGAGCTACTTAATATTAATGATTTTTTTTTTAACTATTGATCCAAAGTATAATACCATATGAATGTACAATCCTACAAACGTGGCTGGAATTACTGTTCGATGGCCAATAGTTATGTAGTTTGACCTCAATAGAGCGCAGGAAGTGGGCTAATCTATTCTTAGAGCAATCCCAATCCGTCAAAAGTCTGTCACTGGACGAGAAGATCAAATCTGCCGATTGATAAAGGACTATATAGCCTGCCTCCTCATCCCAGAGGCAGTCATCCAGGGAAGAAACTCATCCCCCTTAAGAGTCTGGCTCTTCTTTTAGGCAGAATTACCTATCACCTCCATCACCCCCATCACTGCCTTCATCCTCTTAACCCTCCCTCCTTTACTCTTTCTTGTCTGCGAAGAGAAAACCAGTGATCTATGACGTCTGCTGCTATCGAAGGTTACCATGGAGAGGATACACACATACACACGCGCACACACACACACACACACACACACACACACACACACACACACACACACACACACACACACACACACACACACACACACACACAGAGACACAATCAAAACCCTAGTGTCAGCAACAATGAGAATGAACATGGATGCTATCGCCAGAATCTATTTTAGCATTTACCCATTATTTCTTGCACCACAGAATTTGTGAGTAGCAGCAAATGAACACGCTAGAGCCGTATGTTTGATTAGAATAGAGAGGTATTGTGGGAGAATGTAATAGGCTAATACTGCCTCTCTCCGCTGTGCCCTTGGAGAAAGCAATCGCATCAGTGGTCATGAAGCAGCATTACTCCGCCCCCTCAGTCTTTGCTCACTGTCTTAGCTGTCAATCTGATTTATAGCTTGAATCTGCCAATAAATGATGAGTCCCTTGACTGAAACAAACCTTTGACCTGTGATCTTGCAACTCTCGCAGTTTTTAATTTATACACACGCACGCACACACACACGTCATGTCGTCTCCGATTTACGTTGCACAAGCCAATGGCTTCTTTTTTACAGAAATGTACACATCCTCTTCTCCAAGCAGAATGATAAAGAAGATGATTTGCAGAGTGACCTCTCATGTCCTAAACTAATTTTCCTTGCAGACAGACATGCTTTCAATAACTGCCATGAAAACGGATTTACCAGCGTCCTTGATATGCCCTTGGTCAGCCACTCCTCAAACATCACCCCAGTCTGCTTCTATAATTGATGAGTCAGAGCCCGGACCATCTCTGATTGGCTGATGGTTTCATGATGTCACTGTGATCAGTCATCACTTTCAGCAATACTGCTGATTTCATTTTCTCTCATAATCTGACACTTTGTACTGAAGAGGGGAAATAATGGGGTCACTGATCAGAAGTCAGCTGAAGTTTTAGGACTGTGCTTTAATTATATATTTAAAAAAATAAATAAAAAAAAAACACTCACCACCTATGTTTTATTATGTTAGAATCCTAGTGCTCAGTATACATACTTGTAAGTCAATAAAGGACAGTCAGAGATCACTTTTCCCCCTGTCCAATCTTAACAGAATTCATCTTTTTTAATGTATTTTTCTTTGGCATTAAACTAATTTTACTAGATAGATGACAGTAGAAACATGAGAAGAAATGAAGGAGAGAGAGAGAGAGATGGGGAACGACATGCAACAAAGGTACTTATCTTTGGATTCCTGATTTATAGTTATATATCTCCTCCACACATTAATACTGGATTATATTTATTCTATAAAGCTCCCTCATCCTGTCTGACATCACACCTCGATGCCAAGAAATGGAGGGGAAGGTTATTTCCTACTTGGCCAGCGCAAAACCTTTAGATGACTCAGTAGAATTGGAGGTCTAGAAAGATTTAAATCTACTTTATTATGATCCATCACATCTGTAATGAAAATTCACTCATCGCACAGATTGTTTCCTTGCAATTAAGGGCATGTTGTGATGCTGCATTGCAAACAGCCTATCAAAAAAAAGACATCAACTCTGTCAACATCTATCACAGCTGTGCAATTTAAACAACCAGAAGTAATGCTACATTTAAAAAAATAAAAAAATATGTCTTACTCCTGCAGCACTGGATAATTCTAACACAACCCCATTACTTAGCAGACATGTGGAGATAGGAAACAATCACATTAGACTGTTCAGAAAGCAAGGGATGGCAGAACAGGATGCTAAAGAGATTAGAATATGAAAAATGAGAACGGTTAATAAAGTGTGCATCGCCGCTTACTTCTTTCATCTCTAACCTGGCTCTGAAAGTTTATAAGAGCTGACAGTCTCCTACCCTCCGTGGAAAAGAGATGCACAAAGATGGGGAATAATGTCATTACAGTCGCTGCTGCTCGTTTTCTATCTGCGCCTCCTGAGCTACGTCTGCTCGCTCGGCAAAATAAACGTTTTGTATTTATTGTCGTGTATCTCCCACGAACATCATCCAGCGTGCATAAACAAATCAGAAGCAAGTCAGAATTCCTAAATCATTTTAGGCAGAGACACCACAGAGGGGGCGTTGTGTGAGCTGCAAGCATTTAAGCGTGGGCTCAAATGTGAAATATTAGTTTTCATTGACTCTGTTGCACATACTGGTCCCGAAAACATAGACACACCAACCCAAACACACCCCAAGCGGGAATAAGTGTGTCTTATTTTATAACCAAAAAAGGCAGGCAGACACCCCTTTTAGTCTGAAACCAGAGATGGGCTCATTAGTTGCTACGGCGATGAATAAAAGATGAAATGTCTGGAGTTGTGGGTACTTCCTAGGGGAGTCGTCTGGGGTCTGAAACGATGAATACACACTTTCGTCTCTCCTCTGCTGGTTCAGTAACACGCGGCTGTATGTTGAAGTTTCCTCTTTGTGATTTGCTTCAAATATTCTTCATGCTGCAAATGGACCCTCATGTTTCTCAGGCTCTTTTACCATTGGGTATATTTTGTAATGGTAGAGTCAGATAGCTCATGCAGATACTTGTAGCTCAGCAATGATTCCTTCATTTTTCATTATCTTCCAAACATTTCGGGGGGGCTCCGTCGCTGACCAAAGCTCTCCCTTTAAAGTCAGACAGATTCAAAGCCGCTACAACGTAATGTTTTACATTTAAAAGCGATCATAAATCTTGATTACATTCATTCAACAGCCTTTTATTTTCTCTCTTAGTAACCAAAAGTGGGAAGTTTTTTCTGCTTTTGGTCGTCCTAGACTACCTACATATCAAGCAATTAGTGCTTTTTCTGATGTTGTTATAAACAGCTCAGATCCCCAGACATGTCTGTGTGATGCATAATACATGTCTGTCAGAATAATTTCCTTTATGCTTCACCTGAGAAAGAGAGACAAAGAGAGAGAGAGAGAGAGAGAGAGAGAGGTATAGAATGTCCAGTAGAAGTATTAACTGTTGAAGATGAGATAAACAGTCAGATAAAGAGGAGGCCATTTCTACTTGAGGCCTGCACCTGATTACTATATTAATAAGTAAAGTAGGGCTAAACCGATCAGACGATTAATAGATTAGTGGACAAACATTTTCAAATTGTGTTTTTGGACTGTTGGTTGGACAAAACAGGACATATGAAGATGCCATCTTGGGTTTTCAATATTTTCTGACATCTTGTAGACCAAAAGATTCGATAAATTATGAAATATTTGGCAGATTAATTAATAGTGTAAATAATATTTTGTTAACTCAAGGCCTTAACTCCCATTGTTTTATTTCCTAAAGCTAGAACAAAGTAGCTCTTAAATCCTCTACACACCTGTCTTGTTTAAGTTCAGGAGGATTAATGGTTATTGATTGTAACTACGGCAGAACTGTAACCACATACAGTAATGTTTTAATTTTGAGTGCTATTTTTATTTTTGCTTATGGAAACAGCTTTCAGGCCTATTTACCCCTTTATTTAAATAAATGCATGTACACCCACAGACATCCAAGCACTCACAGTACATACTCATATGCAGCTCACAGGAATACTGCATATCTTTGTAGCATGCATATTTATACAATCCTGAATTTGGCTGTTTAGATACAAGGTTGTAGAAATGGCTTACAAGTGGCTTAACATTGATAGACATTAACAAAACAAGACATTTTAATAATTAATTTGTTTTTTCAGCAAACATGTCAGTCGATGTGAGGATTTCCTGCTTGTCTAAATTTGACTTTTGGTCTGTTAGTTGGACAAAACAGTTGTTATGGGCATTTTTCACTATGTGTCATTTTATAGGAAGAAAAATGTATCGAGTCATGTGAAAATAGTTATTACGCTAAGCCGTAAAGGATAGGTTCACATTTTTTTCAATTCTATCTTAAAACAACCTGAAACCTAAAATCCCCTCTATTATAGCTCATGGCTGTAAAACCATTCCTGCACAGAGCGGGTACAGTGGATTGTTTCTCTTCCATCAGAACTGCACTAAGACGGTAATCTCATGACGGCTAGTGTGGACAGGAGCAGCAATTACTGCTACCAATAACTGTTTCAATGGACATAGACATGCAGGTGTTATATTCAGATAAACTTGAAAAGATGTCACCTTAACCTTTAAAAGATAAACAGAGAACTTTTTAAAAAATAAAGCAAAATATATAAAAATAAATACATATCAAATATATCTCAAAAATCAATGACGAACACATAAACTACTGAATGGATTCTCTACATTATCTTCCATGATGTTACCCCCGTACCCCAACACACACACATTCATCCACACAAACACACACCATTTATTGTATGTCTCAAGAAGCCAGGAAGTCTCTGCAGCTCCTGATAGGCAAGGTGAGACAGGACAGCCAAAGATGCAGAGAAACAGGATGTTTAACTGCAAGTTTTCAATATGTCACCCCTTTTCTCCTAAATATATAGTCCTCCTCTCTGTCTTCGTCTCCCCTTCATCATGTCAGATATTTTGCCCTCTTTCTTCTTTCTCTCTCCTCTTAAATATACAGAATCTGTCTTGCTCAAGATCTCTTCTTCTCCTCTTCTTTCTTTGTCATCCTCTCTCATCCTTCCGCACGGTTTCCTCTCTTGCCTCCTCCTCATAGCCGGAAGGTCTGGATGTTTCCACGTCCCAACCTGGGCTCACTGTGTGTGTGTGTGTGTGTGTGTGTGTGTGTGTGTGTGTGTGTGTGTGTGTGTGTGTGTGTGTGTGTGTGTGTGTGTGTGTGTGTGTGTGTGTGTGTGTGTGTGTGTGTGTGTGTGTGTGTGTGTGTGTGTGTGTTTTCCCGGCACATGCGCATTCTCCCACAGACACATACTTATACGCCAACCTTGCTCCCATGGGAGACCCTGCCTGTTTGAGTTATTTCAGAGTTCATGGTTAAACAAGACAGCCCGAGGAATCTCTCCGTGTCTCTGTTTGCTTTCATGTCCACAGTCCTCAGTGAGCTTTGGCTGGGCTGAGGGGAATGGGGAAGAAAGTGGGGAGGATTTTTAGAGGTACGATTGTTTGCCGTTTGATTTTCTAGACTGTGGCGCTCACAAACAGCAACACCGCAGTTGTTTCAAGCTCAACTCAGAACTAGAAGTCATATAAGAGGGCCTTTTACCAGCTGATGTAAGGAACAATATGATGCTTTGAATGTTCGTCATACCCCAGGCCAAAAATAATCCAGTGTGAAAACAGAAAAAAGCTGATTTAAAGAGTAAGTTAAATAAATGAGTAGTGACGTTCAGGATTGGATTATTTGTTGTGTATAATATTGGATTGCTGCATATTGTTTTAACTTTACTTTTATATGTCTGTGTTTGTTGCAGACTGAATGTGACCTGGAAAAAGGTTTGGAGATGAGAAAGTGGGTCCTGTCTGGGATCCTGGCCACCGAGGAAACATACCTCAGTCACCTGGAGGCCCTGCTGCTGGTGAGAACACACACACATTACATACAGCCAGACTACACAGTAGAATGATATTACTGCAGCATACGGTCGATCAATTCGTCCAATTAAGTATTATTATTACATATTAATAAGAATATTATATATTTAGTATGAAATTATTTAATGATAGACTCCTCACACACTTAATTTCGTTAAGTGACATAAGATACATCTGCAAAATGTGAATGGAATATGAATAGATTACAAATTACAACAACCCGAATTCGAAATAGCCAAACCAAATAAATAAAAAATAATTTGATTTATATTTTAAGTTCCAACTAAAGAAGACATGGAATATTTTAGATTTGGGTGATACAAAAGTAGATGGAACATAGTGGAGCATTTGTCCGGCTAAAGAGTCACATGAGGAGTTTGTGAAGACCAAAACAGAGCTATAGTGAATGATAATACCTGATTTTGATGGATGTGTAAATAGGCAACTGTTTGCTAATATGTTTTCCATAAGAACTTAACTTCCTATTTCTTTTATGACATTAAAAAGTAAATTTGTCAAGAAAAAAGTCATAAAGACAACAAAAAAAACGATTGCAGTAATGTCTATATAAAGTGCCCACTGTTAAAACAAAAGATGCCCCGCAAAAGCAACTTTTTCACCTCCTCTGTTTGCTCCTCTCAGCCCATGAAGCCTCTGAAGGCGGCAGCTACGACGTCGCAGCCTGTGCTCACTGTGGCCCAGATAGAAACCATCTTCTTCAAAGTGCCTGAGCTCTACGAGATCCACAGGGAGTTCTACGACGGACTCTTGCCTCGCGTTCAGCAGTGGAGCCACCACCAGAGAGTGGGAGACCTCTTCCAGAAACTGGTAAGAAAAATAAGTAATAAATCAAGGGGTTGGGGCGTCTGGTGTTGTAGTTTGTGTGTCTGTACCTTTGATAGCAGATGTAACTGCCTGACCTTACCCTTAATCTAAGTGACAACATTGTGCGCCCACAAAAGTTGACAGCAACGCTTTCTCATCTGTGGACGCAGACCCAAAGCAGGACCACTGTGCCAGAGTGACATAATTCACAGTAACATTGTTTCTTGAATAGGCAGGCTTTTCAGAAGCAGAATCTGTCAGCATAATTCAATAATAAACCAATAAAAGAAATGTAGATTTGATTTTTCTACTGATGCTCTTCTTTATCATTTTAAATTTAGACAAAATCGAATCTGAATCGTCCTTTTCTTCCTATTTCCTCCTCGACAGCCGCTCTCTTGCTGTCTCTGTTCCCTCCAGTGGTTTCTGCCAAGGATGTCTGGGCTAAATGTACACTGGGTCTATTTAATCATTTTCACAATGGGTCAATTAACCCACAATGAGTCATTTGTTAATTCTCTCCGAAATACTGCTCCTCTCCCACTACTATCCCCCCCTCACTTTCCCTGGGTTTCTCTTTCCCTTGCAGACTCACTTGAATGCTCGAGCACACATGCACACACACACACACACACACACACACACACACACACACACACACACACACACACACACACATACATGCACGCACGCGCACACACAGGCGGAGGTGCAGGCGTTTCACAATGCCGCCTTTTTGCCTCAGGCAGCTGAGGCCATCACTGCACTGTGTGCTTTGTGTCTCGAAGAAGCTGCTATAAATAGGAGCCTCTCTCTCTCTCTCTCTCTCTCTCTCTCTCCCTCTCTCTCTCTCTCAAACTCTCACGCACACACACACACACACACACACACAAACTCTTATGAATTAATCTCAGGAAGCTCCTCTTGGGACTTTGCAAAGAAATTAGGATTTAATTTGTATCTTTTACCGTCAATGACTCATGCGGCAAAATCCATTTTTATAATTACTTAAAAAGCTTGTCTATATATCTCCCTCCAGAAACTGCTTCACTGTCACATTAGCCTTTCCATCCAACAAAACCGCCCCACAAAGAAGCTATGTCATGGATGTGATGTAAAATATCTAGAAGAGTTTCCTCACAGACGAACACACGCTCACACTGTTTCTGCCCAATTCCCTCCCTCTCTCCAGACAGTCGTTAATAAACGTCAGTAGGAGAAGACGCAAAAAGGAAAAAATGCAACATGACAGCCGTTCCGTCAGGAGTTGAAGAGGGAGGAAAGAAGAGATCAGATGAGAGTAGAGGAGGTGATAGAGTCGAGGAATGGGGCGAGGAAGGGTTGAGGGAGGATGAGAGTAGGTTATGCAAGTAGATTTAGGCTGCTCTGATAGAGCTGTCTCACCACGACTCTGAAGTCTGTGAGGGGAGCAGACGGGCTCAGGAATCATAAAAACATCAGAACAAGGAAGACGAGAGACGCCGAGAAAAGAGGAAGAGGCAAAGCGTCACTGACAGGTTATGAGCATGAGTGTGTGAAGAAGTGTCTGAAGGCTGAAAATAGGGCTAGATCACACTCCTGCTCTTCGTAGACACACATGTAATGGGAAGTGGAATTTTTCCATTGGTTGCTGGATTATTGCATAAAATAAACTCTGAGGCAAACAAACGTTTATGATACAGAGACAGGTTTTTTTTTAAGCAAGGTCATCTTCATAAATGGATACTACTTTTATGATTTTTGAAGAGTGAATGCATTTGGCAGAAGTAAAGATGACATTAAACTCTAAACAAACTACATCAGGGCTCACATGACTTGACACCACCACCACTAAGCTAAAGTTGGACCAGTGTTCAATGTCATGACATTTAGTTGTCTCACTTTGCCACTTGTTAACAATCGACTTTTTTAAGACATGTTATAGCGTCAAAATGGAACAAAATGTGAAAATCTCCTGAGCATGTGTTAACCACAGACCTTATTTCCGGCATTTAAACAAAAATCCCATTAAATAAACATAAAATCTAAGACAACGGAACCGGATGTTCCACAATGCTCTTCGGGGTTCCATTTTGCAACACACTATAGGCCAAATCTGCTTGTCTACCATCCTTTAGATGTGGGAAAGATGAATATTTATATCATTGAACAAACTTTGTCGTGGAATGAAAGTATCACTAAGATTTGTCTGCGTGAGAGACAATTACTTCAACTGATTGATAACTTCTTTGCTGAGACAGCCTTGTTTCCCCCTCAGCTGTTCCTAGGTTTCCTCAGATTTAATGCAGCAATCTAGCAAATTCAGGTTTTTGGATGGATCCTAGATGATAAAATAGACCATGCAGATGACAAATCATGTTATATTTTGGATCTACAACACCTGGTTACATGGAGCTGCCATCATTGCTGTAGCAATTAAAGGGTCTCATGCTCTGTCTTTTCATTCCATTGTAGACTAAACAGCACTTTACCCCTGTGTAAGAAACTATCTGGTCTGTTAGAACGCCGTTACAAACCCAGTGGCTAAATCCAGCCTTCTCGTATAATGGCCGTAGTCTGTCATGAGGCGGTTTTCTTAATGTTGTCTTCCACTGTGGATTACACACATACTCTCACACAGGACAAATCCCCAACTGAGAAATCCAAACACCCAAGCAGTTTCTTTCATCACCCAAAGTCCTTCTCTGCTATGATACCGTAGCTGCGGCCCAACACTCGATAAGCCTTCATGGCGTTTGTGTGCGGCTCTGTGGATGTGGCTGGCAGACATTCGGCTTCTCAGCTCTCTCCACAGTCAGACTGTCACGCTCTGAATGGCCTCCGATGTGGTGCAGATTGTGTTGCCCAGGGCAGGACACGGGATTGCAGGATTGTGAAAATTGCTTTTCTCCTCGCCTTCCTCCACTTTTCTTTTCCCTACTGTAGTGTGCGGATAAATGTGCAAGCATTGTAAATCCATTTTGGTACTATGTTGCTGCTTGAAATTCTTCAATGAGTATTTGTAAAACAGATAAGGACAGTTATTATTATTTTTAACAAAGGAGGTACTTGTTTCAGTCGTGTTAGATTTTTCGTGGTCGCTTGTTGCTATTTTCTGGAGATGTAAGCATTCACGCTACACATAGGAAGTGCCAGTAATAACACGACGAGTGTAAACAATGTTAAGAAAACTTGTGACTCCACATTCCTGCCAGAATTGAATCTCAACCCCCATGACTGCAAAGATCAGGGCATGTTAGGAAGGTCAGGGTCGGCCCTTAAAATAGGATGTAAGGGGAGTTTGAGACAATAATAGTTATTGACTCCCAGATGTGTAGTAGTCCCTTATTTGTAGACCGCTTCTAATCTAATTTGAAAGTTCTTCACATAAGGCAACACATTAAAAATCAACAATGAAAGCACTGACTCGGCCAGACTCCTACAGGTTGCTCCAGTGCTCTGTTTTTAAGGTTAAGGTTCATACTTGGGGCTTTTTTTTTTTTTTACCATTATTCCCATCAGTAATGCAGGCAGACAATCAGACAGGGTGGTAAACAACTGTTGATTGTATGGATCCATCATAGTTTACAGACCAACTTCCTGTTACAACTTTGACCTACCTTATTATTCCGCAGTTGCACATGAAGAGTTTTCCTGTGAAATGATGGATTATTATCAACTTTTAGGAAAACTCACTTTCGGTTCCAACTCCAAATAAAGAGGTTTAGATAATCTGGCTACACTGTCGGCTTGTTAACAACCTCTCTGATCATCTGATTGCTTGTTTTTCACCCTGTTGACTTTTGTCATAGCCCTGTTGCCATGATCCAAGATCCCAAGGATGAGCACAGTGCCATCATAACAGAAATGATGGCCAGACCTTTGAAAGTAAGACCCCGTTGTAATCAACCTCAAGTGACCTTTAAGCTTTGACTCTGAAAAGGACAAAAGTAATTTGCCTAAATTGCTGTAGCTCTAAACAGGCCCATATGGCAATACGACAGGTCATAATGAGCTTTAGAGGTTATAATTCATGTTTAATACACTGTGTTCTGTACTGTGTGTATGTATGTGTGTGTGTGTGGCTCTCAACATTACACACAAAACCCAAATCCACTGTACTCTTTCCTCCCTTGGCTTTTGTTCGGGAAAATTGATTGTCCTTTTGTTCGCTGCCGAGATGGATCGCAGCGCTGGCAGGCAGCGTTTGGTAGAGTTTTATTCAGCCATCCAGCTTCCTAAATTTGCTTTCATAGCCTCCGTTACACCAATCATTAATTACTCACCCCCTTTGCACAGTGCCGGTCTTGCTCGTTGCCAGAGCAATGGGCCAGGCTGCGAGGTGCACCGTGGTAACGTGCTGTTGTTGTGACCGTGTTCTGTGTCTTTTACTATGTCAGTTGTTTCGTTTGATTGTCTACAAATCATATAAAGTCTGACTGGACTAAATATTAGATATGAAATTTCAGGGATTACACATCTCACTATTGCAATGTAGCATTTTTAAAGTTACACTGAGAGGCTTCAGGTGGACTTTATAATGTCTATTGAAAAGATTTGTCCATTTGTGACACAAACAAAACTTGAGGAAAGTGACTCGCTGCTGCTTTCCAGCGTTTTCATAATTATACTTGTTTCCTAAAATGAAGGCTTTACAACAGTTCAGACAAAGGTGTGCTGAGCAGGCTACATTATACTGCTGCTCCATTTGTCTGGCTGTTCAATGTTGTGTTTCTCTGATGTGTTTCCTTCAGTAGTTTGTTTTGTCTATGTGCCAAAAACACGAACAATCTCTTCCAAAATGTCAGTCACCCTTACAAACATTTGAATATGTCTAATATGTTAATTAAAAACCTCTGTTTCCTTTTCTCTCTCTCCATCAGGCCAGCCAGCTTGGAGTCTACCGAGCATTTGTTGACAACTACGAGCTTGCTGTGGAGACCGCGGAGAAGTGCTGCCAGGCGAATACACAGTTTGCTGAAATCTCTGAGGTAAGAAAGGATAGAGGAAAGAATGGAAGCAAAAAAAGCAAATCATTACTGGTTTAACTGCTTCCTCAGAGCTGTTGCAGGAGGTGAATCTTTGAGGGTTATAGGATAATGTTACCACCGTAGAAACCTCCTTCATACCAGCAAATGATCCAGTTGTGTTTCACAAGTTGTTCCTTTTTTGATGTGTAGAGCGATGCTGCATATAATTTAGATATAAGTACATGTTCAGTTTATCGCAGGAGTGATTTGCTCAATCACATTACACTAAATTGCTTGTTATAGCCCAATAATTCCTGCCTATAATATAGGATATCCTTTCTGTACACTTTTTTTTTATGTGCAACTTTTCTTTCTCCAAATTGCTGATGAGAAACAGTGACTGATAGTGTTCACTACTAACTGCTACAGCATATTTAGTGTGTTGTGATACTGAAATTCACAAATGTGTCTGGCATAGTAGTACTCTAGAGTTGTTGCTGTGGTTATTACTATTATGTTATCATAAAACAATTGGTCTTGTGGAGCTGTATATTCATTTAAAAAAAAGAAAACTTGTTGCAACTGGACAGTTTGTGAGAGAAAGTGTCATCTGGTCACAGAAAAATGACAAAGAGGATAAATGAGTTGCAGCAGAGTGTTAAATTATGTGTTATTAGGGAAAAGAGCTGTTCTAAAAGCTGCTTAACAGTTTTGTCCCTGATGCAATGTACTTTCAAAACGCTCTCCAATTATTCACCCACGCAGCTTTTAGCACTTCCCCTCATTTAAGATTGCGATTTCTGCTGAATATATCTATACAAATGCAGCCAGAGGCAGTTTTCTGTGTGTGTGTGTTTGTTCAGTAACGTGTGTGTGTGTGTGTGTGTGTGTGTGTGTGTGTGTGTGTGTGTGTGTGTGTGTGTGTGTGTGTGTGTGTGTGTGTGTGTGTGTGTGTGTGTGTGTGTGTGTGTGTGTGTGTGAATGGTGGACAGTGCAGAGGATAGTTGCTTGGTCTCATTCTCAACACTTTCAAGGAAAATATGAGTTCAGTATCACCTACACAGATTGTATATTTAAAACACTTATGCTCAAGCCTCGAATCTAGTTTTGGATGCTGATGTTACAATTTTGACCCTGGTTTTAAATGCATCTTCATTCCTAGCAGTGTTATATTCAACCAATCTAATAAGGCTGGGAATTGTGAAAGTAATATTACAGTTCTCTTCATCTATTTTGGATTGTCTTCTGTTTTTCCAGCAGCTACAGAAATGGGTTCAGATGCAACCTTTAAAAATAATCTTTCATCTTTTTAAATGTTACAAAAGTATTTATATCAAACACAAAAAACGTACACCTCTGTCTAAGTCCTTGAGCTTGCATGTTCTCTCTTCATATTTTTCAAGTTGTACCATCAGTCTTCGTCTATGTTTTATGAGGCCTACCAGTTAGCGCTGAGGCTGGTGTCTACATGCTGGATGGGGGATTTATCATCGGGGTTAATGGCCTAAGTAATGATGCATGACTCTGAGCAAGATGGTGAGGGGAAGAGCTGCTGAGGATGGCATAATTAATTTGGAAATGGATGACCTCAGTGCTTGAGCAGGGATAGTAACCTCATTAGGTTTTCATATGGATTTACTGTACTGAACTGTTTTTTAAATGTATTTTTAAAAGGGTTTTCCTCAACTTAACCTCTGTCTACAAACAGAACCTGAAGGTGAGGAGCCCAAAGGACTCAAAGGACCAGACAGCCAAGAACTCTCTAGAAGGTCAGCCGCATAATGCTAGTTTTTACTCAGTCCTATCTATTAAAATCTGTACATATAGCATGATATAGTAATTCAGACATTAAACAATTCAGTCTGGTTTCTCTCCTTTCTCATGTACAGCGTTGCTATATAAACCGGTGGACCGAGTGACCCGCAGCACATTGGTACTTCATGTAAGTCAGAGTGAGCGCTGAAGCACATCTTAATGATGTCACATCACAAACTGAGGATCTGAAATGTTTAAGTACTTGCCTCTATTACTCACAAATTAACCCGAGGTCACACAAATCAAATTAGGACTATACTTTGCCACAACATTGTCAGAATGTAAAATGTAATAGTATTTTTATTTCAGGTATTTTACAAATTTGCTTTGTCACCTCACCCTCTATTTAACATTTCCTCCATCGGTACTCAACCCAAGTTGTGTTTATCAAACACAAACCTTGTTTTTTAGCTTTTACCTTAAGGGTCAAAGGAAGAATATCTGACTCTACGTCTAAGTCTTTATACTTTATTTTACCATTCCATGTTAGGATTAATGTTAAAAGAAAAGAGAAGCATACTTGATTTACCAATAGTAATATGTACTGTGCATACATACATACATATACCTGAATATGTGTTCTTTTAGCTGGACAAAATTAATATTTCTACATCTACTGCTTTACTCCAGGACTTGCTCAAACACACGCCCACCAGCCACCCGGACCACCCGCTTTTGCAGGACGCCTTGCGGATCTCCCAGAACTTCCTGTCCAGTATCAATGAGGAGACGACGCCCCGACGCCAGTCTATGACCGTCAAGAAGGGAGAGGTGAGCCTTCAGAGATTTACAAAACATCCAATGACTTGAGATGAGCCACATTCTGCTGCCCAGTTTTATACATTATTGGTTATAACATGCTCTACTTCATTTACTAGACTAAAACAAAGTAGTTTTGAGGTTACTAGAAGACCAGACAGAACTTTCTGTACTGTTGTTGTGGGTTACATTGCCTTTATTGCATGTTTTTTTTAGCTTAAAATGTTTTTGTTTTAATGTATCTCTGAAATCATGACTATGACATGGAGCAAATAATAACGCATCAATATCTGATCTATACAGACTGTCCCTTTAATGAATTAGATTGACTGTTTTAACAAAACCAAGACTCAACGGTGATGCAACCCACACTAAAGACAGGTCAATGTAAAGATGTAGACAATATGCTTTATTTTTCATCAGTTCAACTCTTTCCATCTCTGATGTTGAGCATGATGATGTCATAACTCCGCCCCCCTGAATTACCATGAAGTCTTTGCCAAATGATCGTACAGGAGCCGCCAATCTGCAGCCTAAAGCAGAGCCCATGCCCTTATATGGTCATACCAGGGCTGCCTCTTGAGGGTGATTCTGTGTTTGCTCTGTGTCTCTGATGTGGCTTCCACTCTCTCCATCTCACACACACACACACCCTACCCCCCACTGTCTCTGTTATCCCCGGAGATGACTTGACGCACATGAATGGACGCCTCTGGATTGATAGCTTGCGTGACACTGGCGTACATAATGCCTTGTAATGAGCCACCGGTCTGCTCTGACTGGCAGGTTCCGAGTTAATTATTCATAAACGGAGGGTGGGAGCAAACGAGCAAAAAGGCTGTGACGGCTCCTCCCTTTGCTCACAGTGGGGTCATTACTGCACTCTCTCCACACAAACATACACACACACACACACACATTCCTGCTCTCCGTTCCATTCACTTGCTCTCTTTCTCTTGTTTTTCTTTCAACACGCACACACACCCGGACACACACGCTTCCCCTCCCACCCCCGCAGGCCCCAGTTCCATCCCAGTCCGTCCAGACATCCACACCAGTCATCAAATATTTATTATGGATACATGAAAGCAGCGCATGGAAATCAATGGAACTCATTATATCCTACCTAAGGGTTTATTATATGAGTTTTTTGTCTGAATTTCAGCAACTGAGCTGCAAAATACTTTAAATTATTGTAGTTACCTGGAAAGGCATCATTCCACGAAGAGGATGATGCTTAAATAAAGAGATGGCTTCAAACAAAAAATATAATTTGAATCACTTCTAGTAGAGAATATGTGTTTGTAATGCTGATTTAATATCTGTAATAACATAAAACGATAAAATGATTTGATCTACCAAGTCAGCGCAGTCTCACCCTCTTAAATTGTCGCTCTGCTGAAGCTGAATCTGTTCTCTGACCTCTCCACGATGTCTGTGCAAATTAACATCATTACTGTGTTGATAACGGTTCTTTTTTTGTGCCTTCATATGTCTGAAGGGGAACTCAGGCCCTCTGATAGCGCCGAGGGTTTAACTTAGTAAATTAGTTGCCCTCATTCTTTTTTACTGCCCAAAGTGTGCAGGATTTGTGTCGGCAAAATGATATTTATTTTGGCTGCACATAGCAATGTTTGGTAGCTGGTCATACAATCAGAAATGTCAAAGGGACATCAAGTCTCTAAACATTAGCATGGTGTTGACCTGTGGTTCTCAGAGTTGAATTAACACTGATGGTTTAAGGGTTTGGGCAACTTTTTTGCAACATGACCAACATTTAGTGAAGAGGAAAAAGGAAGAGGATAAAAAAACATTCAGATAAGATAAGAGTGTCACTCTTACTCTCCATGTGTACACAGTAGCGAGTAACCTGTGGTTTGTTTAGTGGAGGCATGTGAGAGCAGATCATCACAAGTGGCCCCCAGAGACCATGAACCCGCCAGAAGAGGGGATGGGACAAACAGAGGCTGCTTAATTAAAATGCAAATGATGGCGCTGCCTAAATCTCAATTCACCTCCTCGCTCTGCTTTGTTTGCCTGTGGGAAAGATTTTCTCTGTGTGTGTGTGTGTGTGTGTGTGTGTGTGTGTGTGTGTGTGTGTGTGTGTGTGTGTGTGTGTGTGTGTGTGTGTGTGTGTGTGTGTGTGTGTGTGTGTGTGTGTGTGTGTGTGTGTGTGTGTGTGTTTCGAGCAGAAATGGCAACCACTTTCAAGTGTCTGTACGTCTGTCTTTCTCTTTATCGTTACACACACTGGTCCCCATATACACACATTGTTTTACACACACTGTACACATCAGCAAAACACACAAGCGCAGAGAAACCCCTTCAAGCGTGTCTGCTAAAAATAAACATGGATCTTTTTGTAAATTCATGCCATTACTCCCACACACGCTCCACAGCAAGGCTCCTCCAAGAGATGGTCAATATTTAATCTGCGTTCTGTGCTGTCAGCTCGCTCTGCCTCACTTCACTCTCCTTCCAAGATGTTCCGGTCAGCTATTATGAGAAATAGAGACAGTCAAATTTCTCCTACTGGCTGTTTTTAATATCGTGAAAATGTCATCTGATGCGCTGAGACAGCCGGTTTGTTAAGTGTGTCTTTTCCCCCAGTAGCAGAGCAAAGCACATTTTTTTGTTGATTGGATTACTGATGTAGGAACTGAAATATGTGTCTGCAATCGAAGATAAAACTATGAAACTTGATCTGCGGGCATTCAGCGAGTGTGTCAAAGCCTTCATTCAGTGTTAAAATAATGTCATTTATGAGAACAGCATTATTTCGGCTTTTATTGTAAGCGATTTATTTCTGTGCAGTTTCTGATCAAAAAATAATAACAAGAACAATAATGTCTTTATTCTGAGTCAAAACCTTTGTGAATGTTTTTTTAATGCCATATTTGATTGTGCAGGTTAAACAGATGCTTTTGTGTCCTAGTATTCTAATGTCCAGTCTTGCTCTGTTCAAATGATTCCCATTCACTTTCACTGTACAAGCCTGTACATCCCAAATCTACCTGTTATCCCTCTCTTTATTTTCTCTTTATCGTGAGATCAATGGAGGAGAGGTTAATCACTGAGGCTTTATGGGCAGCGTAGTTTCTCCCTGGGTCATTTAAAGTCCAGTTCACTGACATGAGGGGGTGCTTTGTGTATACTAATCCTACAGCTACTGTTGTACTTTTTGTCCGATAATCTGAATGTTTGTTGTCTTCAGATTACCATCCATATAAAAAATAATATTTTAAGATTAAATACAAACTACATTTTATAAGGAGCTAAAACATAGCTTGACTGGCCTCTGTGAGATGAAAGGTATAATGCTAGTCTCTTGAACCTCTGACCACACCCAACGTCATAGCTAGGTGTGGTCTGACATAATTGTAACCATAGACATGGCGATGTAGAGTACTACCAAATTACCACGCAACACCACTGCTGCAGAGAGTTTGGAAAGAGCACATTAGATGTTCTTTAAAATGTTAAAAAGAAAGTTTGAAGCGAGGAATAAAACAGAAGAAAGTATAAAACACAAAACTGTGACATGAGGCTAATATGCGGCAGTAGTGCAAATCTGGTCGAAACAGGCAGAAGATGTAGCCTATTGTCTATTATTTTATAGCTTTTGAAATTTGGTACAGATCCTATTCTGAATTCTAAATGGCTTTGATGATTCCCTGACTTTTCATCAAAATTTTCACTTATCTATCTCAAATTTCAGTTATTCCAATACTGTTCTTTGCTTTATATGACAACATTTCTACTACTAATGATATTCCTATCAGCCTCAGTTTACAGCTGCTTTGTGTTTATTGCTAATAAGTAAATGTCAGCATTCTAACAAACATAACAATCTACACTTTTGACATTGTCATCATGTGCTTGTTAGCATGCTGACGTTAGCATTTAGCTCAAAGCTCTGCTGTGCATTTCAGAGCTGCTCTGGCTGTGGAGTCTCTATATCTATTTATATTTTACATATGAAAGTATAATCCCTATATATAATGAATATAATTGGCAGTGGATTAAATGCCCTTTTAACTTTAAATCTGCGATCATATTACAGCGCCAAATTGGATTAGAGTGATGGTCTGCTGTACACTGATGGTGAATTGGCGATTTTCATATACATTTATAGCTTCACAGTATAGCATTAACTCCAGTATGCCTCATTACTAATGTTGTATATGAGTAACCAAAACTAAGCAGCACATTGTGACCAATGTTTTATTCTTACTACGGTACTGTACTCGACCTAAATATAGACCAACTTGACAGCATGTAGTTTGATAGAAGTAAGGCAAGACAGAGCCTTGTTTTATATTCCAGATAGAAAATATCCTCAGGAGATTACATTGCACGTGGAATCACTTCATAGATATGCCATTCTTGTGGCATCAAAGTCCCAAAACCCCAAAGATGCAGACTGAATGAGGAATATTACGTTATTAAATAACTACCAGAGACTCTTCATAAAGAGCATTTTCATCATATCTCAGTCTGTGTTACAACACAAACTGGATCCGGAAATTAGATGTTGTGTGTGGTCTTACAGATCACTGCATCACAATTGCCATAAGAAGAATATGCTAAATAGATAGAACCTATATCATCTATCACAGGTCGTCATCATTGAAGCCTTCATTATCTAGATTCTAATGAGTGTTTGCAACCACCAGTGGGAATTAAACTTCTATTGGATCCCTATTTTGGGGATCAGAACATGATTGTAATCTGCTGCAGGATCTTCATGTGTGCTTGCAAGAGCATGTGCAGGAAGAAACGCCTTAACAATGGATCACTGCAGTGGGGCTGTGTCACATGGTTTGGTATCAGTACAGTAAGAAACTGCGGCATGACATGTATTCCAATGCTACTCTCTCTCTCTCTCTCTCTTTGCTCCGTCCTGCTTTCTCTTTCTCTCCCTTCTCTTTGAGCCATTTACTTTCCTTTTGATGCACTCTCAGGCTCACTCTGTCTTTGTCACCCTCCTTCCCCCCCCCTCTCCATCATGCACAGCGTTAACACCGGCTGACACCACGTGATCCTTTGCCAGCAGATGTCCAGTCAGGTTTTTTGTAAGCAGATGAACCTCTTCCTACACGAGCATCAGCTCCACTTCAGTGTGTGTTCTGCTGCTGTGTGTGGTCATGATGAGGGGGAAGGGGACAGGAGCGGGGAGGGCACAAAGATGAAGGGATGTGATTGGTTCTGAACAAGTGGGATGTCAGGCCTTGCTGCAAGGGTGTTGGTGTAAGGTCGACCAGGTTGGGTGCTGGCTGTGGCCCCTTGAGCAACATGGAAGTGAATAGGAAGTCCTGGGAAGAAAATGGATTTTGTTAATAATGTAAAACATGCATTAAAAGTGGTAAGCAGATCTTGGTGGACAACTGTACTCTCTGATTTGCTTGGTATGTTGCAGCAGTTAATGGACTGTAAAACTCTTTATTTCTGCATGTTGGTAAGGTTATGGCCCATTAGCTGTCATTCCTCTTGTGGGTGTTTCTTACTGAAAAGAACCCTGCTCCTCAAGTGTTGTCAGCTAGGAGCTCCTACTCTTTCATGTTTAACGCTGAATTGAATTCTTTGTTATCATGACAGCTTTGAATTATTATTATTTTTAAATAAATGCATTTTTTTATTAAAACAAAATATCAGCTCAGAGAGACAGGTCCAAGTCAACGTGGGTGAAATCAGCTTGAAACTTGCAGACTAATCAAAAACACACATTTTTGACTTTTGAAAATGTATTTATTTACACAAATTATCATTCGTGCAATCAAAAGAACAAAAGCAAGGGCAAAACATTTACAATATTTTGTTTTTACAAGGTCACTTCCCCTCTAGATCCTACCTGCTTTGTTTGCCTACTCAGTTAAAATACAGAATTTTATTTTATTATCATTTTTTAAATCTCCTGCCTTACCGTTTGTATTCCGCACCAGGGTTATGAGCTTGTGGAGGTGGACCGTTTACTACTGAGTTGTGGTTTTGGCATTTCTCTGCTCCATGTTATTGTTCCAAGTCCAGATGTGTTTTCTTATTTGGAAAATGACATCAGTGTCCCCTTTTGGCAAATGACAGTATTACACATCTCATTACATAGTCTGACATCAGCGATTCCCAGTCTGCCGTTGTCTCATTCATTCCTCTACAACCTGGAACATGCTTATCATGCCAGAATATGACAAAAGCATTTACCAGGTGATTAGTGTAATAAATGCAAATTAATGCAAGACCCTCCACACTTTTGAGGTAATGATTTGGTTGATTTTCAGTGAATATTAGCAGGTTGCACATGAGCTTTGTCACTGATGATGAGGTAAAAAAAGGGACAATTTTGATGATGGAACATCAAAACAAACTAAAATCTAGTCTGCTCCCTCCTCCCTTCCACTCTGCTCTTTGTCTTGCTGGTAAAAGAGAGGAGAAGGAATACAGCTTTGGGATGCAGCACCATTATAAAGGCTCTGAAAAACTAACTGTTTCTTGTCCACACATTGTAACAGTGTTACTGACCAACCACTGTCGTCTGTTATTGTCACAGAACCGTCAGCTTCTGAAGGACAGCTTCATGGTGGAGCTGGTGGAGGGAGCAAGGAAGTTGCGGCATGTTTTCCTTTTCACTGATCTGCTGCTCTGCGCCAAGCTGAAGAAGCAGATCGGAGGGTAAGAAACGTTGCAAATGACTGTTTTGTATCTTAGCAGCAATAGTGAAATCCCCAAAATACATAAATTTCCAACATTGCAGTAGTTTGGTAGTGCAGAATATGGTTGGATATCTCAAATCATAAGTCAAGAAATGAATTTCTTTCTGCGGTTAAAATCCCACTTTAATGAGATTTCTGAGACCTGAGTACACAAGATGTCTAAAAATGTTCGGAAAGTAAACACGCTGACTTCTTATTATCCATTTTACGACAGAGAACTCATTGTGCTGGTCTATTTGTGATTATATATATTTCTGAAATATTTATGTTAGTATCAGTATATTTTAAAATGCATTATTCTATTTTCTAAATCAACCATGAAACCAGTACCTACTTATTAATTGTTGTCAATTTTTTTTCTCCCCTTTCTGCTGTCTCCTTTCCCCTCCATTAATCCACATCTTTGATCCATCTTTATCAATCCACTCCTCCTTCTCGTCCATCTTTTTTACTCACCTTTCACCATCCATCCCCTCTCCTTTTTACTCTCCTCCTCCCAATGCAGTAAAAACCAACAGTACGACAGTAAGTGGTACATTCCCCTGACCGAGCTGACCTTCCAGGGCCCAGAGGAGACCGAGCCTCTTACTATCCCCCAGGTCCCCGACGAAGAGCTTGACGCCATGAAGGTCAAGATCTCACACCTCCGCAGTGAGCTTCAGAAAGAGAAGGTAGCGTGGATACACACTGGTTCACAAAAAAACTAAGAACTAAGAAAAAAGTGTCTTTCACATGACTTATTGGAAACAGAATTTTTCTAAAGTAAGGTGGTCAAGGTAACGCACAAACACAAATACACAGTCAAACGTTTCCACCTCTGTGATTTCAGAGAGCCAACAAGGGCTCAAAAGTCATTGACCGTCTGAGGAAGAAGCTGTCCGAACAGGAGTCTCTGCTCCTGTTAACGTCTCCCAGCATGCCCATCAGGGTCTACAACAAGAACGGCAAGGTGATAACACTCTCCGACTTCATCACCCTCCTCCTACTGCTCCCCGTACGCTCTTCCTCTCCATAGTTCATCTGTTCTTCTCATTTCACTGCATTTTTTTCGTCCTCCACTTCATTGCCATGAAGCACAATATCCCCTAGCTTATTTTCTTTAAGATTGATACTCCTTCATCTGTCTCATACTTGGACTTTACTTGTATCAGTTGCTGTATGAGATCTTCCGTCTGTTAAAGCTAGCTGGACGAGAATTCATGAGTGCAGTCTAAATATTGATATTGTATGTTTGCACAGATGACACGTGTCCTTTTAATCTGCCTCTCCCCACGTAAATCAGTAAGGCAATAACATTTTGTGTATGTGTTTGTGTTCAGAGTTACAGTTTCCTGATTGCGTCAGACTATGAACGTGCAGAGTGGAGGGAGATAATGAAGGAACAGCAGAAGAAATGTAAGTGTCATGTAAAATGTCCTGTCAGACAATGTCTTCTTTTTATTTTCGAAGAACATCCAAGACACTCGAAACGTTTAGGCTCAATGTGGATACATCTACATTAGCAACTACTAATCCAACAACTTTGTGAAGGAGATAGAGAGACCAATATACAATGTTATTTACAGTCTACATTTATTGTCTATCCTAAAGGTTTAAAAACTTCCTCCTTGACTTCTATGGAGCTGCAAATGTTGACCAACTCCTGTGTCAAACTGCAGACTGTCCACCACATTCCACTCAGCATCAACAAAGAAGGTAAGGTACTATTTACTATGACACTCATGTCTATAATGCATTAAAAACATACCTGTAATGCATTATAATGTTCATATATCACGGTATAATTATAGTAATAGTATAGTAATAAGATTATCAGTATAGATACTTAGAGGGACCAGCAATTATTAAGTGTTGTGATAGTATGAAAGTATTCATAAAATGCTTTATAATGTGTTAAGATTGTTGGTATAAAGCATTATGAATACTTAGGAGTGCTTATAACTAGACCTATACAGTGCTATAATCAGATTATGTCACATTATTAGTATGTTTTTGATGTATTGTAGACATGGGCATCATAAAAAGTTAACCAAAGTTAACCCTCAAACTCTTCACTGTTCAAGAATAATTTTTAATGATAGTTGTGATTCAGATGGCCATAAAAAGTGCACAAAGGTTTAAGCCACGTGTTTTATACTGTACAAGACTGTTTTATCCCTTCCTTCCATGTCTGATTCTGCTCCAAAACAAACAGAGATCTGCATGCTTTTCTAATCCCCTCTCGCTGTCTTTTTTTCTCCTCTGAATGTTTTTCCAGAGGATGAATCCCCCGGTCTCCACGGGTTCCTGAATGTAATCGTCCACTCTGCCTCCGGCCTCAAACAGAGCTTGAGTGAGTCACGCACCTTTAGCCTTCATGCACACAACACAAAATACATATAATCTGACAAAATTAGTTACTGAGAAAGTCAGTAAACTTTAATGTGACCAGAGCAGTGGAAAAAAAATATTTTTGTGTTTTAGTACGTGTTTCCCTTTATACTTACCTTCAGTTTAGGTTCCTTTTTCAAGTCTCACTACTTAGATTTAGGTCTAATTTGTAGGAATTTAAAAAAAAATGTATTGTCATTTGGTATTTACTGAGTTGCAAAACACTCGCATTAAAACATTTGGACAGATTAAACTTGACGTATTCCTAATTTGGTTTCTGTGGATAAAGTCAAACATTTAGCCAATTTAATTGCTACTTTAATACATCCACAAAGAACAATTCAGTGGCCACATAAATGTCATGTGTTTTTAATACTCCCCTCTCTACCAGATCTCTACTGCACATTGGAGGTGGATTCCTTTGGCTTCTTTTCAAATAAAGCCAAGACGAGAGTGTATCGATACACTACTGAACCCAAATGGAACGAGGTAAGAGCCTGGCGTAATATAAGCATGCAACTGTACATATTCTTGTTGGAATGAAAGAGTCTGAATAGATAATATAGGGGGTGAGTTGATCAGTCAAGGCTGAAATACACTGTAATGTCCTTATTGTAACTTGAAGGCCTTCTAAAGTTATTGATGGAATTTATTTACATGCATATTTAATTTTTTATTTTATTCTGTACAGTTTGTTCTGCATGTCATGTATCTGACATCTGGTCCTGTAATCAGTTAGCTGGAAATCTTCGAGTAAGCCCCTGAACATATAACAAAAACACACGTGTGTGCATACTGTATGCATGCTAGCAGACATACATACACAAACAGGATTATATTGATGGCACAGCTGGATGTTGGAGGTTAGCAGCACAGAGGAGAGCTTCGAGACACAATCAGTGGATCGGTTCATCTGCGGCACATTTTTTTTTCTTCCCATTGTGGACCCAAAGACTTTGCTCAGCAAAGTGGAAATAATATCAGCTAATGAGGAGCTGCTGGTGATGACTCACATCTGTCCAAATGCTAAGTGAACCAACACAGTGTGGGCCTCAGAACGATGAGCAAAACATATGCAGAGTGCCCCCATACATAATCACAGGGAATGTTGGTCAGCTGTGTGGTGGGATGTCTGAATTAAGATATAGGATGGATGAAGATTTTTTTTCTCGAGGTATATTGTCATTTCTTGTTGTTATTCAGGTCTCCATTGTTGTGTTGTAACCAAATGAAATATAATCCCCCTCCAACCATTTTCTTTTTCCTCCCCCTAAGGAGTTTGAGATTGAGCTGGAGGGCTCTCAGACCCTGAGGCTGCTCTGCTATGAGAAGTGCTACAACAAGACCAAGCCGAACAAAGAGGATGGAGAGGGCACAGACCGCATCATGGGGAAAGGACAGATCCCGGTATGACATGACGTCACCCCCCTTTATTCAGCAGACCCAACATGACTCATTACAGTTATGTCACTACCACTGCCATAGAGCATGAAATCCATATTATTGCTCAGTGAGCCACTTAAACTGAGCATTATATAAAAAAAAAAATCAGATAAGATTAATTACCCTAATATGTTGTGAATGGGTGGCGGTTGGTTATATGGAGAGAAATCGCTGTTCAAAGGATGTGCATATTTTTGATAGAATGACACAAAGCTTTCATTTTCATGCCATTGAGCTATCACCGTGTGCTGCCAGGCTAAGCTGTTTAAAGCATTACTCACATTCCAGAGTCTACAATGGCCTCATCAGCCTGGCTGCTACACTGGCTGATCGCAGGTTGATAGCAGGTCTAGATAGCAGGTGATAAGGTTGCCAAGACGACGCCAGCCGATAGGATAATGCCAAGTTTCACTCAGTAGATCAACATAGAGAAAGCAAATATACAGGAGAAAGAGCGATACAGACAGATGGAGAGATTTAGTCAGAAACAAGAGTCTTGTCTTTGATTCACCAAAAACCTCCTTCTCTTACTCCTCCAACCACAGCAGGGCAGGTGTTTGTGTTTGTCTTTGTGTGTGAGATAATATATCGCTGAACATTGTTTCACCTCAAATCCACAAAAACACACAAATGGATGTTCTCGCGATGTCTTATTTGGTGTTTTTCTTAAACAAACTGCGAAACAAAGAGCAAGAAAAACTGAAGAAGATACAGAACCATTAGAAAAATACTAATGACAGTCCCCTTTTATACATGTAATATGGAAATTCACCAGTCATAGAAAAATGAAATATCAGCGTCAAGTTATATTAGCAGTATTCCTTGTGAGCAGCCTGTATCCTGGACACTTTGTTCAAATTGCAGAAGCCTCTCAGCCAAGCTGTGAATTACAGTCACATGCTCCACCTAGTGGATCTTTTGGTAATCCTGTGACAGCACCACGTCTTGGCAGATGATGTCATTCCAAACAAACCACCCAGAGTGGTGAGAAAGTTGCTCAGCAGGATTTTCATAAATCCAGGGCAAGAAACTGTCGCTCCCGTCTTCAGTAAAAGCAACAGTGGCTGTTGTTTCCCACAGATACTGTTCAATTTTAGTTGTTTACCAACCAAATAAACATTTGGAATAGAATACATTAACCATTCACTTGCAAGAGAGGCTGTCAGCCAAACATACCATCAACACCTGAATGGTATGTTTGACATTTACCTGCATAAATGTGTTTCCACCTTGGGCTATCTTTTCCTTTATCAGCCAAACTTTATTGCGATAGAGATTATTTCATATAATACTATAATAATTATTCAGTGTCTTAAGTCACTGTGAGAAAAAATTACTAAATCCACATCATACAGTACTAATGCCAAATCAAATTTTCAATCATCAACTTTTATATCTGTTCAATGATTTAACAAAACACACAGTTTTCAGTTTTCTCTACATCTTTATAAATCTAGTAGCACATTTATCTCAAATAAGATATAGTATTTTTACATACATACATCATAGGCCTAATCAACAACTTGTATAAATGTATATAGGCCTGTCTCCATCTGAGTGTGCTATAAAAAACGTTGTCTTCTTTCAGCTTTTTGCGCAGTGTATCTAAACTGTCTCAGCTCATACTGTTTGCTTCACGTCAGCATTAAACACGGTGTAGTTTTACAGATCCATGATTTATTGAACATGTTGTTCAACAGCACAGGAGTTGCTAAACCTTCGACCAATAAAGGTTGAGGAAGATAAAATCATATTTGTTGGCCGAAAACTTGAGCTCTTAAAACGTTTTTATCAGGAAGCAAAAAGAAACTATGCTGTATTTTCATGGAATGTAATTCTTTGTAGATAAACGGCTCAAAGGAGCACTCTAAGCAGTGAAAGATTCAGTTATGAGAAACATGATCCAGCCGTGAGCACAACCAGATGAGTCTTAGGTAACCCTACAACATACAGTATATTGTGTGTGTGTTTATTTCGTTTTCGTTGCGTTAGATCTGTGTGTAGTTTTTACTGCCCCAGATGGCATGTCCCTTCAGATCTGATTGTGTTTGTGCATGTTTGGGTGTGAATTTAGTCTCTCTAAACAAGTTAGATTTGTATATCATATTTGTGAAAGTACCATAAAGCAATGTAACATATACAAAAAACACCTTTGAAAACATTCCACGAAGATAGAGGGAAGATTTGTACTGTTGATGCAATTATAACTTTATGCTCTATTTAATCTTGACAAAGCAAATAAACATCACAAGTCCATGTTCTATAGACCTCATTATGTTCCAAAACGTTGTACATATACTGCAAGCTAACAAACAAAAAACACATGGGTAGTAGTGGAAGAAGTTTTCAGATCTTTACTTAAGCAAAATTTCCAATTCAACAATGAAGAAAAGCTCCTCTACAAGTAAAAGTCATGCATTCAAAATCTTAAGCATTATTGTAGACCATTTGAACTGTTTCATTTTTCAAAAGCAAATCACTAACAATGATCTTTAAGGATCAACTGTGTAGATGTTATGAAATACCTCTGTAGTTCACATGAATTTCCTTTAATATATTCTAACATGTATTGTGCTTTTGTGTTATTTCCACCAGCTTGACCCTCCGACTCTCCAAGGCAAAGACTGGCAGAGAACAGTTATTCCCATGAATGGGGTGAGTAGCTTAATTCTACTTTTCCTGTATTTCCTCCCTGTGCATGTAAAAAGTTGGCAAACTTCTCCAAAAAAAAATCTAGTTTCTCACAATACTCATTAGGTATCACTGTTATGTAGCTCCAATGCAGCCTTACATTTATAGTATACTAGCACACGGCAGTGAGGACTATTTGAAACAATTACTCCAGGATGTGGTTCAGTTGATATCTCTGTGAAGTCTACATCTGGTTTTAACATGGCAGGATTTCCTCAAGATCATGGGAAGCCATTGCAGATGGATGTCAGGCTTGTAAACCTGTTTTAACTTTAAGCCCTTTTTTCCTGTGTCAGATCGAGGTTAAACTTTCCATGAAGTTCACCAGCCGAGAGTTCAGCCTGAAGAGGATGCCCTCACGGAAACCCATGGGTGTGTTTGGTGTCAAGATCTCCACAGTGACCAGGTAAGTTGAGAGTTAAACACTTGGAGGCTACCTAAATATAAGTAAACATCTGGTTACCTGTACAGTTCAACTCCAAAGAGTTATCCTTGTATCTATTAGTCTATCGGCCCATCAGGGCACATTTGTATTTGTTAATGGCGTTCCTCAGGGCTCGATTCTAGGCCTCCTCTTCTTCTATGCATTCTGTGAGCTGATCTTTTTGTTTCTTTCCTCACAGCCCACAATGGGTTAAATTCTATATACTTTAACTGTAATTTGAGTGACACAAATGTTAAAGCACTCACCCCTGTTTGCCTAGCTTCCATCTCCAGTTGGATGGATGTTTTTCCTCAGGACGGCGGCTCTTACTCATCAGCATTAACAAATCCACCGGGCATGTAGCAGAAGCATCAGTGTGTTGTTTTTTGTGGCCATTGTTGCTGCTGATGATTGACGTAAATTAGGATTAGAGATAACAAGGGGGTTGACTAGATTTACCAGCAAAAATCAATTAGTGCTACAGATGAATAATTAAAACATAACACAAGCAAAGAGCCAGAGGCATAACTGTCCCCTGAAGTAGTCATAACAATGCAAAATATAACCATGTTCATTTTGTCCTTTGCCTTGTTGTTTATGCAGTACTAATGCTGTTCAGTGTTTCACTTAAACTGCTTGTTGTTGATCTTTAATGTTTGACTCCATTTTAGGAGAGAGCGCTCCAAGGTGCCCTACATTGTCCGGCAGTGCCTAGAGGAAATTGAACGGAGGGGTATGGAGGAAGTAGGCATCTACAGAGTATCAGGAGTGGCCACTGACATTCAGGCCTTGAAGACCGCCTTTGACACCAGTGAGTATACCCTTCATCTCCATACAGTAGGTCATGTAATAAAGTAATAATCCCTATGATTTAACTTGTACTACCATCACTTGTAAACATCATGGTTATAAAGTGAAACTGCTATGCATTTCTAGGAAAGATGGCTGAGGAGATTTATTGACCATCATCTAAAGGAAACCCTTTCTCTAATCTTTCTGTTTCTGTTGATCAGGTGATCATTGTTGTAGCTCTGTGTGTCTGACTGCGAGTTAACACGAGGCGTTTTCTCTGATGTCAAATGATTAACCAGATTTATGAACTAATTCCATATGAACTTGCATTTTGTGTGTGTATGCTATTTGTGAATGTTTCTTGTGTTGAGTGTGTGTATTTTACCGTAATTCTGAAGAAAAATAAGACGCATGGAGTCTCCTGCTCATGCCAAGGTGTTTCACACAATCTCCTGTCTTCATGTTTTTCTTGTCTCTCTCCTGCAGATCATAAAGATGTGTCAGTGATGATGAGTGAGATGGACGTCAACGCCATCGCTGGGACCTTGAAGCTGTACTTCAGAGAGCTGCCAGAACCGCTCTTTACTGACGAGCTCTACCCAAGTTTTGCAGGCGGCATCAGTAAGTCACTGGGCTATGATGATTTCTCAAACACAGCTAATTATCAGTAATTACATCTTCTAGATGTCTATTAAGGGTTGTTCAGGAAAAAGTCCTTAATTTGTAGTACATGTAAAATCTCTCTTTCTTTGCTTTTGTGCAGCCCTTTCTGATAGTGTTGCCAAAGAGAGCTGTATGTTGAACTTACTGCTGTCACTGCCTGAGCCCAACCTGGTCACATTCCTTTTCCTTTTGGATCACATGAAGAGGTAAAAAAACACACGCTTGCATAATATGTAGATAGCAATGCCCACAAACACAGAACAAATAAAACAGAGATACATTCACAACCATAAATATACAAGAAGTGCAGTCAACTGCACACAAGCACATATGTTAATATTCCAGATAGATTTTGATTAATTTTGTGTCCCATTGTTATCTAAATATTGATATAATATATAGAAAAGTTGCAAATGGGAGAATTACTGTTACTGTTTTCAAGATGGCGTCCTTTTAAGTGGTGTTGTTCACTCTTGCTGCATTGACACTATTAAAGCAAATGCAGTCACTGCAGTGGGATTTCATTCAACAGTAGATGTCTCCTGGTTACCATGGTGATTTTGAATAACAAGAGGCTCAAACATTTCAGAATGTGAGCACTAACAATGCAGATACAACTGTTTGAAAGTATTGCAAGAGTTTTTGGGGGGACTTTAAATATCTGGTAAAGGGAGGAGGAGATTGGAAGTTGTAGAGTCGTACGAAGGATACTACCTCTCATATAGGCAAAACTGAGTTCAATGTTTGTTTGTAGGGGCCGTAGCTGCTAGGTGTAAAATGAGTATATCTATTTTAAATTTATTTGTTTACTATTTTTGTATTAATCAATTAATCATTTAGACAATAAAATGACAGAAAAAAGCAAAAAACTGTATCTTTTCTCTTCTGCTGTAGGACTTTTACTATCTCTTATATTCACGTACTTGTATGCACAACACACAGATCAATAGTTGCACATTAACATCACCTGTATCTCTCCACGCCACTAATGGACTCGTCTGTCATCTTCTCCTCAGGGTGGCAGAGAAGGAAAGCATCAACAAGATGTCTCTCCACAACCTGGCGACGGTGTTTGGGCCGACTTTGCTGAGGCCTTCCGAGAAGGACAGCAAGATCCCCGCTAACCCCACCCAACCCATCAGCATGGGGGACAGCTGGTCTCTGGAAGTCATGGCGCAGGTGAGCACCACAGATCTTCATCTGGCATTTTGTCTTTAAATTCTGTGAAGCTTTTTCAGAAAAAGTTGCTCTGCTAACCGCAAGCTTGAACAACCAAAACCTCATTTGTCTGTCTTCTGTTTTCTTATTAATTGCAGGTCCAAGTGTTGCTGTATTTCCTCCAGCTTGAGACGATCCCAACCCCAGACAGTAAACGACAGAGCATCCTCTTCTCCACTGAAGTATAGAGCTAACATTGACTCTGCCGAACCTGAGAGTTGGAAAATGAAGGAGTGAAACAGAGACGGACCTGTGGCTCAAAGTGAGCCTATAGTAGTATGTTTTTGAATTAACTGATCAGATTACATTGAGCTCTCGCAGCTGGAAAGGATTCCTCTGACGTTGCCTGCCTCCCTCTAACACTGGAGGGCGCCATTGGTCTTCGAAACTCAGAGGATGCAAGGTCCTTGCCGTACATATCTCCCATTACCTGATATTTAGTATCATTCCTTCTACCTTCAGTGATGATGTGGGTGCGTCTGCCCTCTCCATTTCTCATCCGTGCTCTTTGTTGGTCTTAACATTGAACCTTTACAGCTTGTAGACGGTTGTTGTTCATACAACAGGAAGTTGTCAAAATCAGTCCATAAAAGAACGAAACAGGTCTTGATTTAGTTTGCCAACAAATCAGAAGTTCCATGTACCTTTTTGTTTGGGCGTTGTCCTCTATTTGTGTTTATTTTGGACAATCATCAGCTCTTAAAACAAAATAAGTTGACCCATCTCAAACATTGCTTTATGTCTTGCTGGGGAAATTTTAACCATGTCTTACATAACCTCAGCACATTGTTCCTGAGAAGACAAGAGGAAACATTTGTGCTGTTTGTAGGAGTTTAAAAAATGAACATCCAGAGCTGCCACAGGACTGACTTTTCTTCTTTGTGTCAGGAAGCCAACACCTGTGTGTTAAAGTGTTTACAACGTAAACAAACCCTAACGCTGCAGCTTGACGAGGGACTCTAAGACATTTTAAAAGGAACATTATCATTAGTAATACACTGCGATCTGACTGCCTGCGTTTTTTCCAAGAACAAAAAAGCAAATTTCCTGTTTTTGTGTTGTTTGTGTCTCAAGGTAGTCTTCAGCTTGAATATTGAGGAAGCAATATATTTTCTAACATAGGAAATGTCTGTGTTCATACCTTTGCGGACGAAATGTCCTTCTTACTGTAACATAGAACATCTTGCCAAATTATTATGTTGATCGTTTGTTTCTAGGAGAAAAGGAAGTTGTTGTATTTACAGATACAGTATGTACATAATCTTAAAAGTTGTATTTTTTTCTTTCTTTTTGTTAAACAGTATAATCAATGTTGCTATTATTGTAATTTATTTTGGAGGCCCGGGGGGGAGAAATTGTTTTTTCTTTTTCTTTGTGAACTTTTTCTTCTGTTTGATTAAGAAAGTGGTAGATCTTAGCCTTGACTTCAAGTCCTGCAGTAAATAAGCAGGATTTGGCCTTGTTCTTATAGAAACTACTCAGCTGTTCTGTCCAGCCTATCGATTATTCATTTAAGATATTATTATGAAGGTACACACACATTGTAGTTACATACTGTATGCTGCTGTGGAAAAGGCACAAGCTCTTTAACTGCTGGGTGTCCCTCAGCAGAAAGTCTCACATGCAGAGACCGTCGCCTGTCTAGTGTAGACACATTATGCAATGTCATAATAGAGCACACACACACTCACACACATATGACATTGTCTCTTTTTGTACCATTTAATCTGTGGCTGCAGAAGTGCACTCCTGCGATGTTAGAACTACTGTATTACAATTGAAGTAACCTGAGAGCACTCAGCATTTATGTCCATTGAAGAGCATATCTGTTGGTTATAATGAAGGAATATTATTTTGTTTCATCTTCTCTTGACATCTTTTTTAATTTATCTCATGCATATGTTCTTTAACTGTTCTTCATCCCGTTAAGCCTGAAGGTGTCCAACTCAACAGCTAATTTAAAGGAAAGCTCTTGTTGATTCTGAAATTATACGTTTCTGATTTTAATTTCTCTGACCTTGATTTAACATGCAGGCATGTTTATTTTTATTTGTTTTTCATTTTGGTCTTGTTTATTGCTGTCTTGTTCACAAATCTGTCATCTTAGACTTTGGGATGTTGGTGACCCGTGAGTATCTTGGTTTACATTATTACAGCATGTCCTTTTCTGGCCAATCCTTTAAGGGTAAACATCACTGTTGGTTTTCCATATATAGGATTAAAACTATAACCAATTGACCAGTTTAATGGATCTGATAAAGGCTTGTGTGGTTGTGTCCATATTATAGATAACACAGGGAGGGGCATAGATGAGTAAATGTTATTAATAACACATTTAAAGTTTACTTTAAGGAGTCTTTCCTTTTGGATCCATATCAGCTCTCTTGATGTTAAGTCAATTACACTCATATGAACATAATAATATAGACTAAAATATAATTATTGTATCAACCCCGGAAATAACAATATCAAGATTTTGTCATGAAAGTCTTCATGCCTTTTTTTGTCCTTTCAATAATTTTGGCCTACTGTAGCATGCGCACAATTTTTCATCATCGAACATGAATAAACAGAGAATGAATCCCCATTTTATTCATTCGTTCATCCATCACCTTTATAAAAAAAAGTCCCAATTGCCTACACTATTCTACCCTTTTGTGCCTCGACACTTTTTATTTTGGTTTAGCGCCTGTGGTATTCTGAAACGTTGTTCAGTCTCCTGTTGCCTTTGCTGAGGATAGCCACACACCTTTCATCTCTTAAAGACTAAGACAGGACCTTAACCTTAAGCATGGTCTTAGCTCATACTGTACATGCCCGCTCTACTTGCCACCTTCATCTGTGATGCTGTAATTCAAACTGTGTTAAAGTCTGTCTTAATCGGGCAAAAGACTGACTTTTTTGCCCTTCTCCTTGTTTGGCTCTTAAAAGTTCCACTCCTCTAATGCCTTTTATTCTTATTTATTTATGCTTTGTCCCTGTTCGGTATAAGAAGGTCTACTGGATCTATTTATTTATGATACAATATCATCTAAAGCTTAATTAATGTTAGAAAAATGGTCGTCATATGGTGTGCTTTCTTTGGGGAAATGTAGGTCTTATGTTACAGTCTGTTTATTGAACATCCTGTTAAAGTTACAACTGTCTGTCACTATTTTGTCCAAGAATCACAACCCCTGTGTACAACTGCAAACACCTTTGAACTCCCTACTCCTGCAGCGTCGGCTCATCTCTGTAGTTAGATGTGTTGTGCAACAGACTGGCCACTGTGATTGTTTAGCTCTCTGATTTAGATAACTGAATGGCAGATGCAGGTTCCGATCAATTTGAAAAAGGTAGATTCTGTGAGTTCACGCAACTCAAACTTCTCTCATTTTCCATGGAGTTGTATAAAATGTATTATACTAGAGAGTACATTATTTGGTTTCTGTTTTATTTATTGTGGCATCCACTGACGCATGATCGTCAGGAGGCAGAGCCGGTACGCCTCTAGTCTCTTTGAAAAGCCAAGCTGTCAGTATGTGGTAGAGGACAAAAGAGTCTTGTATTGCTCTAAAAATCTGCATTGTTTTTGGTCTGTTGACTGTTGGTGTAACTGCATGTACCCTCCATAACCTCAGTCCCTCTGTACATGACAAAGTAAATACAGTAGAAAAGGTAACATTTTTCTGTGGAATAGCCTGAAGATATGGAACATATTGCTCTATATGAAAGTTACAAATCTCGTCCATTTATTGTACATGAGCCTGGTAATTATCACATGTCCATACTATAGTTAATACTATCAAATGACTCTCTACTGCCACTTCTATGACATACAACTGACTAAATCTGACTACTTTAACCTTTGGAAACATGATAGTTTTGTTTCAACACTTAATGTTTAATGCTATGGATGAGACTTGCTGACCAACCACTTTTTACCGTCCTCAACTTTTTGAACTCTTGTTCCTGTTCAATATTCAATGTTCTGCTTGTAGAACTGTAAAAAGGAAAACCGTATTCTGAGGGTAAACATGTTTGGAGGGCATTTGCAGCCTATGTTTGTACACAAAAATGTTAAATAAAATCTCCTTGTAACTACAAACAACGACGTCTTTGGTTTTTCTTTTTTAATTTGAGACGAAGCCAGCAGCCTGGTAGCTTCCAGGTGAAAACTCTATACAACACTAGAAAGACTGACATGATGGACTCAGCATGAATACAATAAACTTTGTATGTAATTCTGCCTGATACTATATTTAGTGCATAAATTATATTCTCTAAGCACAAGACAATGAATAGCAATAAAAATGACTAGTTCAAATTATTCTAAATATATAAACTTGCAAGTAAACTTTTAAATGGAAATGCTTACTTTTTGGTCGACTCCCTGTGTTCTCTGTTTAGGAAAGTTTTCACTTAAAATGTAACATTTCTTGTGTTAGATACATAAAAATGAAAAATATATTAATGTATCAACATAACTGCAAAATATATTGTATTTATAGAAGCTTTCTTTCTTGCATGTTTTAATATATAGACGCATACGCAGACATTGAAGGATGATTTAATCATGAGGTGTGTAAGAAGCTTTGATGATTTCTGCAGCCCATTATCGGCAGGGAGGGCAATGTGGGTAGACATAATTGTAGTCCTTATTTTAATAGTAAATGCACTCAACTTGAAAAAGACACTGATTCAGACTTTTATAAAGCCCATCATTTTATTGCATATTGTAAAATCTTTCAGATGCATGACAACAGCAGGGACAAAGAGAAAAATAGTGACTCCCACTGGTTGAGCTCAGGTCTGGCAGGTTCTGCTGTCACTGAAAATGCACCTTTTCAATGTCTATACTCCCATTATGTGTGCCAGAAAAATACTTAATATGCTGAGTATGGCAAATGTAGTATGCCAAAAAATGTGAGGATGCCAGGATGTCCTACTGTTCTATAGTAACATTTTGCAATATGTAAACAGTATACTTTCTTTGGCTATTCTGACCCACAATCCTGCAGATCTATGAGTAACGAGGTCAAAGTTCAAGATGCAATGTTAATGACAAAGTAGTATGTTCCGATTGAATGCATACCGCATGCCACAGAGCATGCGGTATGCATAACTAAAAGTAAAAAGAAATAGCATGTGATTTCTGCTCTCTGCTGGCAACAATTGTTTGTGAAAATGGGAGTTTCCTTGCTCTTAGCACACATATATTTACAGTACCATGATGCTTGACTTATTTATGTTTAAGTTAGAATGATGTACGTTGTGGTAATTCTTTCCAGTTATCGGGTAGCCAGATATTTGTGTATATTATGGTTATATTATGCACATATATATTATATTATGGTGATAATACATGATGCATTCATATCTTCTGTTTAGATAAACAGAAAAAGTAAAAATTTTATTCCAGCCTCACCTGTCCTCATGTTCCATGTCTGTAATAAATCAGGATTGAAATGGACTCTTCCGGCATCTCATTTCACCTGACAGCACATATTTAGTGTTAGTCACATGACCTTCTAATCAGCAAACCACTCATACAGTCCTGATTGGTGAATATTCTACAATATAACTTTTAAAAGAAGGCATGGAAGACCATTCTATTATAAATACAATGATGAACCCACAATCAGTAAAAAACCTCACCTCACTCACTTGGTCTGGTTTGACCAGTAGCTTATGGTGGCTAATGTTAACAAGCTTTTCATAGGCCTAGAAGTTGCTGTGTAACTGACATTTCACAGACGTTAACTTTATAACTTCTCTTCCTGCAATAATGATAAGCTAAGTTTTAGCATTTATTGTCTAATAATTTAACCATTAACTTTAACCGGACATGGGGGGCTTGGGTGTGTTGACAGATCCGGGGTCACCCTTAGCAAATATCCTTGAGTATGAGTTTGTAATTGACAGGCTGGATAAATGATAAGCAGTGAAAGAGAGCTGGAAATCTTTATTGGGAATATGACAGTTATCAACAGCAAACAGTGTCCAGGCCCATTTGCAGTTTCTCTTATGGTCCAGTTTGGTTGATGCATTAAAATATCAATATGTCTTTGAAGGTTTATACTATTATTTGTAAAGGTGTAAGCCATCTCCTTAATGTGCCATTGTCAGTGAAGACTTAATAGCTGTCATTATTTTAGAGCAAGAACCTAAGCAAAGAAGAGGATATGTTTGGTTCAGTCACACTTCAACTTGTTGTTGCCTGATGTTTGCTTCAGACTTGTATGTTTCTTACCTCCAGTGTTTGTGCTTGACAGTTCAATTGAAGAAAAATTCTTAGTTCCTTTGTCTAATTATAATCAAGGCTTTCAGCAGGAGACTCTGGGTTTTGAAAATCCTCCTCGAAAACTTCCAGAGCATCTTTGTTTGTCACTGGAGAATCTAATTTAGAAGTAATGAATCACGGTAAGACTCTTTATAATGCAGACGTGCACTGTGCCACTCTGTCACTGTTTAAACCTGACAGTTCCTCATAATTCATAGGGGTGTTGATAATACTTCCCCTAGTTTTGGGTCATCATTTATTAGCAATGCACTGCTAAAGTAGTGTAAATAGGTCTCAATAACACAAATAACACTGTTTAGAGATCTGTATACTGCAAAAAATCTCAGAGGTTGCAAACAGACCTTTGCCATTTGAAATGTGAGTTGAATTAAAGCTATGAATGGTCCAGGTCCATAGATCCTCAACATGCAACAACAGCTAGAAGTAGACGTAGTGTAAAGAGCATTTTTAGCACTTAACCTTTAGAGATCAACAGTTTACAATCCTTCTATTTGACTGCTTCCGCACTTTTAAGCACAGCCTCATGCAAGGTGCGTGGTAAAGATTGTGCACGTGGAGAGAGTCACGAGGGGCTTTCTGTCGTTCTCGTGGTTGAAACATCCACACCGTGAGACTCTGAGTGGATGAGACCCTTTCACTGTTCTTTTTTTACCCGCTCACCCTATTGTCATCTTAGTTTTTCCGGTCGTCTATACCGCACGTCACGGTTTACCAGAAGACCCCCTCAACACAGTCTATCTCTCACACACGCACACACACACACACACACACACACACACACACGCACACACATGCACGAAGAGGGAGAGGCGGCGTGGATGCTTTTTCCTCTTGCAGCATGACATTGCGCACCTTCAAAACTTCTCTTGGCAAAGCTAACATGTGCAGTTGTGTCGTGTCAGAGGATTTACACATGTAAACACGTTGATCGGGTGGAAAGACGAATTATTTTCAATCTCACAATAAGGTAAGATATGTTGTTTTCTATTGATTCATGTTTTGTTTAAAATCTTTGTCAGTTGTTACCGTTTAACAGGTGTTTTTTTTTTTTTTCATCATGAATGATATAATAACAGTGTTTTATACATTGAACAAAAGCAAACTACAACCATATCAGTTATTGGTTATTCTTTAACTATGGGAGCTTTCACTGTGTCAGGAATGTTGAGTTTTTTTATGGCAATGACTTGATTAATTAGATAGTTTAAGTAAAAAGTAGCCTATATAATAATACAAAAAGTTTACTATTATAAGTATTATAAGTAAGTAAAGTATTATAAGTAGCTGTAATTTGAAAGTGTGTATCGATCTCAGTTTGTAAGGCTGATAAATGGAAATTAACATTGAGATCATAACTGAAGCCTTTTCACCATCACTTGATATTTGTTACATCATCCATCAACATAACTTGCCTTGATTGTTCAGTATTGGCTCAGGTGATGTTTATCTGTTCAAGCTATCAGGAGTTTACAATATGTCAGGGCTTCCCTCATTAACAACACACACACAGTACTTTTGTCAGCTTTCTTTTTGTTTTCCTTCTTTTTGTTGGCTTTGGTGGAGCTGGGCTGCTACGTTGATTGACAAGGCATAGACAGATCCTCCTCCAGCAGGATGTGCTTTTTCTTATCATTTCCTCCAAGGCCTCTATGCACATACAGACAATATCATAATAAAGGGGAGTAGTTTTTGCCTAAGCAGCCAACTGGAAAGTTAAACAAGAGGGTGAAAGCTTATGTTGTAGCCTATAAATGTCAGTGATGGTGAAAAGCTACATAAGTGGATTTTTATTTTTTTTTACTTTAAATTTGAAGTATTCATTTTCTTGTGCATGTTTCAGACACATTTGCAGCCTCTTGAGATCTTAAACAACAAAATGGTTGGATGCTGTAGCTTTCCAAAGCCGCTGGATAAGCCTGTTTTTTTAATTCCTTTGGCCTGTGAGAAGGTTTCAGTAGCAGAACAATAGAGGAAAAGTATTACTTTGGTCGATGTACTGTCAATCAGGCTCACAGCTGGTATGAGCTACAGGGCTATGTGTGTATTAATGAAAGAACAACGTGTGGACGGGAAGGAAATTGTGTTTTTTTTCCTCTTCTATTTATATTTTCAACATCGACGTTGTCTTTCACATTTACATGTATATACACTAAAGTGGAGGTACGGTCTTTTACCAAGTTTCCTCTTTTACAGTACAAGTGAGACCAGTGGAGTTGGGAAGTAAACAGTGATAACATATCTTGTTCTAATCATGTACAAGCCTGAACCACCACTGATAGGAAGGAGCTACTCAAGTAAATAATCTAAACCAATAGCATCCTCTTTTTTTGAAAAGCAGAAGGTAAATATGAGGTTCCGAACCCCAAAATGTTTGTGGTTTTATATTACTCAAAGGAGAATTCCAAATACCCTAATTTAACTGAAACCTAAATTAGCAATGTAGTATTTATTATCGCAACTTCTCTGATACACACCCACTTCAAAGTTAATCATAGGTTGAGAATCTGTCTTCTTAGTGCACAGGCATCAGCTTGAGTAATGAGTCAGTGAGCATCTTCATGGGCTCCAAGCATTAATGATAAATTAAATAAACACATGAAGATCAGTGTCACATTAATCTATGGATGCATTTTATTACACAGTAGGAGAAAAACTTGGATGAGAAACAGTAGGGTTGAATGATTGATTGGATTGGAAATTCTTCTTCTCTGTGATATGCTGACGGACTGTAAGGCACCCACAATTGGTCAGATGGTCCCAGCATCGCCCCTATAGTGACCCAGTTTCCCCTCCAGAATCATGTGTTGAATGTTATCTGGTCAAATGTTAATCACTTTATGGACCTTGGCAGGAACTAGGTCATGTTTACAAATCGTTTCACTGTAGTCAATAACATTCACCTTCAACGTATGTCATTGACAGGGTGACAGGTGCGGCTTATGGTCTGAGTGTACCTACATAAAGCAGCATATTTCATATGTTAATGCTGGTACTCTAGGCTGACCCATACTGAATTTATTAAGGTTTTCATAATTAGAAATACATATTAAAAATACATTTATTGCCCGGTTTTGTTTAGCATAGCTAACAGGCACATTTCTCATTCAAATTCATAGCACGCTTGCACTTAACATTCCATAAAAATCTTTACTTCCTAGCTGTTGTTCAAAGATAATTTAAATTACTTATACCTGCTAGGGTAAAAATGTATACTAATGCACTAAGTAATCTACAGTATCACTATAGAGTTAGTTATTATTTTCTGGAAACTTTTCTGTCTTCCTCAGTCCCCCCCGAGCAGTTGTACTACTTTAAACAAAATAACTTGGCCTATACATTTCAGTCATCTGAGGTTGAATAAAATGCTCTTATCGGCTTACAATATAGAGGACTTGAGCTAAATACACTAAAAAACGTAGCAAAGATAGTTTGACCCGTGTTCCAGTGTTGGTACAATGGCTTTGAAATTTATAGGGGGTTTATTTGTCTAATTATCAGTGATTTTGGAGGAAAACATGTGGGTGACGGGAATGATTAGTGCGTGGAAGGGTTTCGGGAAACTTTTCCTGAAATAAAAGGTGCATTGTTGGCCTGTCTACTTTGGCCCGGTATGGATAACAAAGTGTCTGCCTGTCTTCCAGAGATAGATGTCTTTTTTTCTGACCTGTGTGGTAACCTGCAATCTGTTTGTACAGGCCAGAGTGCTGAGATTGTGTTCTCTCTCTTTCCCTCCACAGACCACTGCGCTTAATTGGCTGCAGTCCAGCATTCTGCTGCTGTCTGCGGCAAAGTTTACCGAGCTGCACACAAAAGAGGCGAAGACGGTTGCAGAGATAAAGAGGAAGACTGACAGACTGTTATAGTGTGACTGACAGTAAAGCATTGAGTCAGGCAGGTGTTTGCGATGGGAACTTCATGCCTCAGCTGTCCTTGCGTGACACAATCACTCTTCCCTTAAGTCATTCCATGCGGTTTGGCAAGCAGGTATTTTGTCTAAAAACAAGTCAAGCGGCTGAGTCTGTGGGATGAAAGCACAAAAAAAGCAAAAAAGGAGGAACAAATAACCATGCTGAAGAATGACGAGCTGGTCTATATTGGCCTGGAGCTGGTGATCGCTTTCCTGTCTGTGGCTGGGAACATCCTGGTCTGCTGGGCCGTCTGCCTCAACTCCAACCTGCAGAGCATCACCAACTTCTTTGTGGTGTCACTGGCAGTGGCTGATATTGCTGTTGGGCTGCTGGCAATTCCCTTTGCTATCACTATAAGGTATCATGACGTCTATTATTTATTTTTCTTTTATTATTTTACCTTAATCGTCTTTTTTATGGGATTTAAAATCAGTGTAATCTTGAGTAAAATTGTAAATAATTACACTAACACTCCGGGATGGTTTTGCGTTATAACTATATGAACAAAGCTTGATTAGATTTGAAAGAATGTAATATTGAATGGGTTTTTTAATGGGGGATTTTTATGACCTGTGATGTTTTCTTGCATTCCAACATCAGTACCGGATTCTGTGCCAACTTCTTCGGCTGCCTGTTCATCGCTTGCTTCGTCCTCATACTCACCCAGAGCTCCATCTTCAGCCTGCTGGCCATCGCTGTAGACCGCTACATCGCTATCAAGAACCCGCTCAGGTGAGAGGAAACATGAAGTGTGCTGAAAACTGAAATCGAGATAGCTTCCCACGCTGTCACTTTAACCAACGTGACCTTTCAGACCGACCAAATCTCCCTGGTTGTGGGAGAGCTTGTTTTGTTTTGAAAAGGATGATTTAAAATTATTTTATTTTATTTTACTGCTGGATTGGAACTGTTTCACAGTTTACTTTCATTTTCACACAAAAGTCAGAGGAGTGTGGGTAAGCCATTAAACGTGAGAGGCACATAGGCAGTGTAGCAAAACACATTGAATTATTGAGAGCTCTTATTCAATTAAGGTTAATCTGTCCGGCTGTGGGCAGACGTAAATCTGTCTCCTCAGGCTTTATTGAGTTACTGTTTGTGTGCTGTTAGAGGATTTTAATCTCTTGGGATTTGATCATTTTTATCTATGTAAATCAACACCATTCAAATTATATATAACCTTATTTCAAGCCAAACACGCTTATGTTGCAGCTGACTACAAAGCACCTTGTTAATTTATTTTGCAACAAGCATTTTGACATACCACTGACTCATTGTTCATTTGTGTGTAACCAAAGCCAATGTTGTTCAGTTACAGCTGAATATTTTACTCCTGGCACAAGAAGACATTTCATCAACTAAGCCACAGCAGGTGATGCATTTGCATAAGGAGTTGCATAACGGCTTCTGCATGTGTTTATGTGCACACACTGGTGCCACAACCCCTGGCGCCAAAGACCATAGAGCTAATAATTCATCAGAGTTTCAGGAGGCTTAATATAGCCAACTGGCGGCCACCCTGGCATAAAACAACAGGCTGTAGTTGAGGTGATGTTCCCGAGAATACTGTAGTTATTCATGTGGTTTCTCTAGTTTTATTCCTCCTACCAAATGTGTGCAATCTGAATGAAGCAATGGGCACATTAATGCTGCCAACAGTTTTCAAAAAATGTAAATGATTAAATGCAGGTTCAGTTGTTTGGATATCAATATCTTTTTATGTCCTTTTTTATGTGTCATAATGACATAGCACAAATAAAAAAAAAAATAACTTAAATATCATAAAATGTCATGTTAGTAGCCTACAGTAAATCATGTGATATTAATGTTTGTCATTTATTTATTTTTTTACTGCATTTCTCAGAAGCTCTTATATGACTTGACTAAATAACAAATTCTTCAGAGCTTTAACGTCAGAATTTAGTTGAGAAAGAAGTTTGGCAGTAAATTAGGAAGGAAGTGCCCTTATTGCAGATGTAGACACACTCACCCACTTGTTTTCAGAGTAATTTAATGACAAACAGCAACTTTTCACACTGTGTCTATTCCTCTGTTTTATATCATGGAAAGAAGGAAGAACACATCCTGGCATCAAAGACTGTTGTTAGCAAACCTTTGCAAAATCTGAATGGATTTAGATATTTAAAACACTTGGTGTTGTGTGTGTCTTTAATCAGCAGGCAAAAGTACTGGAGAGTATACCTGTAAGTGGTAACAGTGTTTTAACATCAAGCAGTGCAACAATGAAAAATACTCATGCTTTGGCTTATTAAATAAATAATGCATGTAGGCTTGAATGCACAACCATTTTCTCCTCTTTTAAAATCACCAAATATCGACTTTATCTCACAGGGATACTGTCACACTGAGCGTAGATAAAACAACTAGCCCTAACGTATCATTGTGCTCTGCTCAACCTTTCAGGTACAACAGCCTGGTGACGGGGCAGAGGGCAAAGGGCATCATTGCATTGTGCTGGGTTCTCTCAGTAGGCATCGGCCTGACTCCGATGCTGGGCTGGAACAGAGGTGAGAGATTTATTTTGGTAAATATAAACAAGGGCTTACCCAAAGATGTAGAACAACATAAATACGGCATATTTTGTTCATAGCTTTTTGAGGAGATGATTTGATACCTGAGTTTTGTTTTAACCTTGTTTTACCATGAGTTGTTTAAATCCAGAACATATGAATTTGGGGAAAGTAGACACATCTCCAAAACAACCCTGATTTCAGCCTAAACATTTAATTATTACATTTTTCAAAATTGTCCGAAATAGGTTTATGCATAAAAAACACACTTGTCTTTCTCATTTTTCCTCTAAAAAGTGAGAAATTGCATTTGTATTGTATTTCTAGAGGGAAGTGCTTTAATTCATTTCTAATTCTGACAATTAGAGGACATGTATGTGACATTTTTACGTTGGCTTCAATCCAGCTAAATGGTTCTTATTGGTGAGACCCAATCCATGCACATTACCTTACCATCATTTCATTAAAATATTTTACTTCATACCATTATTTCTGCTATGGAAACAAAGGCATTTCGTTGACATCATTAAAAGATGAAACTGTAAATGAATCACCCCTTATTCTGTTATACAGGTTGGAACAGCACCGCCGCAGCCAGCAGCAAACGCTGCCCTGAAGGCTTGACGGTGTGCCTGTTTGAAGGAGTGGTTACGATGGACTACATGATCTATTTCAATTTCTTCGGCTGTGTGCTGGTTCCCTTGCTGGTCATGCTGGTCATCTATGCCAATATCTTCATGGCTGCCCGGCACCAGCTCCGACTGATGGGGCTCAAAGTCGCTCACACCCCTGCTCCCGGAGAAATTTCCTCACCGTCAAGCCCGTCTCGATCCACCCTGCAGAAGGAGGTGCGTGCTGCCAAATCGCTGGCCACCATCGTGGGTTTCTTTGCTCTGTGTTGGCTTCCGCTGCACATCCTTAACTGTTTCAACCACCTGTGTCAGGACTGCGGCCGTGCACATATCTGGTTGATGAACATTGCCATCATCCTCTCCCATGCTAACTCTGTTGTGAATCCCTTCATCTATGCTTATCACATTCGGGAGTTCAGACAGACCTTTCGGAGGATCCTGTACCAGCACATCCTAGGGCAGAGGGATGGACATGGGTTTAGGGCTAGGAGTGGTAATGTCGGAGGTGTCGTGAGCAGCACCATGATGCGCACTTCCTCCCGTACCAGTAAAGAGGGTTCATCGTGTGGCACAGTAGTGAATAGCTACATCCTGGACCCCAGTCCTGAACATTCTCAATCACAAGCAGCTCACAAAGCCTCTTGCCAATGGACAACAAAGTTAGACGCTGCACCAAGCAGCTACAAACCCAACGGACACCAAAAAAACGGTAGCACCGTTCCAGCGATGCAGCAGCAGCATCAATGCATCATGGGCTTTGCTGCTCAGGATGAAGTCGAGTCTGTGACAGCAACAGATGTGTTGGAGGTGAAAGACAGTGGTAGTTGCATTTCTTTTGTGAATGTTCACGCTCTATCTCTAAAACAGACCGACTATCGATGCTCAACAGAGCTTACAGAAGTGTCATGACAAAGATATTTAGGTATTTAAAAACGATATATACACTATGACCATAAAACATATAACAGTTTGCAAACATGACAACATGAAGAAGGATTAATGAAGCCTCATTAAATCGACAGCAAATGTTTCTATTTCTGAAGTCACATAAACTGGTTGCAGGGAATATATTGGCCTGCTTTATTACTTTTTCTCATCAACCATCTCCGTGTTGGATCAGATTTACAAGCGCACACCAGAATTTGTCAAAAGAGTAAGCTGCTAATAACATCTTATTGACATGGAGTATAAAAACATCTATGTCCTTTCTCAAGATAAATGTGCATTTTTTAGGTTGCATGCCTTTCAAACAATGTGCATTTTAGAAAAAAATGCTTTATCAACTGTACTATATCTCGCAATGCTTTTGTAGGAGACAATACATTTTTTAACTGCTTTTTTTATAATGTTGCATAACAATTTGTAATGTTCATCTGTATTGTTTTTATTCACTGGAGAATTAAAAGTCTTAACGTAACATTCTGCTGCACAACTACATGAACCATAACCAAGAAGAGCAGGAAATAATGGTCTGAATATCATAAACCACAGTCCTCACAGACAGCTTGTGGGAAACAATGATACTGTTTAAAGTCGAGCATTCGGGCATGCACAATCTCTTGTGTAAAGATCTATCAAAAAGTCATTTCTCAAAGTGCTGGATAGCTACTTAACATTTGATGTCGCTAGTTTGATCATGGATTTGATAACTGCCAAGCAACACAGGTCCGTTGCCGGTTCAACAACTATGAGACAAATGCGTCAAAGGAACCCAATATATACAGGTGAGTTACCAACCATCCAAAACAAAGAGCTAATTTGACTTATTCAAACATTACTCCATATGCCTGAAGTCTGGCTTGTTTCAGAGTCAGTCTTGCACAAATAGACAGCATGAAAAACCCACGCATACACACACACACGTTAAGTACATACACATGACCGCAGACTACTCAGCAAGAGGTGTTTACAGAGTGGCTTGGCTGCTGACGCCAGTCAATGAGCCTAATGCAATGGAAATCAAATGAAGGTTCATTTGACGATGTCTTTTATTATGCCATTACGCTTTCTCTTTCCTCATTAAAAAGCCCTTCCATTGTGGGAAAGGCCTGCATTAAGCAACATTTACGTGCCTTGAGGCAATCCGAGAGACATGACTCCAGGAATAAACATACATGGGTATGTATCTAGCCTGTGTACTGTGTTTTTATTCACAAACTATGCATATTAGTGGTATATTATACTTTGTAGTGCCCTGGAGTATTAAAAACGATGGAGCCATTTCATTTTAATGTTGTTTTTTTTTGTGCTATTCTGATAATCATGAGATAAGGGTTATGGAAATGATGTGGTTATGGTTGATTCCAGTCTGACTTATGTCAGCACAATAAAAGAAACAAAACCCCAAATAAATAAGGGACAGTTGATGTTATATGCCATAACAGCCGCCAGATCTACCTCACAGACAAGGCTCCAGCTGCGTACATGATAGTGTGGTGTCCAAATATTATAGGACCCCATTCAGTAATAAATTCATATATATGGGGAGCCTGAAATTGGCATGCAAAATGTCTGTGTGCGGTTTTAGTTTGTACAAGCAAATTAGCAGAATAACACAACACAGTTGCTGATAGGCAAGAGCATTGTTTGTTTTGGGATTCTCTTTGCATTCTCTCTCATGCTGATGCAATGGAGGCTTTTTTAAGACATGTGGTGTCTAATATCTAGTGGACAGACTTTTCTTCAGTGTGTGTGTGTGTGTGTGTGTGTGTATGTGTGTGTGTGTGGGGGGGTGCGTTTATAAATACACTGCATCAACTCTTTTATTAGTATTCCTCTTGAGAAATCAAAATTTTGATTAGCACCTTACAAAAATTAAACAAATCGGTACAAGACCTCCATTGACAAATATGGATTCGCTTCATTGGCTCAAAATCCAAGTCCCACAATGCACCGCGCGATGCCACCGGAAGCACTTCATCGAGCCACTGTTGCATTGTGGGTAGGCGGAAAAGGCTCCAAAAGGTACGCCAGAGCGACAAACGCACGTTGCAAGAATCGTCCAAGAAGAAACAACAACTACGATTCAGAAGTCATTTCGCCACACAGAAACAAGGTGACGCTCGGAACAGATGTGATTAAATAGCGTTTTGGAAACTTTGATTGTTCAACAGTGTTGTTTGTCTTTGTTGTTCGTAAGAGCTCATTCATTCTGTTCATTGCTAGCAGGGTTCCGCCTGTTAGCCCAAAGGACATGTTCTTAGCTAAATAATCCAATGTTTATTTTAAATTAAGTATTTAAATTGCTCCAGGCGTTGCTTTGTAGTAATTAACGATTCTTCGTAATACTGTGTGGTGGTCTTAACTCTGTTGGGTACAACTATGGCGATGTATTGTTGTACGTTAGCCAATGAAGCTAATATAGCTAGCGGCTACATTAGCTTATACAAGCAATGGGTCATTTTCCTCTGACCTGAATTTAAGTGGTCTTTTACTGCATTATAATCAAGGCCTGTGATGACTGTTTAACAGGCCTTCTCTGCTACGTTTTAGACTGATGAGTAAGACAATATAACTGTTACATTACGAGAGTTAAAGCAGGTAATCAGAGAGGCTGATGGGTAATGAACTCCAATAACACAATGATTGGGACTGGCCCCAATTTCCACATTTCTTGAAGTAAAGCTCAATTGTAGAAAGTAGGTTGGTAACTGCTATTTATTATGTGAAAGCACATTGTAACATGTTTTGTTTTTTTTTCTCTTAAGGAAGACAGTTGAAAAATGTCCATCGGCGTACCAATCAAAGTCCTGCATGAGGCAGAGGGCCACATTGTGACCTGTGAGACGAACACTGGAGAGGTGTACAGGGGCAAGCTGATTGAGGCTGAGGACAACATGAACTGCCAGGTTGGTCCTTATTTATATCTGCTGTATAATAATCATAAATGAAGCTCCTCCCTACAGCCTGGTTTCCACACAGTGTTGCAACCCATTTTTCCCCTTGCTTTCTGGGAACTTAATAGTTAAAGTAGTCTTTGCTTGATTATTTGCATTTTGGGTGGTTAGCTCCTAGGTTTTGGATAATTTGTTAAAGAAAATACCAATAAATGTGGTGAGTAACTATACAGAAAGAAAATGCAAAATGAACAAGGAACTAGAGTGACCTCTTTAACCTCTGAGGCTGTTGTGTTGAAGGTGTTTTCAAGAAATCTACATTTAGTTTTACCTTGATATGAACAGCTGAAGGGGATCCCTATAAACCCTTGACCATAGTGTGTTTTAGTTGCATGCATACTTTTTATATTAAAATATGTCATTATAATTTGTTTCTGTTCCCCACAGATGTCCAATATAACAGTGACATATCGTGATGGCCGGGTGGCACAGTTGGAGCAAGTCTACATCCGTGGCAGCAAGATCCGGTTCTTGATCTTACCTGACATGTTAAAGAATGCTCCGATGTTAAAGAGTATGAAAAACAAGAACCAGGGATCTGGGGCAGGAAGGGGCAAGGCAGCTATTCTCAAAGCACAAGGTGAGCAGAATGTTTTGTTTTTTTAAAGATTCCCCCTGCTATTACCAGGGAGGATAGAATTTTTTATTTTATAAACCTCATACTGATTTTTATATACTCAGGCAGTTTACACATTTAATCACTTTTTGTGCAGCAGAACTAAAACTTATCAGGAGAGAAGTGTTTTCAACAAATGCTGCCAAATCCCTTGTTTAACAAGTCAATGCATCTATTCCCTCTAAACACTTAAATAACATAAGATGTACCCAACATTTAGCCCCATGGATAATATGGGTTTCACAATTGGACTTGTCTCAACATGTGTGACCAAAATGTTATTGTTTCATAAAGGTAGCATTTACAGGTATATTTTACTGCATTGTATCATACATGTGTTTTTTATATTGATCAACTCTTGCATACTAACATCTACTTTGAAGTTCATCTATGTGGCAAAATAAGTGAACCACTACTTCATTTTGGTATAATTTATCTTTTTCCCTCATTTTATCTGCAGTGGCTGCAAGGGGTCGGGGCCGTGGTGGAATGGGACGAGGCAACATCTTCCAGAAGAGGCGATAACTTCTCCAACTGTGTTAAGATTGTTGCATTGTATAGTCTTGTCTTTTTTAATTTTGTCTTTTTTCGATTGGATATCTTTGGTATTTTTTTGCAATCCTGTTCTTTGCAGTTTATCGCTTTACTTTCATTTTTATGAAAATAAACATATTTCAATTTGATGTGTCCTGTCTTCTGGTTGAATCAGCTTAGACATTCCTGGCGTTGGCAACTGTTAATTTTGTCACTGAAGGCCAGATTTTTACCTGGTTTCCAAACAGCTACACTCCTTATGTGAACAAATAAATCCTACTCTTTTATTAGGTCCGCAGTGGGGGAATTTACAGGATTACAGCAGCATAGATATAGTGCAAACAAGGTACATAGTAGAAAAAACAAACAAGTATTTTAAATAAGTAAGAAAAATCCACAATAACTTTTTTTTAATTAATACTATTAATTATTGTATTGCACAGATATTTTTTTTTCTTTAGTGTTTTGTTTTGTGGTCTACTGGGATGGCAGACAGCTGGTTGTGCAGCCTGACAGCAGCAGGAATGAAGGACTTGTGGTACTTCTCCTTCACACACACTGGGGGTGATCTTGTTTTTTTTAAGATATACAGTACCAGTCAAAAGTTTGGACACCTTCTCATTCAACTACTTTGAAAAATATAAAACATATTCTGGTTTGTTGAGAATTTGTTTGTTTACCACATAATTCCATATGTGTTCCTTCATAGTTTGGATGTCTTCAATATTAATCTACAATGTAGAAAAAAAAATAAAGAAAAACCATTAAATGAGAAGGTGTCCAAATTTTTCACTGGTACTGTAAGTAATCATGTAAACCTGATTATAACGCTATTTTCTTGTCACCAAAATCACTAACCAACTTTAAAAAAAAATATGGAGTAAAAAGAATCCCCAAACAAGCTGTCAATTCAAAAATGCAACTCTCCACTACACCACAGGGGGGCGCCAGTCGACCACAAAGCGCGAACAGCAACAACAACAAAAAAAAGTGTTTTGTATATTTTAAGGTCGTGAGTTTCACGAAAATCAGAACAAAGGGTCGGCTACGTCTTCTCCGCGGATGTAGGTTTTGATTAAGCACATTGCTGAAACTGTTAAATGACCCACACTGCCCGTTTCCCCAGCACTTCCTCCATGAGAAGCACGGGACCCGTGTGCTCCGCTGGATTGGTCCTCCACATCAGCGGCTCTCCTCGTTCTCCGTCTGTCACACAGCCATAGCTAGCTGTCGTAGTACAGACCAGCGTGCCAGAAGAAGGACAAGAAACCTCTCAATACTACCTTGTACGCACACATAACACGTTAAGGTAAGGGTTGTTGTTTTTGAGCAGATGGTATTTAGGTTTTATTGTCGTCTGTAGCGTTGTCATCGGCCGTACTGTGTCCTGCTCATCAACATCTGGATCCAGATGAGGCAGCTGCTAACGTTAGCTCAGCTGCTCTGTTAGCTTTGTGGGACCTCAGCTAACACTCCCTTTTCCCCCCTGTGAATGTGTGTCAGCTTCGATTAAAACAATAAATATGTTTATATTAAATGTGATAATTGTGGGTGTGAGATAGCCATTGTTTACGTGGAAAGCTAAAGCGTTGGTGTTTGTTTTTCTGGGTAGGGAGTCTATGGGTCTAATGGTTTGTATGGGTAACCTATGTTCAAAGTTAGTTAATGATGTGATTGTTATTGTTATGTGTAGCTCTTCAAGAATCCAAAGTTGCATTGGCGTATCATTTATAAAATATAGCATTTAAGGTCCCATAATGTCATTTCTTTGTCATTTATTTCTCAGTATTTGGGTGCTTTTGTTATGTTTAAAGACCTTCATTAAATCCATTAAGTTATAGCAGCAGATGAAAACTGACCTGGAAACATAATGATACAGTGGCTTGGTTTTATGATATGATGACACGCTTTATAATGTACTTGAAATGCACTTATATTTCTGCTGGAGATCAAGTGGACTGTAAATCCTGTAGAATTGAAAGCACTTTGTATTTTTCCCAGATGGCCTTTGTTTACACATTTACCTAGTCTATGGGTGTTCATTATTCCGTGAAAACGTATTGGAAAACAAATCTTACACTTTAGATACAGTACCAGTCAAAAGTTTGGACACACCTTCTCATTCAATGGTTTTTCTTTATTTTTATTTTTATTTTTTTCTACATTGTAGATTCATATTGAAGACATTCAAACTATGAAGGATCACATATGGAATTATGTGGTAAACAAACAAATGCTCAACAAATCAGAATATGTTTTATATTTTAGATTCTTCAAAGTAGTTGAATGAGAAGGTGTGTCCAAACTTTTGACTGGTACTGTATATTCCAGGAAAGAAATGATCGTTCAATTGATTTGGCAATCTACAAAACTACTTTGATAATCGAGTAATTGATTACGTCAATCAAAATTGCCAAACATTTAACAGTTCCTGCTTTTCAAATGTAACAGTTGGTAAATGTCTATGTTATATATCATTTTAATTTTCATGAATTTAGCTTTTAGATCGTTAGCCTGACAAAATGATCAAGTTGAAGATGTCACCTTGGCTTCTTGGATGTTGTGTTGCACATTTTTCAAAAATATTTGACGACTTATTGAGAATAAGTAGGAGAATAATAGTGTTTCTGTAGTTGATTCAGAGTTGATACTTATACAGCAGTGACTAGTTGTGGTTTATTTTTAAATGAAATGTGTTGACTACCAATTAGATATTTCAGATTCTCAGTCAAATTCTGCTGTGATTGTGTGATAAGACTACGGTTAAGTTGGCTGAGGAAGCTCATCCCTCCATTTACAGGAGCTTATCTCTTGCACGGCTCCGCAGATCACTGACAGGGTTGCCCTGTTGATCTTTTAATGAAGCTGGGGGTCCTCCTCTGCTCCAGATGGCCTGGTGTTGTACTTGTATGTCTGTGGGACCGAGTCTGTGTTGTTATTAATGCTGTACATGGCTCGGACCCCCTCAAGCTCTGATAAGTCCTCTCCCCGCCTGCCCGGATAGTGAAGGTCAGGTCATGTGACTTTTGTTACGATAAGAGGCGCAGTACGGCATCTGGAGCTCGGCGGCATCTGTTGGCGTTTCACAAGGGCTCAAATCTAACTGCTTGTTCTTCGTCTAGCTGTTGTGATCACCAGGGATCAGGGAAGTTTAATGCTTTAGCCAGCAGTTCAGTTATCCATGATATAGACCACCTTTGTCTCGGAACTATAAAGACATTGGGGGCTTCACTGTTTCCACCAAGATCAGAGGCTGTTTTTATCCATTAATGTCTAGCGAGGGGGGATTCGATATTTCAGGTTTTGCAGAAAGCTTTCCCAAAGTATTAGTTTGTGTCCAGTCCACCCTAATTTGAGTTCAGAGGTGGGTGACATAACTGAAACAGATATGTCAAAGCAGCTTTCTCAGCTCCAAGATAAAGGATGCTAATGAGTGCTAGGCTACAGTAGTTTGAAAGTCACTTCCCTAATAGCGGCTGTTGACACCGAAACAACATTAAAAACTCAGTTGGCATTCAAATCCAGCTGGTCAGACAACGCCTGCAGACATTAAACCACCAAAGACAAAATGAACCACTGTCTGACTGATATTCATGGCTAATTTCCAAACCCTGCTGTGCACAGAATGAGATTTGCAGTGAGATTGTGAGTCTTGCTATGAATGATAATATCAAGAAAAATACATTTTCCCACCATCAATGTAAAAACTGCACTGTGTATGGAAACGGGCCTTTGTGCGAGCCTTAACATTTATCTGAGTTCAAAGTAGGTCGAGCTTGGTAAGTTGTCTCTCTCCTCGGGATATAAAAAGCCCACAGTAGCTGGCAGTTTCATCCAGGGTTATGGTCCTATATTCTTCTATAGTCCATTGAGGCTGAGTCCAATTAACCCGCACACATTATGTTGCTTAAATGGCAGTGATACTGTGTTTTAATAAGTCAAACTGGATTTCAAGAGCTTCTTTTTTTAATAATTCAAACTTCTTGCGATATTCACAGCGGAAATCTATAATGTGATATTTGGTCTTCTCCATAGCGAACAGCCCTACTCTTGGAAATAGTGAAACTATAGATGTTCCATTGAGAGATGCAGTCAGTCGCAGAGGAACTGTCTCCAAACTGTATAGATTTTCTCACTGTAATGCATCCATAATAGCAAAATGGGTAAAAGATCTGGGTGTAGCTCTCAAAGCAGATCAGTGGGAAGCTATACTGAGTCGCTTAAAATATCTTTCAAACTGTGTGAGGTTTAAAACTGTACAAATCAAGATATTATTTAGGTCAAATATCACCCCACACAAACTAAAGAAAAATAGCCTTAGTGTTTCAGATATGCGTCATGGGGTGACTGAAACTTATGCATCAACTGTGGCACTGTCCAGAGGTAGAAAGATTTTGGGTAAATGTGAACGATTTTTGGTGCAAAATATTAGATATAAATTTCCTATTATGTCCAAACATCAACTGGGAGGTAAGATAGATGGAGTAATGTCAAAAGTATAACAACCTCTTTCATTAAAGGCAGCTGGCTTGAAGATAATTTGGATTTAGTAACTATGGTGTAAGCAGCATTGGTTCTTCAAGATCTCTTCATAGACTCTTTGAGTCTAATCATGTCAGCTTTGAATACAATTGTATTGACTTATGTTAGTCTGGACTGTAGCACCCTGAATATACTTGTGTTACATAGAGTTTTTTGATATCCCTATTTTGAACCTTGATGGTGAGATGTAATCATCAGGACACAAAGATCTTGATGGTTTTCTTCCCACCCTCCAAGATGTGAAAATGTTCTATTAGTTTTTTTAAACATGATTTTAAATAGCTCTAAGATCAGCATCTTGAACTCTCTACCCTGAGCCCAGTTCCGATGGAGAGAAGTTGGGCACCTGACCTGGCAGATATTTTGCTTTTTAGAAAAAAATGTAACATTAAGTATTGGCGTAACATCCAATGGTAATGATGACGGAGTACTTTTTGTACTGTAAATAGGCTGGAAATGGAGGTAGAGAGGCCACCTGGAGTGGGTGTCTCTTCCCACACATGGTCCTCAGTCTGAACTTGGCTGGAGCTCCCACTGTCTTATCTTTCTCCTGGCATCCCTTTGTTTTCCTGTGTCTGTGGGATTTGCTCAGCTCCCACCCACTGACAGAGCCACAATCCTGTCAAAACCATGACGGAAAGCAAGAGATCCTCTCTCTTTCCTTCTCTCTCCATTCCTCTCACAGATAATGAGCAGATAATAAGCTGAGTGGACATGGAGATGGAAATGGCCCTCTTGAAATTATGCAAAAAAGGCTTTGGTAAGATGCTGTATATATGATAATTAACCTTGTTACATAACTGACATCAAAAGCAGACTGAACCGTTGCTTTTATAGACGCGTCAGATCTCTCCACTTAGAGGCGAAGTTTGTGATACGAGACGCGTTTGCCTGCATTAATTAACACTTTACAGAATGTGTGGAAAAAGTCCAGACTATGTGGAAATAGCTGTATCACCTTATGTTTCACAGCTAATGAAGAGCATCTCTGATTGTGTTTCCCACACGCTTTAAATATTCCCACGACTTGGTTCATGCTGGCCCTCCAAACACTGCTCCAGCTGTGTGCAAAGGTAATTAAGCCAGTCATGCTGCAGGTGATTTTAGTCAGTTCCTGCGGGTCCGCCGTTCTAAAACAAAGGGAAATTAATTGGGCATCGAGATAGTAAAGGGAGTATAAGTCCAGATCAAGCATGTTGTTGTTTATCAGTAATTGTTCTTCCTACTTGTATAACATTGGTTGATTTGTTTAGCATAGTGGAGAGTAAGGTAGTTCTCCAATCAGATTATTACCAAAGTCCAATTTCTGTTGCAAAGTGTTTGACTTTGCATGAATGTTGTTGAATGGCACCTTGCAAGCCTGTCCCTGAGCCTTCTACACTGGATACTTGCATTGGTTAATTTGTATGCCTCTCTCATTAAAGTCCAATTTCTGTTGCAAAGTGTTTGCTTTATGTGTTGAATGAAACCCTGAGCCTTCCACTTAGCACTTATTGTATTCGTATTAGTTCGTTGCACTTATTGTATTCGTATTAGTTTGTTGCACTTATTGTATTCGTATTAATTTGTTTCTGCACTATACTTTTGCTCTGGTTTATGCTTTTAGATGCTTGTTTAAGAAAGGAGATGCACTTATGACTTCTGGTGACTAGTAGTTCTCTTGAATACCTATGTTGAATACACTTATTGTAAGTCGCTTTGGATAAAAGCGTCTGCTAAATGACTGTAATGTAATGAAACATTAGTGCTAAAGCAGGATGTTGGTGTTAAATATGGTATTGGGCTCCGTCGAGTGCTACAGGGACGACGTTTTTTTGTAGACCAACCCTGTTAGTTAGCTTCACACTGGTTCCTTCGACATTTGTTTTTGGATTATTGCAGAAAAATACTTGCAAAATGCAAAATTGCCACTTCATTTTACAGGTTTAAGGGCTCGTTCCTGCACCACTCAATGACACTGGTTATGGAGCGTGAGCAAATTTTGGCCCATATCCCAAGCTGAATGAGTGACCTTATCGCCAGATGACTGTGCACTATGCTGTCAGGTGTAAATAGAGTGTCATTAATCTATATTTGTTGATGTTTGCAGGCACCATAGTCAGCATGTTTAGATTTGTTACCTTGCAACTTCATCATGAAGATCAAGATAATTGTATGCTAGGGGTCAGTAAACTGCATGCTCTATAACTTTGGACTGGAAAGGTTGTAAGGAGACAAGCCAATTCAACCCAAAATCAAAAATCCATACTTTTTTTATTGTTGTGAGACCTGCTTCCACCAAGGGCTGTGGAGCATCTTGAGTAACAGGGTCATGATTTCTGGAAAGAGAAACGAGTTTCAGATTTATTTTCATTTTTTTGAGCAGCACAAGCTAATTGCCAAATAGTTTACATTATACTGGAGGGAAGGCAGACATCTCTACAGCCGATATCTCCAAAACTAGGCAACTCACAAAAAAAACAATTTAGGCTGATAAATAGCTTTGTAGCTAAGAATAAAAATATGTATTTTTGTTTAAAAGGGCTCGGAAGGCAAAGGATCTAGAGGACAAGCGTTTGCACTCGAGAGCATAAGTTCAGAGACATCTTTCATACTGAGATGGGGAAATGTTTTTGTGACACATATTTAACCAGAGGAGATACACTGTGGTTGGGTGGTTCTGTGAGTTGGCCACTGATGACTGCCACCTTGTCTTTCAAGAAAGTACAAAGTGCAGATTTGCTGAAAAGTGGGTGCTGGGGGGGCAGGGGTTTGTAAAATGACTACTAGAATTTCAAGAGAATAGTACTTTTAGAGTAGCTATTTAAGGATAAATCTTTCTGTCCATCGTCAGTTTGCCCCGTCCCAAAGATGGACCAGTACGTTTCTGAAAGGCCAGCAATTGTTCTCCACATGCTTAGTTTTATTCTGTCATTTGCTCTTGTGTCTTAGGCACCAATTCCCCCCGAGGCTCCCGTCTGATGGAGCAGTGGTTGTCTGTCTTTGTGAAGAGGCACCATGCTTCCCTGTCATGTGACCCCCTGGCCCGCTGCTGAACCGCCGGCCTCCTGTGGTCATGCGCCCCCGGCACAGCCCTCACAACCCCTGCCTGATCTGCTGTGCAGCTGTCCCGCTCCACCTTTGAACACCCACTCTGAGACGCCCTCCCCAGACCCCATGGAGTCCCTCATCGTGGTCACGGAGTACGAACCCAGCAGACCGCCTGGAGAGGCTGGGCAGGAGGAGGTAAGATGAAACACACCTTGGTTACACTATATGTATCAGATATGGAGAGATTGGATATTTGGGCTTGTACAGATACAAATAATTGCTTTGCACATGATGATACATGGTCATAGTGGGTTTGTTAAGTTCCCATTTCAGATGTATCAAGTCAGCACTTTGAAGTTATGATTTTAAGACCATGTGGGAAGTAAGTTTTCCTACTTTAACATGATATCCCATGCACGTTGTTTTTTTTAGACCCATAAATAAATCTAGATTTAGGGATCATGAGCATGAGTGGAATCTCAACCAAAAGTAAATTTTATAAATGTTCTCTCTGTTAAATTGGATTGTGTTATATTGTACGGGTATTACTGTTATTGTATCTTGTTAAAGAAAAGAAAAAGAGGGAGGCAAATATTGTACTTAATTATAATGATACCGTTAATTGAAATGTAGAATATCAGCTGGAAAGTAGGCACAAACTACATATGAACCATCATATAATACCCAAACATAGACAACCTTACATATGTGAACATGCATTAAGGAAAAATAAATATGATTTTAACATATCACATCTCAGGTAGAAGAAATGGACAGCTCTGAGACGCCCGAGCCAGCGTCCTCCATGGTGGCATCTTTCCGGACTCCCTCCTGCGACCTGCTGTCCCACACGGTTGGCCGGTCAGAGGCTCTGCTACCCGAAAGCCAAGAGCAAAGGGGAAGATTAAACATGTCGGACCGGAAACTATCTCTGCAGGAGCGCTCACAAACCGCCACATCGCCCTGCAGCTCTCCGGGACTCAATGGGCGTTACATTTACCCGTCGTTACCCTACTCCCCCATCACATCGCCCCACTCCTCTCCACGCTTGCCCCGCCGGCCCACCGTGGAGTCCCACAGTGTTTCCATCACAGACCTCCAGGTACGGTCATGCCTTGATGGCCAATCTGAAATTTAAGATTAAAGTTGATATTGCTGCTTAAAATCTGTCCCAGCCTGGAACACATGAAATAATACTATAATTACAGTAAAACCAAGTCAGTCAAGAAATCCCAGGAAGTTAGCTAATTTGAGGCTGCTACCAGTGTGATAATAATTGTGATTATATAATTCATGGTCTCGCACCATCTGACCAGACTATTCCCTTTAGGACTACGTTGCATAAAGTGTTACACAACAAACTGAGAGCCAGGCTCATTCTCCTCTTGATCATCTGTCAGAACTACATGTGCATTTGTCTTAAAAGCAGCAGCACACTGGTAAACACTGAGCTTTGTGGAGGCAAAGGTAAGGTCTTACAGTCTCAGTAGATATAGATAGTAGCTGTGATCCGTGTTACACATAGATGATATCTGGACATGTAGGTAGAATCTCCCTTAGGGGCTGCAGAGGTGGTCCTGTATTATATTTATAGCCTTGTATATATTGTTGCTTTCACTGAATCACCAATTCTAGATCTAGGCATATTATGAAATATCATCTTATGGTGGAACTTTGGCACTTTTGGCACTTGTTCAATCCAGTTCAGAGACAAACATTCAAATAAATTACATTTAGAGATGTATTTTTAATGAAGAGCCGGTTAGTCAGTGCATTGTTAGGTGTTTGCATGAATCATTCTCTGTAGGCTGGGTTCAGTTTGTTCTCAGCACTGACAGTGTTCTTATCACTCATTGTTTGAAAACCAGAATAGAACACAGCTTAGTTTTCCTCTAAAGACTACAAAATATATTACAAAACTGTGAAAGCTGGGCCACACATCCCACCTCTCAAATCTCAGACCCGGGACAGTGATTGAGCACAGGAAATGTGACTCCAGTTGGAAGATATCAGGCATATCTGGGGAACACGGATGGGCAAAACGCTGCGCTTGTGAGTTTCGTAAAGAGGAAAAAATGTATTAAAGGGAAAGTTGATGATCAAGATTTCATATGGCATTTTTAGGGAGAGCAGATTTTATAAGAATGCTTATGATGTATCTATGGTATCTAACTGCTAAAGTAGCTGGTTTGATTTCATTTGAATTTCTCCTTTCTAATTTCTTCTTTTCTCTTTTCTATCTGTTCAAGGATTGCGTTCAACTCAACCAGTACAAGCTGAAGGATGAGATTGGAAAGGTACAATCAGAGACAGCTCACTGACTGTGCCCTCTCACTGACTCTTGCGTTTCCTTCTTCCTTCCGCCTACTGCATGTCTGTCAAGTAGCCCCCAACATCACCAGGGACATGCCGTAACTGTCTCTGCTATCCTCTCTCTTCCGGCTGTCCTCATTTTCCCAAACTCTGTGTAAACTACCAGGCCATGGGAGAGTTGGGAGATTGGGCGAGAGGCTGGTATAAATAGCGCTCTCTAAGGGTTGTGCAAGGCTTAGTGTGTGTTTGTGTACTTGTGTGCACCTCACATCAGATTGTGTGTTGCACACGACAGACTGTGCATGACTGCTGTGAGTTTTCTGCATGAAGATGGACGAGTTAATGTGTGTGTGGTTTTGTGCTCAGCTGAGACTGTTAGAGCCCTTCAGGACTGTTGGAGAGGCTCCTGTTATCAGATCATCTCCTGGACTGGAGGATGAGCTCTGTGCTGCCTCTCCAATCTGCTCCCCCAGCAGGAACTGATCCTCCCTCTCTCTCTCTCTGTGTTTTTGGGCATGAAATTGTGCACACAGGCTACTAATTGGGCCTAGTTTTTTATCCTGAATTTCGCGTGTGTGGGCAGGGGAGCTTGATAGCATAAACCAGAACCGGTTTCCTTAATTAGCCTGAAATGAAAAATGAAAGAGACAGAGGGAGAGATGATTTGAATTTCTCTGTTCTCACTTTGAAGCAGCTGGTACTCTTTCAGCGTCCACTGTCAGCCCACTCACTTGCCTTTTGTGTGTATGTTTGTGTATTTTTTTCCCATGTGTTTTTGTATTTATTTAGATTGCTTTTCACAAAGTGTGATAATTCATTTTCACATGAAGAATGACAGCTGCTCAATTTCACTTTATTGGCTCATGTTCTATTTCCCTTATCCCCCGGACCAGGGCTCCTATGGTGTTGTCAAGCTGGCCTACAACGAGGATGACAACACATACTATGTGAGTTCTTCATGCGCACACAAAATACAGATGTTATTTCCATCTATCTCATACCTCATAATAGTCAAACCATTTTGTGACATTTCGTGATTCTGAAATGACATGAACATTTCTCCAGTTGATTGTGCCACTCTGAGTACTGTGATATCACACCCGCTTGAGATTTTCTGTTTGCTGTTCAACATTATTGCTGCAATTCCCATCAAGCGGCGTGATGTTGACAGGCAATGACATGGGGATTATTTTAATATTCCTCCCAAGTGACAAAGCACCGCTTGTCACATTCAGTGATTATATCATTGCCTTAATAACAGACGGCTTGGAGGCTGTTAAAAAAAGTATATTTCCACAGAAGAGGGAAAATATCTACCAGATATCTATACCAAATATCTAACAATGTAGCTGTCACACAACGTGCTCTTTGTTCAACACGGCCTTGATGGTTTAGCTTCAATAATTGTTCAAGATCCACGTGCAGAGTCAGCCAAACTAAAGACAGAGCAAGGGGAAATGCTTATAATCTATGATCTTACAGTCAAAAATAAGTTGTTGATTAGATGTTTGAAAGCATCTTTTATTTTGTGTCTATGCCCATTTAGCCACTTTTCCAATTGAATCTTTTTTAAAAGTAATAAAACGTGCAAAATGCTGTTTTATTTATTTATTTAGTGTCACAGTCCTGTTGGAGACAAAGCAGCGTGGCAGAAATACTAGTTTCTTTAGCCCTGAGATGTGTTTGCCAAGCATGTCTTATGTATGTCCTTATATTGTTTACTGGCAAGCTTTTACCTGTGGGTTCAATGTGAATTTAGCTAACATTTGTAATGATGAAGGAATACACATAACATGCATGTTTGCATTTCAATCATCTTCTTTTGTAAGTCTAGCTTTTATAATCTTTTGTGCTGATGATGCTGTTCAGTGTTAGCATTCACAAATACACAAAGGACACTCAAGGTGAGGAGAGAAATGTATAGGCGCTGGGCTGTGTGAGTGGGTTCGCTGTCAGATATGCCTCACCTCCCTCTGCTGTGTCTTACTCTTCTCTTTTGTTTACCTTCCTGTTCATATTTTCTCTGGATCTCTTGCCCACTTGGCTCTTTCATCCTCTCTGTCCAAATCCATCTCCCATTTTCTCCTGTAGGCAATGAAGGTGTTGTCCAAGAAGCGGCTGATGAGGCAGGCAGGCTTCCCACGTAAGTCTGGGGGGGGGTTGGTTTATACAGCAGAGAGCACAGTCTCTTGTAATGCTCCAGTGGTACATGAACACTGTATACCAATATTGAAACCCTGTCTTACGTCCTACCCTGTACCTCTACCATCTGCCTCCCATGCACACCCACATTGTCCCTCTCTCCTCCGTCAGGGAGACCTCCCCCTCGTGGAGCCAAGGCTGTCCCTGAGGGTCTCCCTCAGCCCAAAGGGCCCCTGGAGCGGGTCTATCAGGAGATTGCCATCCTGAAAAAGCTGGACCATTCTAACGTGGTGAAACTAGTAGAGGTAGGTGCTGTTAAAACATTTTGGCTATCTGGATTTATTTTTATGATATTTGGGTAACCATTAGGCCTAATCAAGCTAAACTGCCTGTGGTACGTCATTTGAATGGGCCTAATCGCTCTAAACAGCAACACAGTCATGTTTCAAAATCAATAAGGGAACAATTTGGAAAGAAGCATTTGTTATTTCACATTTCATGGTTGCATTTTGCTTATCCTGATACGTCTGTGCAAAGAGGAGGCAAAAGAAAGTTGGAGAGTAGCAATGACTGAAACCTCTCAGCCCTTTAAAGAGCCTCAAACACGACAAAACTGTGTTTGTCTATTGCTACTGCCAACAAAAGATGATCTATTGTGTGTCTGTGTGTGTGTGTTTACACTCATTTCCATTTCTCTGTCATTTGGTGCCAGGTTTTGGACGACCCCAGTGAGGACCATCTGTACATGGGTACGTTGTGGCCAGACAGTCCACAACACACACAAAACACACACACACACACACACACACACACACACACACACACACACACACACACACACACACACACACACACACACACATCACAGTCATGCAAATAGCAAGCATATAAGAAGGGTATTTGAAGCCGGTCTTAGAAAATGTTTTTTAGTTTGTTTGTGTCCTTGTAGCTGAAAAGCTTTCATGACTAACTTCATCTGTGTTTCTGTCACAGTATTTGAGCTGGTCAAGAAAGGGTAAGCTGAGCCTCTTTTATGTTAATGATTGTGTCACTGGAATGAGCCCAATCTCACTAGCTATGATTGCTAATAATGTGCGTGTTTATGTATTCAGGGCTGTGATGGAGGTGCCGACAGATAAACCTTTCAGTGAGGACCAGTCACGCTTTTACTTCCAAGATCTGCTCCGGGGAATCGAGTATTGTGAGTCTTCCAAACTTCCTTTTTCCTCTCAGTCTGTGTCTGCATGGCGGAGCATGAAGCCCAAATGATTCCAGGGCGGTTTTTTTTGCTCCCATCACTTAATACTCACTGTTTACTACAATATTTAAGTCCTGCACCTTTATGGAAAAAGCACAATCATGGCTAGAAGTGGGGAGAATTCAATAATTTGTTTTGTGCAGTAAAACACAGTTATAATAAATACACATTTAATATAAAAACGCAATATCCATTTCTCTTATAATTTATTTGACATATATACACTCTTCTCAGATTCAGATTCATGTTGACTAGGAACTTGGCAGCATATGATTGGAATAAAATGATCAGATTTGTTTTGTTGCAAAATCAGCCTAATGCATAACTATATCCCATAATTAGCTGTACTTGCCTATAATAATTATCTTCCATGTCCCCTATAGTGATTAAGGTCTATTATATACATAATTGTGAATATCTAAATTATAATTATATAATAATGCTATTAAGATAAAGCTAGTTTGTATCTAGACCTGCCTTTGTCCGACAATTCCTCCATCCCATTAATAGTCCTTCGGCTGTGTCTTGACTCTAGCCACCCACAAGGCTCATTTCACATCAGCTCAGTGGCTCATAATGTATTTCAGCGCAGGAGAAAGGGTTTTGCACAAAGTGTCGTCTAGGAGACTAGTACTGATGGAAGAAGATGTAGGGCTCTGCACCAGGGACACTGAAACTGTCAGGACCTTCATTTTTTTATCTCATTATAAGAAATGGTAATGGGACAAAGCTTGGTAGTTAGGTTCATTAGTACAGTTTGATGGCTGTAATAGCTGAAATATATCCAACTTCTTTTCTCTGTGCACTGCCAGAGTGTCACAGAATCCTGCACATGGGTCCATGCCATTTTTATTTTTCCCAACAAGTCAACAACTGATTTGTTTATAAATATAAATAAATATACTGATAAGGTAAAAATGTCATTATTACCCTTCCCCTCTCTCCAGACTTGGTTGCAATGTAAGAGAATATCCACCGTCTTTTGCCATAAGCAGAATTCCTCTAATGGTATATTGTTGCTGTTCATTTTTTATTGATTTTTTAAAAATATTTCAACAGTACATTACCAGAGGATCATCCACAGAGACGTCAAACCGTCTAACCTGTTAGTGGGAGAAGATGGACACATCAAGATAGCAGACTTCGGAGTCAGTAACCAGTTTGAGGGGGCTGATGCTCTCCTGACCAGCACGGTGGGAACACCTGCTTTCCTCGCCCCTGAAGCGCTCTCTGAGACCAGAAAAAACTTCTCCGGAAAGGTGAAGGAACCTTCGGCTAACTAGTGCCCTCTGGGGATGATTTGCAGGAATGCATGAACCTTTGTTTTTTGGTTCCTAAGTCTATATGAATACTGGATTTCAACTATCATACACCGAAATAACATTCCCTGACGTTTTTTTCTTCTTCATGAAGGCGTTGGATGTTTGGGCCATGGGGGTGACTCTTTACTGCTTTGTCTTTGGAGTGGTGAGTGTGTCTTTCGGCAAAAATAGATACAGTAGATACTGTGATTTTTTTTTTGTTTGTTTGTTTTTGAGATTCTCCTGAATGAACAATTCTGCTTGTCTTTCTTTCATTCACAGTGTCCATTTATGGACGAGCGCATCGTTAGTCTTCATCAGAAAATCAAGACACAACCTGTGGAGTTACCTGAGCGGTCGGTTCTGCTTCTCAAAACTTTGTCAACATCGATGCCCAGCAGCTTTTGTTGATACGATGTTTTACTTCATCTTTTATTTGCAAAATTTTATTTAAATGTAACTTAATCTGTAGCTGTGATTCTTTCCGTCTCAACAGTGCTGATATCTCAGATGATCTAAAAGATTTGTTGCTGAGAATGCTGGACAAGAATCCAGAGACCAGAATATCAATCCCACAGATTAAGGTAAACACTCTTTTAGTTAAACTACTGGTTTCCATTACTTTGCATTTAAGCACATTTGAAATTGCATGGATACATCTAGCGGTGAGGTGGCAGACTGCAACCAACTGTGCCAAGTGTGTAGAAGAACTACAGTGGAAACTATCGAGAGCCAGTGTTTGCTTTGGAAGTCCTTCAATAATGTGCATCTTTGGAATGAAAATTTTAAAAAAAACTTGCATTCAGGTGCACCCATGGGTGACGAGGCACGGTGCTGAGCCTCTTCCTCCTGAGGATGACAACTGTTGTATGCTGATTGAGGTGACCGAGGAGGAGGTGGAGAATTCTGTTAAACACATCCCCAGCCTGGCGACAGTGGTGAGTTAATGAACTTGTTTTTGTCTCAAACAACGAGCAACATATGAACAACACGGTCATTTCCAAGTCTGATTTGTTCAAGTCAAATAGGACCAATGGTTACAGTTTGTTTTACATTTAGTTACCCTGAAAGAGGAATGGAAACTGACAGACAGAATGCTAATTAATGTCAGTGCTCTGTACATTTGTATGGTATAAAACACATTTTTCAAGTTCTTATATTACATTATTTTCTATATGTCAGTCACATCGTACCGCCCCCAGACACCACTAACACCTACTTGATTACCCTCTTTGCACTTTGTGCTAGAGTTGCTGTATGACTCATTTAGTCGCTTCAGTTTATTTTCATTAGTGACAGAAGTAAGTGCTCTCATCGCTTTTTTTTTTTATTAACTACCAGTGAAGTGCTTTAGATGAAAGGAAAGACACAACATGAGTTATGAACGCATCGTCTGTACAATTCATCATGCCTCCAAATTCACCACATCTGTTGTCATGCTGTCATTCATGGCATTACACCCAAATGCATGTCCTATGATTTCTAGATGGTTTGAGCTGAGAGCTGTCTGTTATTCTCTAAGACTATAGCTTTTATTATAGCTAAAAAATGATGCTCATTATGAAATAGTGAAAAGTGTTGATTCTACAATAACCCAACCATTGCTTTACAACATAACACGGTTTAGAATACAAGTAGTAGTATAGTTTTTGGATTTGTGTTTTACTGTCTGATATTCTTCTTCAGATCCTGGTGAGAACCATGCTGAGGAAGCGCTCTTTTGGGAACCCTTTCGATTGGGGACGTAAAGAGGACAGGCAAATGATCAGGTAAGGATGGTTTATAGACTCACTACAGACTCTAAACTCTGTGTCTAGCAAAGGTTTGCAATAATAATAGGAGTAAAAGTACATGTAGCTGTGTGCTGTCACTACCACATTCTCTCTTAGAGCTGCTGGGTCCTTTTATACTCCTACACAGTATAGCCAGCTACTGTTTGTCAAGTATCCTGTTATTATTTCTCTTCTCCCTCTCCTGCCCTGCAGGAAAGGCAAAGCAGGCAATGTGAGGTACTGCTACATTCATTGTAACCAAAGAAGGTAAATAACTTTAGGACCTCTCCTGCCTGCTGTAGTACTGTTAAGTGCTAGTCTAGATAGTACACTTTAAGAACCCTGGCATGATATAAGCAGCTTTTTTTTTCTCATTAATGCTTTAATGCTCCAATACTCATGAGTTTGTAAACTAGCCTGTGCTAGTTCAGTGTTGTTTGGACAAGCCATCTTTGGAAATGTTTGAGGGCACTTTTGGTGAAGCATGTGGTGCAGAGTGCAGCAAATCCCATCTGACTCTATTACAAATTAAAGCCATTGAAGTTATTCAAATAGTTAAGATAGAGAGGCATTGATTCCAAATTTCTCTCGTTCTAATAACTGTAATTAACTGAATACACACATATTTTTGTTACTTTTCTTAAATGGATAATAATAATAATTGACTATTAGATAACTTGTATTATCTCCAACAAAGCACCAAGTTAAAGGACCTTCTATTACTCAAACAAATCTCAAGAGTGCTCCGGGTTACTGGACAAATAAAATCCAACTGAAAATGAATTGCAGTCTATCCCTCCATTACCAAATTGCGAGCTTTATGTCTTCTTCACTCACGCCGAAGAATTTCGGTGCATCTATAGTTGAAGCTAAATTTGACTACTTTGTATGAGCAAAGCCAAGACAAGTTACCAGAGCTTGTTACATTCCGAGCACCTGATCTGTGTAATAATTGACAATAGTATAGGGTAAAAACAAACAAACAAACTAAATATCATGAACACCTGCACATCCTTTTTGCAATTCAGTTTTATTTGACACTGAGTCAGAGAGGCGTTGATACAACTTCGCAGTAACACTTGAGGCAGCAGTTTGTGGTATTGTGTTGATTGGTGTTTTATTATAAAGTGTTAATGCGTAATGCAGCTAAATATAACAGTGCCACACTTTTAACACGCCCCAAAATGAAATGAATGCCTGTCTGACACAGTCAAAGCAAAAGTAGCATTTTAAGTAGCACTCACTCATTCATCATGAGCCCGCAGCAATCATTTATCTTGCTTCTTTGCATGAAGCATCCAAAGGACCTGTAAATGAATAGTTCTCTGTGTCTCTCCTTGACATAAATAAGTAACTTATTTAATAGAATGTTCCCTTCCTTTCCCCATTTTTTCCCATGTCTTTATTTTGATGAGTTCCCCCTTGTGTATGATGTAAACTTCCCCAACAGCAATTCCTTCGTGCTGGCTGCGTCGCATTTTGTAACAATTTAATATCTGGTTTCAGTTCCTAAACAATTAACAAATTCCTTCCCCTGCTCTGTGATATAGGATTGACGGCAGGCGCGCAGCAGTGTATTGTAACTAATTCTGTGTCTCTGGCGTGTTACTCAGGAAACAGGGGAGCGGTGATGGCGTGAGGAGTATGGACCTGCCCTACGTGGGAGAAGACGAGGCTCTTTCCTGATGCAGAGGGTTCATTATGCACGCTGGTTGCTGCCTGCCTGTAACCACACAGCACAACACCCCTTTAGTCACAGTTGTTTTTATACTGGCAGCCTACACCTGTGTTCATTCCCTGGGAGGTGGACAAGAATGGTGGACGCTGAACAAAAAAAAAAAAGAGAAATTAAGATCTGAAAGCAACAGTTTGATTTATTTCAAATTTTAGGGTTGTGGGACTTGAGAATGTCCCTTTGGAACTTTTCCATGAGAGAATCCTCCTGAACGTTTAACATGTCTTTTGCTCTAATTACCCGACCCACTCTCCTCCTCTTTTCCTGCATGCATTTATTGTCCTCGCATGCTTCGTCTCAGGCTTCATCTGTACAGTTTTGTGTTCTATCGTAGTTAGCCACTTGTGTTTCTCCTTGTCTTTACTTGACAATTCTTTCAGGTACACGGGGCATGGGAACAGGCGATGGAGATGGTTAACGTGGAAGGATGGTTGTCTTTGCCATCACCTCCACGTTTCTCTTTAGTAGAGCAGGTTTTCTTGACAATGATTGTCTGGTTCACTCTACTTCAGAGTAGCAGTGGCCAGTTTTTGTAACATATTTTAGAGTGAAGAATCTGTACAGTTTTCCCAAAATGAAAAAAAAGGGGAGTGAAAAAATGTTTACTTCATTGAATGCATGTGTTAACGTTCCCAATGCAAAGACTATATAAGCTATTTATACACATTTGCACGCTCATAGACACAGTTGTTTGACGCAAAAAAAAAATTGTATGACTGGCTCTTTATGAAGGCTCCCATTTACTGCAATCAATAGAAAGCATTGCAAACTGTTGATCCAGTGCTTTGTGAGCAGTCAAATTCGTCATTACTGCTTACAAGATAGAATAGAGAAATGGGATTTTCTTCTTTTGCAAAGCTAGTGCTTTTAGTAAACCTTTTTTATTTGAACATTGATATGATTTTGATGTGTTTGCTTTTATTTTTTAAATTTATAGAACAGCTAATATAGTAATGAAGATACTAATCTACCAAATGCATATGAGAAAAACAGAATGTCTATGTGCAAAGTTATTCTGTTTGCAACGGTTCGTTTCTCTCCAATTATTCGGACAAGCAAGGTTTGTTGTTGTGATATTGAGGAACGGAGTTTCAACTGTGTCATTTATTTTCTTTCACTAATTTATTTGTTTCACCTCTCACAGTGGATGTTTATACGAAAATAATGATCATTGAACCTCAAGTTACAATTTGTGAATGTTCTGTTTTGTATTATAAGAATTTCTGTTGTTAATTTAAAAGCAAACATTTTCAGGGCACCAAAAAACGTGAATTATGTCTAATTTTGTTACTGTATAGTACAGTCACTTAAAGAAAACAAACCTTTAAACTATTTGTTCTTCATTGAACTTTTAGAGCTGGCTACCGAAGTAAGTTTTGAGATGGAAGCATAGTTTAGTCATAGCAGACTTTTGTACAAATCTATGCATGACATATCTGTAGAGGTGCTGAACATAGAAAGTGTTGTCATCTTTGATGGGAAGAGAAGGCCACTCTGCAAATATTTCAAATTCATTATAAAGTACTTTTTCTATGTATTGATGTGTTTCACTTTAGATTATCCCAAAGCAGTAAAAAAGCATTTTCCACTTTTGTTCCTTTTGTTGACCTTTATGTTTTGAGTATAAGTATAGATAAAAGGCATTTTATGTGTCTCCAACATAGAATATCGACAAAATATTAATTATAAGATGTAATTAATGTTACTTCAACACACGTATTTAATGTATGATAAAGGGACTTTTTTAACTTGCTTATTGCATGTCACTCTGAAGTGTCTGTTTTCTAAGACTTGTACTATGCATATGAAGTGTCTCTCTCTGTATGGTGCAGTGGTACACACTGGCACATTGTCACGTACAGTGGCTGGATGAAGAGAGCATACTGTATGTGGTTGACTGATTCTAATTTTGTTTTTTGCTTATCTGATCGGTTTTCGGGAAAGATATAACTAAGTTGTAGTCCTTATTATGGAGTGCTGAAAATAGAAACAGGCACTCTGGCTTTAAATCCCCCCAAAATGGTTGTACTGTGCTTCTAAATGATATGGCTCAATGATTATAGCCTATGACCTTTTAATGTTCATAATCAAGCAGAAGAATTTATTGAAAAAAAAATGTCTCAATTTGTGTTATACCGTGAAATGTTACCTCATTTGCTTTCCACACATTTATGAGAGATTGTACATTCTGTCATACTGTAAGTCTCTTTTGTCATCTAAGATCATGTTTTTACCTTGAGGAAAACAACTAAGGTACTTCCCCTTTCGGTTTGAATATTTTACCCTCAACAGCCAACAAGAATGAGGTGAAAAAAAGTTTGTGTCTGACTGCAGGGTGACAGTGCAAGCCACAGAAAAGCTGTAAGATAAAATATTTTATACATACAATATTTAAACTTGTAGTTTGTTTCAATCACATGGTTTTGCATTCAGCAGTGTAAAGTTATTTAATTAAGAGCTTCGGGGTCTCGTTCCCCCTAAATGCATGCCAACATACTGAACTCATACCACTTTATTGTCATAGCATGAGAGGTCCTTCGCAACAAAAAGGGACCTTTAAATTAAGTATTCTATACATACTGTATCTTCATCTTTGAATAAAATATTATTGCCTTTCTGTGATGGTTTTGGTCTGATTGTTGTTGAGCTTTGTGATAACAGTTCCAGAAACACACCACTAGTGCGTGCTGTGCACCACAACGTTTTAGAAGCTGTCAGATTCTCTTGAGAGCCTGAATATCACATTTTGTTCCTTTCTTGTATGTGATGACAGCAAACTTTCTACATCTTACCTACCATATTCTTCCAACTGCTTTATCTGTAATGCGTTTAAACATCATCTACCTTCAAACTATAGATTAATAAGGGTATTTGTAGATTTAAATTGACTAGATTTGGATTAGTGTATATATATATATTTATATTATGCTTTTGACTCATTATTTAGATTGGTCAGTCTCTTTTATGTGGTCAGTTTATCTTTTTTAGTTTACTCAGTTTTAAATTATGTTAGCACAAAAGGAAACCTGCATTTAAGTGCCTAAGTGACTGAAGTTGTAGTTCCTCCAAATGCCACTAGATGCTGACGTTAAGCAAACTAATTAAATAATGTCAAATTGTGTGCAAGAACACATAAAAACAGTTTGACCATATTGTCAGCTCAGTCAGACTTTAGTACAAATGTGGATTTCTTGAGAAATGCTGTTGAAATGATGTATCTCAGAAAACTAATTTATATTTCTTTAATTAAAATAGTGCAACATATTTACATTGCATCTCAGTGCTACCAATGTCAATTTAGAAAATGTTTCAATATGAAAAGTAAATGATTTTGTTTTCAAAAGATTTATAATGTTTTAAATAGCAGAAACAGGTGTCAAATCCATCATTCATATACTCATAATGAAAAGATTTAACAACTCCTATGAGCTAAGTGATGTCTAAACTCAGTTTTCCATCATATTTATCTTAATTTATGGATACTCAATGCTGATATTTGCATTAAGTGCATAGTCATGATGTTGATTTGTCACTAGTGGCCTCTGTGCTGCCTGATTTTCACACTTATATGTCAATATGCAAGAATTTGACCTTCAGTCTCCACACATCAGAGGTTTCACACATCTTGGGGAATTGAAGTGTTACACTGACCTCTTGTGCTAACTTCATAGCATTGCTGTGCATCTGTTTATGTGAAAAGACTGCAATGACTTAATGACTTCCAGGTTCTCAATTATTTTCCTTTATGAGTTGAGGACATTAAAAGACAAATTTAGCCTCCAGCTTTAGTGTAGAAGGTTTTAGATTAAAAGTTAATCCGTGGTGCTATTGAGTTTCATGCAAAGATTAATCTTTTATTAATATCATATTATTATAGTTTAAACACACCAAAAATGTAATGCTATACCAGAAAATACAGGGTAAAGGTATTTCTGCGCAGGGCAATCCAAAGGGCAAGTTGAAAAAAGCCTCTGGGGCTGAAGCCCATCACAAATTAGGCTCACTGCAGAACAATGTTATGTTCGTCCTATAAGGAACAGGGTAAATTCAGTTCAGAGGCCATTTTTTGTCTTGAACTGTGTTGTTATGCCCCTGCTGGGGTACATAAGGGAGCCTAAAACCCCACATCAGCAAACAAGAAGTGCTGATTGTGACAGATATGGAGCCTTCACTCTTCATGCTCAGTTAATTGTTTACTTGCCGCAGACTGCCAGAGGTAAAAACACTCAAACAAAACAACAAAAGGCTTGCTCAGCATCTGAAAAAGCTGCACGCTCTCAGGCCTACTTCTGCAGGTGAGATGTTTTTGTTCAGTGGTTTCCATTTCTCCCATTAGCCAGCCTTTTGCCTGCTTCACTGTGTCTGTAGTCTGCCCAATTAAGGTAGAATAAAGAGCCTTTCAATTAGTAGCAAGTGAAACCAAATCAACTTGCTGCCTAGTGCAACACTTGGAAATATTAAAGGATTGTGAGATTTATGCTACAAAAACCCTTTAAAGTGATAAAGAAGTCAAATGAGGCACTTGACAACAATCATGAAAATTATAGATACGTCTTTGCAAAAGGAATCCCAGTCTTGTCGTGGCTGCTGAATGGAAATTAAGAATGTGAAGTGCCATATCTTTGTTCACTTCACATTTGAATGACTACGTTTTTGTTAAAGTAGTTTTCTATAAGAAAGAGAGCTTTGTAAACTAATTTCACAAAAAAAAACATATTTCATAAATGATATTATGTAAACTCCAGGAGTTTTTATTTATAGGGAAATGTTAAAACTGATACTGGACTAAATATATTACACTTTTCAAAAAAGTGAAATCCGAAGTGGAGGAATGACTCACACAAAGCTCAGTCACATACAGCAGAGATACACATTATCTCTAACTGAACATATTGTTAGCAGATGGTAAATTCCTCAGCCAGTTTTCCCAAATCTGAACCATATTTGAATTACTAATCCAAATCTAATACACTGGAGTGTGAGGATGTAAAATGGAAGCATACATAACTGTGATTCTTAAGAACTGCAGCATGAGTGAAAAGTCTCAGTGCTTGATTTGTATACAGAATAGTGCCCTTTAATTTTGCGCAAATAAACAGTATTTGAACTCAGGACATGTGTAGTTTTCTACATGGTATACAATGCTGGTGCATAATATGATTGTTGCCTTTGGTATTCTGAAAAGATGAATTAAATATTAATGTATTTTAGCTTAATAAAGCTTGCAGGCTATTTCACACAGACAACTTAACTTCACTGGTGATCAGTGGTGAAAATACATTAAAGTACAGTTACTTGCCTCCCTACAAATTAGAAGTACTTGTGCTTTAATTTTCCATTTTATGCTGATTTTACTTAACTATCTTTCAGAGGGAAATATTGTTACTCCACTACAGTGAATTTTATTAAACTACACAACAGGGAAGAAGCAGTTACAATTAACTTTACCTTGACCATCAACAATGTTCGAGTACCACTCACATGTTAATGCTTCAATAATGATAATCCTACCCCCATATTGCCTAATAACACCACACTACTATTCTGCATGAGTACTCTGACTTGATACTATACATAGCCTACATGTAGTGTCTAATGCTTAACACAGAAATCTACTTGTAATGGATTACTTTTGTAATGTGGTAAGTATTGGAACTTTTACTCAGTGGCGGAAAGCATTTAAGTACCTTTACTTAGGTACTGTGCTGTACAATTTCAAATTCCACAACATTTATTTGATAACTTAGTTACCAGTCACTATTGCATGTTTAGATTTATTATACAAAATATATTCTACGGATAAATAATCATGTCATATTAGATTAGGCTTTCTTTATTGATCAGAGGCCTAGGAGGATAGATGAGGTAGTGAAGTAGTTGAATGAGCCCCACCATATTAAAGTGTACACGATCATTTAGTCTGCATAAATACAGACAAATTATAATCCAATAATATCAAATAATGTTACATTATTATGAAATCTGTCACTCTGCCTAATGGCCTACTTGTGTTTTTAGTACTTTAAGTGGATTTTGAAAACAATTGTACACGTTTTGAACTCGTGGTTTTTACTTGCAGTGTCTTAAAGTTAAAAATAGTTAAAATAGTTGTTGTTTTTTTCTCTGTCTGTAAATATAATATTTCAGTTATTGTTGTTTTTTCTACTGTTTTTTTTTTTTTTATTGCTTATTTATAATACTTGTTTTATTTTATTTTTTTTATTTTTTTTTTATTTTTTTTTTTAGCTTGTCTTCTTCTACTATGTCTCTTGTGTGCACTTTACTCTACGCTGTTGTAAGTCTGCAAATTTCCCCGCTGCGGGACTAATAAAGGATTATCTTATCTTATCTTATCTTATCTTATCTTATCTTATCTTATCTTATCTTATCTTATCTTATCTTATCTTATCTTATCTTTATACACTGTGGTGTTGGTACTTTGAATTAGCCCAAAAAAACACTGAACACTTCTTACAATACTACCTCCATCACTGCGGACGATCGTATAACACATATCAAACGCACCCTTCGTCATTAGGAGTATTTAAACTTCCAGGTGTGTCTCCTGAGCTGGAACGTGACTCCCAGTCAGCAGCCACGTTATTTATAAACGAGTTGACCACCAGCAGTCACTTTATGTGAAATCGGGATTTATTTGTGGATTATGCTCAGATGCCTTATTCTGGACCAGGAGGAGTCTCCAGTCCTGCTGTGGAAGCTGGAGAGGTGAACTCTGGAGCCCAGCTGACCTCAACAGGCTGAGTGAACTATGTGCTTCTTTTAATTCCATCTGAGATGATGGCTTGGCTCTGTCCAGTTGTTGTTTGTGTGTTTGCTATATCACTGTTCTGCTGGTTGATCATTACTGATTTTTGAAAAGTATTTAATTTTTATTGTTTTTTTTACACTTGTCTTTAATACTCTAAGCTGCTGTAATGTCATATCTATCTATCTATCTATCTATCTATCTATCTATCTATCTATCTATCTATCTATCTATCTATCATGCATCTGCAACAAATTGTTTTTTCTTAGAGTGGCTCAGCTCATGTTTTTTTGGCATATGACGCTTCATATTGCTGATTTACATTGTGAAGAATTGTTGACACTCATATTTGATTTTCCTTGTTGTTTGAGTGTTTTGTTCTGATTTTGGATTTTGTTGCCTTTGGCTCTCGTACACATGCCTGATGGGAAATCTCATCATGGCCATTGTCTCACATAGGCTATATTTCAGCTGAGCATCAGAGAAACATGCCATAATATCTAAACACCTCATCTCCTCTTTTGTGGTTTTTGCTGCTGCTATACTGAGCTGTCAATGTGCTACTGGTCACCTGTTGCTATAGATTTTCGTTTCTAAACTGTAATTTTTGTCATTCTTATCCACGGTAATAATTATCTGCTGCTTCTCTGATGTGTCATAGCCGGCTGCTGCATATCAAGTAGACTGATGTGCATCAGCGACAGTGTAAACCCTGCAGTTTGGCTGGACATGCTTTGTTGTTAAAAGGCCACACAGCGGCTGCCAGTTCAAACAGAGTAGAGTCCAAATAATAGCTGCTGTGTGACTCTCGTGGGTTTGCGTTGGAAGTTTATTATCGTCACTCTCTTCTGTGCTGAGCTTGCTGTGTCAGATTGATGCAAAATATCAAATGTATTATCTGAATACTCAGTTCCAGGAAATGCCCTCTTTCTACTCGTCAGTAACCCCCCACCAGGAGTCCTGATTGCCCCAAAGTTCTGTAGCATCTTTATTCAAGGGAAGGATGAGAAATAAAATGAGTATAGCAATTCTTTAAAACCACATTTTATTTAGTTTTGTCTGTATGCCTTTGATTCAGAGGCATAGTGCGATGACCTACAGTACCTTTATCATTTTATTATGAATGTGTTAATGTGTGGCCTTCCATTATTATCAAGACTAAGAGACTTTCTGAAGCTGTAATTTGGAACAGAGGTGCTTTGAGCTAAATGCTAAAATAAGATGATTATCACGTTCACATTCTTAGTTTAGCGTGTAAGCATGCCAACATTAGCTAACTAGTTCTGAACAAGAAGGACAGCTGAGGCAGAAATTAGTTTTTCAAGTATTTAGTTCATAAGCCAAAGTATTTGATGAGCAAAATGTTGGACCTGATGACTGCAAGAATCCAGAACCTCCTTGCCTCACAGCAAGAATGTATTGTTACCTTCACTTTAGTAAAACTACTTCTACGTAAGTAAAGGATCTGAATACTTCCTCTGTCACTGGTAAATGCAGATACAAATACCAATTGTATGATGTAAAACCACACATCCTAATATCCTATTCATGCACTATGCAGTCTGTAGCCTCAGCAGGTGCAATGCAGAGATGCTTTTTGACCTTGAAAGACTCAGGAGAGCAGCTTAAGATAACAGCATCTTTGAGCACTCCTCCTACCATGGGATGCTCACTTTCATAAGCTGTCTGTGTTCGCATTAAAGTTTTAATCTTGTCTCTGTTTTTTTTCTCTTTAAAAAAGTCTGTCATGCTTGTGTCTGCCATACACAAGAGAGAGATGAAAGGGAAGTTTGTAAGATTTGGTGTCGATGTTTGTAGGGAAAGAAGTGGACATAATGCTTCCAGACAGTCGAGGTGGACTGTGGACTGTTCTGAATGGATTGCAGTTGAATATTAATAAACTATCTGTGATATTTCCAAACTCTATTTTGCATATTGAACTCAATGCTTATTCTAATTCGACTGGAGAAAAGAAAAGGAGGTAGAAAAGCGTTGTACACAAGGCAGAGTGCATGAAAGGCAAGTGCATGGAGATTGGGGATCGAGGCGTTTCTGGGACGAGGAGATAAGCCACCTAAAACTACTTTCTGTGTATCAGGACTGCCTTATCTGCATTCTTGCATACTAAGTTGCATCAAAGACATAATAATTCAAAATACGTGTTGGTTTTGTTCACATATCTCTCTTTCTGTTTCCCTGTGGCTCAGAATTATTTCTGGCACTGAGTCTGAAGTGAGTTTTATTCCACAAATAAATCTGTGCATTAAATCACCTTTTTTATTATGAACTATCCTTCTCTACCACCAATCTCCATTCTGCAGGTATAGACAATAGACAGCCACTTATTAAAGGTTGGGCTGTTAACTTGCCTCGAAGCATTTTCATTTGACCTGTGCACTGACCCTGTACTGACAGTTCACTTGGAGTGGAAATCCTACCACGCATACAAACAGTGAGATTTTCTTGTATAGCCCCGCTGTGGCGATGGAAATTAAATTAAATGAACCGTATTAATGCTATTTTAAATTTGACCGGAGCACTTTGTAGCAGTTGATCCAGGTGTAAGAAGTTCTCTAAAACATAAAATGGGTTTATAATGTAGAACAATGGAGACTTTCCTGTATGTGGGCAGCTGTTTGGTTTTATTAGTCTGCAGCCAAAATGGCCTCACAACCCTAATGTTTTAAAATTGAAAAGGGGCACAACCTTGCTAAGTTATGTAACAAAGAGTGGTGACGACAGTAGAGTTTCATCTGTGTTGTTTTGGATAATTGGGGAAGGGAGGGGAGGGTCATTGAAATGAGAAATGAGCTTTACTGTTTTTCTTTGCAGCCCTATGAAACTGCAGCATTTCTGTTTCCCATGTTTTAAGGCTTTAGTCTGTTTTACACACATTTTAATTAAACAAAAGGTCAGATCTCAGAGGCCTTGCTCTTTTTTGTTAGATTGTTTCCGAGTGAGTGAAATGAAATGAATTGGCAAAGAATACAACACAGACTGAGAGAGACAAGTAGACACATTTGCATCTTTAATTAGATTTCTGGTAAATTGTTAATTTTTCTTTTTTGCTGAAGAAGAAAAAAAGAAAGCTCTCTCAAACTCCTGAGTCAGAGTGCTCTTCACATTGCGTTCAGTTCAGCCCAGTAAATTCAAAACAGAGGATTAATTACCAGTAATTTCTTTATAGACTTGGTATGATATTATTTTTGTGATGTTTTCTATGGCATAAGAAAAACACTTTCTTAATTGACTGAACCCATCACGTCACTGCTTTGCTTTAAATTAACCAGTGTCTGCGTTTCTGATCAGAAGATTAAAACGGGGGGTAAAGTTCTGAAAAAAAGAATATTCCAATAAACGTAGCAGCTGTTGAGGGCAACATGTTTGAGAATTCGGCAGCTTAATGCTTCTGCTGGAATTAAAATGGCTCGATGAATATGACAGGTTGTCTGAGTGTAGGATTTTAAATCTGGAGTGAAAACATTTACTGCGTGACTCAGGCTTAGAGAGCACTTGTCTGTGCCAGACAAACTGTAGGGCAGCACTGCAATGTCAGAGAGAGGGCAAAAGCAAATAAAAACCCGAGTTCTGCTAGTAGAGAGACAGAGAGCACTCCAGTGAGACTGGTTGACTTTAACACAAAAAAAAAGCCTGCACATAATGCTCCAAATATTAACACATCCACACAAATAATGACAAATTGAAAAGTATTTACCATACACAGGTGACTGGTATCTTGGCCTGTCTGTTTATATATGTTTGTGTGTGAATGTATTACGCAGGGCTGGGGCCACTGAAATCTATTAAAAACTAAAATCTTTTTCCTTATGCACTCTGTAAACTATCTGCACACAAATCACCTATGCGTACACTCAATGACTAGTTTAAAATTACAATCAGCAGCATGTTTTCGCTGACATTCAGGGGCCATTGTGGGACATCGCTGTGATTGGCCGAGCAGTGAGCCATGGCGTGACTTAGCAACTTCTCCTTGGATCTCTGCCGCATTCGTGAAAAATGACGGCTCAAATGTCAGCATTTTGAAAAAGTAGACACATGAATAATGGGATTGCAGCACTCCAGAAGCACAAAAACTCAATCCTCTGGTATCAACTCATTTCTTAGTTTGACATATTTAAGCAATTCTGTCACCATCAAAGCCTTTTGCGGAAACATGTCAACCTGAGAAATCAAATGCTATTGTGCTTCGAGTGTCACTGTCGCGGCTTAGATGTTGTTACATAAAGCAAATTAAGTTCCTATTAAAGGGTGATTATCTCCGCCAGGAGGGTAATGCGATCAGTCGCATGTTTTTTTTTTTTTTTTTGCATCTGTGCGTCCGTGAGTCCTTAAGTCTGTGAGTCTTTGAGTCTGTGAGTGACTTTGCAGCTCTGTCTTTGTCCGCAGCTAATCTTTCATTGTGCTGCATCAAACTGCCTTATATTTCGGGTGGCCAGTTATGGCTGCGTGCTCAAGGACCTCTGTTGGTTGCGGTGACTCACACTTTCTCAAAATTTCTGTTGGTCCCAGCCCCAGTGTTTGTGTGTGTGTGTGAGAGAGAGAGAGAGAGAGAGAGAGCACTTGGGCAATGTTTCCGATTGCCGTCCAGCAGTACGCTCAGCGCTGCTCTCCACATTTGACCATCCTTTATCTATGTGTGACGGCTCTGGTCACTCAGGAGGTGCGACTGTAGGGGACACAGACGTACACTCAGCGCATATTTCTGGCCTTTTTAACTAGCTGACACCTGGCAGGGGCAGCAGAAGGCTGTTAACAGCTTAAACCCCTGGCAGATCTGTTTAATTCAGCGAACTCCGGTCCTCAGACTGGATCACAGCCCGGTGAAGTGAGCAGTGGCGGAAGCTCGTTTGGCTGCCATTAAGAGAAGCCAAGAGTGTTTGGCAGAGAGCGAGAGCAGCTGGCGCCCGTGACAGGGGCCGACTAAGTGGCCTGAACCTTCTGCAAAAGAGCAGGAGGGATCAATAGGGCAACTCCTTCACTGCAGTGGCAGGATCACTTGGATGGCTGTTACATCCCTCTTGACATCATGAATCACGCTCGACTGTCTTAGTGTGTATGTGACAGAAGGAGAGAAAATGGGGGTTGAAGGTGATGAACAATTATTTTTGCTTTAACGTAGGAGCAGAACGAGAAAATACACACAACACATCTGCATGTCTGGTTTTGTTTTTTTACATGGAAAACACACACTCGCACACAAAATCAATTTTCGTGTGTTTTTTTTTTTTGTTTTTTTTACCAAAACATGAAGCTGGATTCCTCAAACCGAAGATACATTTCTAGAGAGATAATACATTCATTCCAAGCGATGGCAATGAAGATTACAATATCTTGATAGAATAGACAAACAGATTCATTACTTCATGGCTAAAACCTGAGTTATTCCAAAGTATTTCCATATGAAACTGCACAACAATGCACATCAAAAATAAATGATGCATCATTATTCTCATATAGAGTATTATTTGCATGACTAAAGCTATGCTAATATATTCATGTGATATATACACACACATCGACATATGGATTATTTATGTATGTATATGTATGTCTCCCCGGTCTGAGATCATCTGAGAGGTCCAGTCAAAACACAGAACCACATTATGGCAGAATGAGTTTCAGCGATTTTCCTTAAGCACTTCAGCCTCAAAAGATGAGTCTTTGCAACAGAGGTGTGACTAAAATTATATTTGTTTTTTTCACATTTGAATTTTTTATCCTCCTTTTTGCTTTCTCACTCAACAGGCCAGGAGTTGGTGACTAAGACGTGGACAGTCCAGTTACAGTCCAGCACTTTTTCCTCATTTTTTATTTTATGTGTATTTTTTCGGGCCCTTTTTGTAAGTTTTCAATCCTTACTCTGAAAATGAGGAGGAGTGGAGGCACAGCATCATTTAGTTTGTCTTCAGCCACCTTGTCCCGCCTGTCATCCTTCTTCCTCCCCTCCCAGTCCTCTCCGGGATGAATGCATGACTGTTTGTATGTAGTTGACGGGTCGAGCATTATAGTTGAGCAATGTTCGGTGACTGGATCAGTTTTTAACAGGTTTCTCGTGGCACTGTAGGGCTCCGCTGAGCCCATTATCTGCGTTTCTTCGTCACAAAAATTCCTCATAGTCCAAGAGTTTGGAGTGCTGCCGTGTCTTCCAAAGCCGGTAGAGGCGGAAGTCGAAGTACATCTCAATCATCTCCTTGCCTTGATTGGTAAATGAGACAGGAAAAGTTTGAATCAAGCATTAAGGAAGCAAAATAAAAACCGAGACCATGATGTTTTTTCTAACCCTTAACCAAGAGCTGTGATTGGCTTAACATAACCATAAAAACATGAATCCTGCTTTCGATACTATAAGCAAATATTGTATTGCAATGTAATTAAATTATTTGCAAATACAGTACAGCAACGTTTTGCAACTTTCCAGATATGTTTGAGAGCATTTCTTCATTATGTTGATATAAAACATAACTCGGATGGCATTAGAGTCACCTCAAAATATTTTTGCCAAATATTGGTATTTGGACATCATTTCTAGCAGACAGGGTTGATTTATGTGAAACAAAAGTTTAGCGTGGTTTGGTGTTTGGATTTCTAATAGGGGAGGCCACTCAAGATAACAGCAGGAGAAAACTTTAAATGAAAGTGAAGGGCAAGAGAAGAGGACGTTTATGGTTTATTGTTAACTGGATCCACCACCTGCAGTGGTGTGAGGCCTATATGACTTGGATTAAATGCATAAAAAATAAATCCACACCAGAAAATGAAATGCCGCATCAAAACACCACCCAGATAGGGTGGATGAGAATGGAATGAGAAGGGAACAGTATGTTCAAATTTAATATATTTTTTAGATAAGGGAACAGCTGTTTGAGTCAATTCCAGATGTTACTACAAGCCGTAACGTATTTCCGCGTCATTTTAAACGTCATGTGTATATGAATCAGTACGTGTGAATCAGTACGCACGCCTGTTTCCGTGTGATCTGCATGTTTGGTTGTGTTTGTGTGATTGTTCAGACTCACCCTGTGCAGACAGCTCCAGCGGCGACTCAAACTCGACAGAATAAGGCCTCATCAGATTCTTCAGCTTCTGGAACAGCTGTTAGGCCGAGATAAGAAAGCAAACAACAATTAATCCTACTGCACTTGGATACACTCGCAGCAAGGGGGGCTGCTTCTTCAGACACAGCACACAGCACACACACACACACACACACACACACACACACACACACACACACACACACACAGCACACAGCACACAAACACACATAGAAACATACACAAGAGCGGCAATGAATCCAGTTTATTACTGCCAAAGAGACATATGGACATTTGTCCGGAGCAGGTAATAAGGAGGACAGGAAATGAGGTGAGAGTATAAATTGCAAAGGTGATCATTTGTCCTTCTTGTTTTCATATAACCTCCCTGCCTTTCCATGAAACAGCCGAGCCCCATGTTCAGGAAATTAAAAGAAAGGAGATTAAAATCAGATGTATCTGTAAATTAAAGGGATTTGAGATGCTAGCTGTTAGCTTGCATTTTTAGTCCTGCAAGTAGTTTTCTCATACCACAATATGAAATCTAGCACTGATTAGTTGCTTAAGAAATTAATGGATCAATTAATCAATTAAGCATTTCAATGTTTCGGCATCTCATTGATTTTTGTTTTTTTGTTTTTTTCAGTATTGGATCACTTTTGTGTTGCTTTTTGTAATGTTGGATGGACAAAAAAAAGCACTTAGAAATAAGGATTCACAGATGTGTTTATTTTCTGGGCTGATACCATAAGGCAGATTGTACCTGTACTATTCTTATATTCTTATTAATCTTACATCTTTTGTTCAGGCGTCTTCTCAATCCCTCCTCCTTACTTTGCAGATCTCTTACCCACATCCAGTAACTACTATTTTCTTTTGTGTTTTTTTGTTTTTTGTTGCTGTAATGACAAATTGTTACTTGCATTAACAGTGGTGGTTTTTGCAACTTCAGCAATATCTGCTTCCTTACGTTGGAAACGCAGCACTGCTCGCTCAGCAGTGCAGCTTTTACCGTCTGTAGCAAAGTAGCCTTCAGTGATGTTGATAGGCTATTACTCGTGACATTGGGTTGTGAAATTTATTTTATCAGCATTCGTATTAAAAAGAAATGGCGGTTTTGATAATCATAAAAATGTTGAATATATAGCCGCCGATAATCGGGCAGGCATCACTTTGGACTCTGGTAACATGTGATGACCATTTATTGTTTTAGACTAAACCATCCTTCAGTCAAAAGAAAAAACAAATAGTAATAATGTAGTAATCAATAGTGAAAAAAATAATTAATTGCAGTCTTGAAGACTGTTTAATTGGAGCTGTACAGCAATTTCAGGTTTTTCAGCCATCTCCTCTGCAGTCTCTCACTGACGTGGTGCCGTGCACATTAAAAATTGAAGCTCACTGATTTCTCTAGAATTAAGTCTTGAGGGATCCCGATACCCCTCTGTCAGAGAAATCAAAGGCCAAATGCTCTTTTTGTTTTTCACTTTATGATGTTAAAATGGAGGTGGTGAAGAAAAAGAAGCTTTAATTTCTTGTGTTTGCCATCCTTTGAAAAAGATAAAAGAAGATGGCTACGTGCCAGATGTGGAGGAGAGAATGGTTAGGGAGACGCAGGAAAGTGTGGCTTGTCTGTAGAGCAAAGAGAGCTGGAGGCAAATATCAGATCTCAAATAATGTGGTGCAAGTTGGGTAGTTTCCTTTCTGTCCTGCGTGGCTCCACATTGCAGTGTTATAATGGGTTTTTCCAATTATCAAAGAGCAGCAACATTTCCCCCACTCTATATCAGACAATTTGCATTTTGGCCATGTCACCTATCTTTTCAATAACATTCACTTACATGTTTATGGAGCTCTTCCAAAATTCAAAACTGAATGAAATGCAGCAAACGTTCAGTTCTTTTATTGAATTAAATTCATATCAAAACAACCCCAGAACAAGACAATATTAGAGAGAGAACTCTCATTAAAAAACAGCTTTTATCGTGCTTAACAAGCCCCTTTGATATTTGTTGGGTGATTTTATTAATCATGAATTTACCATTTTAAGTTTTACTTTTCATAGTGGGGAGGGGGGAAGTTTAATTTACCTCTCTGTTGCCATCAAAACACTCTATCATGGCTGCAAACTGCAGGTCATTATCTATGAGCTCAGATTTATATTTGATTACATATCATGATTGAAGTTCCCCCCAGCAACGTCGCAGTATGTGACTTGAGACACTTTATATGTATGGCTTGCTTTCAACTCTGTAAGAGGCTTAAGCTCAGCATGTGCTTGGGTATTTGTAATAACTTCCTGGCTGTTATTAATTTAGACACATTCCATTACTGTAGTGTTTTTTACGCTTTCTGGAGTGCAGCATTTGGCAACAATAAAAACCTACTGTTTAAAAATTGATTGAGCTCCACTTTAACTTTGGCCAATAGAGGCAGGCTGAGAGTGATGTGTTCTGTTGATGATGTACTGTCTCTAGGTGGAGGTTATATAATTGTTAAGAAAGTAAACAAAAAAATAAACATTTGGTGAAAAAGTATGTGGACACTTAGTGTGGCGTTTTTCATAGTTTGGGCTAGGTCCATTAGCATTGATGGGGCCATGTTGTTTCAGGTACCAGTCAGTACCATGAAATAGGATCCAGAAAGTCCACTTTATGTAGTAGATAGTAATATTGGAAGGTTTATCGGACGCCAAAACACTCAACAGTATTTTATAACTCTGGAAAATTATCATGGCAGAAATCATGTTCTCTTGTCGAGCAATATGACATTACAAAGTTATCATCCATGTGAACCAACCACTTGCGCGTATTTGCCTGCAGCAACTTGCTGAATGATGTTGCATTGCGTTTTCAGCAAAAGTTGAGCAAGGGTAAACTTTTTTGCTGGAGCCCTCTACATTGGCCACGTGTTGTCTGTCTGAACACGGCCTCAGTTCCAATTAGGGGAAATCGTATTGCTACAGCATACTTGACATTTATGACAATAATGTTCTTCCAGGCCAATTCCCTTTTTCAATGCCATCGTGCGCAGCATATATGTATATAATAATCTGTGTGTAATGTTCCACAAACAAGTGTCCACACACTTTTGGCCATGTTGTGTTGTTTCCAATGGAGAATGTGTTTGATGAAAAGCTTAACAAGGGCACAGCTTGTACAATTGCTACAAAGTCTACTGTACACATTCTTGTGGAGAGGTTCAAGCTAAATCTTATTATTTCTATTTTCTGACTGAAGTTAAAACTAAAGCAGACAAGACACCAGTGTGGAAATATCACTCTGGGATCTTGGGACCAATCCTTGAAAAAAAGACAAACACCAATTTTGTTGTTTGCGATTCAGGCTTTGTGGAGACAACTGCATGTGTCTGTAATTGTCTGTAGGGGTGGAGATATCACTGATGTCCATCAACCCAGGAGAGATCCACTTTATATAACAAAGCATTTTGGCAGACATGACTGGAACAGACAGTTAGGTCAGACAAACACCGCTGGCTGTGTTTGTGTGTGTGTGAATGTGTCTGCCAGCTTCTTTGTGTTTGTGGTTTTTTTTTACAGTGGGTACGGAAAGTATTCAGACCCCTTTAAATTATTCACTCTTTGTTTCATTGCAGCCATTTGCTAAAATCGAAAAAGTTCATTTTTTTTCGCATTAATGTACACTCAGCAACCCATCTTGACAGGAAAAAACAGAAATGTAGAAATTTTTGCAAATTTATTAAAAAAGAAAAACTGAAATATCACATGGTCATAAGTATTCAGACCCTTTGCTCAGTATTGAGTAGAAGCACCCTTTTGAGCTAGTACAGCCATGAGTCTTCTTGGGAATGATGCAACAAGTTTCTCACACCTGGATTTGGGGATCCTCTGCCATTCTTCCTTGCAGATCCTCTCCAGTTCTGTCAGGTTGGATGGTGAACGTTGGTGGACAGCCATTTTCAGGTCTCTCCAGAGATGCTCAATTGGGTTTAGGTCAGGGCTCTGGCTGGGCCAGTCAAGAATGGTCACAGACTTGTTCCGAAGCCACTCCTTTGTTATTTTAGCTGTGTGCTTCGGGTCATTGTCTTGTTGGAAGGTGAACCTTCGGCCCAGTCTGAGGTCCTGAGCACTCTGGAGGAGGTTTTCTTCCAGGATATCTCTGTACTTGGCCGCATTCATCTTTCTTTCAATTGCAACCAGTCGTCCTGTCCCTGCAGCTGAAAAACACCCCCATAGCATGATGCTGCCACCACCATGTTTCACTGTTGGGATTGTATTGGGCAGGTGATGAGCAGTGCCTGGTTTTCTCCACACATACCGCTTAGAATTAACGCCAGAAAGTTCAATCTTGGTCTCATCAGACCAGAGAATCTTATTTCTCATAGTTTGGGAGTCCTCCATGTGTTTTTTGGCAAACTCTATGCGGGCTTTCATATGTCTTGCACTGAGGAGAGGCTTCCGTCGGGCCACTCTGCCATAAAGCCCCGACTGGTGGAGGGCTGCAGTGATAGTTGACTTTGTGGAACTTTCTCCCATCTCCCTACTGCATCTCTGGAGCTCAGCCACAGTGATCTTTGGGTTCTTCTTTACCTCTCTCACCAAGGCTCTTCTCCCACGATTGCTCAGTTTGGCTGGACGGCCAGGTCTAGGAAGAGTTCTGGTCATCCCATACTTCTTCCATTTAAGGATTATGGAGGCCACTGTGCTCTTAGGAACCTTGAGTGCTGCAGAAATTATTTTGTAACCTTGGCCAGATCTGTGCCTTGCCACAATTCTGTCTCTGAGCTCCTTGGGCAGTTCCTTCGACCTCATGATTCTCATTTGTTCTGACATGCACTGTGAGCTGTAAGGTCTTATATAGACAGGTGTGTGCCTTTCCTAATCAAGTCCAATCAGTTTAATTAAACACAGCTGGACTCCAATGAAGGAGTAGAACCATCTCAAGGAGGATCAGAAGAAATGGACAGCATGTGAGTTAAATATGAGTGTCACAGCAAAGGGTGTGAATACTTATGACCATGTGATATTTCAGTTTTTCTTTTTTAATAAATTTGCAAAAATTTCTACATTTCTGTTTTTTTCTGTCAAGATGGGTTGCTGAGTGTACATTAATGCGAAAAAAAAAAATGGCTGCAATGAAACAAAGAGTGAAAAATTTAAAGGGGTCTGAATACTTTCCATACCCACTGTATGTGTGTGGTTATGAGTCTTATTATATGTTCTTGTCAGGTAGAGAGAGAGAGAGAGGTGCAGCATCACTTGGCATGTGTGCTCTTCAGCTATAACATCCCACAAAGTGAGATGATAGTCACACATGTGGATTTAGAGAGAAGAGACAGAGACAAACTGAGACAGCCAGGAGGTTAATACGGTGATTATCAGACACAGTTAGAGTAAATCTGGAAGCAGAGGGCAGCAAACAGGGAAATGAGCAGGGAGGACAAAGAGGCAGGAGCAGCACGATAGAGTGTTCAAATAAGAGAAATGGAACCAAAAGACTATACATTTGGCATCCTACGTTAATAAATCAGTTTGTGTGGCACATAAATTACATTTTTGAACATGTAACTTAACAGAGACCTTGTTATGAATCAATTGGATTTCTTATCTGGCGTGATGGTGTGCGATGGTCCCACCAGAGTTGGAATTGATTCATAGTTTTTATCAGATTTTACCGCTCTAGTACATCATCTGCCCGTATACGTAACAGCAATTGTGTTTACATTCTTTCATTCAGTTTAGAGCGACAAGGGAAAGCTTTGTCTCACTACTAAATAGATGATTACTGTCATGCAATCATTGATGGCTAAAGTAATTATGTTTACTGTACATTCATGCACTGTGATAAAAGAGAAGCTTGCAGTGGAACTGGCTTTGCTACGTGAATGTTAGAATGAGAATATTAGTGGGCCTTTCTTCAACATTCTTGGAGGTACACAACCTAGTGCAAGTGCTTGAAACTTTAGTGGTGTTGATGAACTCTCATGTTTTCAGTTGTTTGTGTGTGTTTTTATGCATCAGCATCTGTTTACCTTCTCTCCGTTGGGGTTGCCCAGGACATAGCATCCCATTATGTGGATAAGGTTTGGTTCTGGGTTGATTTTACTCATGAAGCGACTGAGCCTCCTCCAGAACCTGAACAAAGACAAAGGCTACAGTTACACTGACTGATATAAATCTAATGGACAGTTCCAATGCAATTTAAAACACAAAATGTAACGTTTAAAAAGATAAGGCTGAGTCAAGTACTTGTCACTCTTTATTGGTGAGCTGCTGTTCTTTTGCACTGAAACAAATGTGATTTTTTTTTTTAAATATACTGACGGAAAAGGCTGTAAGCCTAATGTTTTATATCTCCGAAACAAGTAAACATCACCTATTCAAAGATGTTCCCCCTGTGAGAGATGCCTCACTCCCAAAAGCAGTAGATTGTGCTCATAAATGACAAACAGAGTGTTGAATTGTCCAAGTGGAACATCTTTGATTTAGTTCAAGCAGTAGAGCACTCACAGAAATAGTATTCATATTCTGAAAATAGCGTAAAGAGCATTTACATGACAAATTTGTTTCAGAATCTTTCAATCCTTTGAATGCCAAAAATGAAATTAAGATATTTTTTAGGAATGAGGCAGGTTTTTTTTGGTCGAGATTTGTGCAAGAGGATTTTTTTATTTGACTGAGCCCTTCTTCCTATTATTGGTGGAATAAATTCCTCAATGAAAGGTATCTAAATGATAAAATACTTCTCTTTTCACAGCTAACTAATGGTTCTCCATCATCTTCTGTCATGTCTTATAAAGCATCATCACAGGTTGATGCTTTATAAGACATGGGACACGTGAATTGTCAGGATATGCAACATCAGGGAGCATATGGAAGACATACTTACTGGCTCATGTCCTCCTCCTTTTCCACCTTAGCAAAGGTTGCCACTTTATTCTTCAGTAAATACAAGTGACCGGGACCTCCCTAAGAAACACATACAGGAGTGAAACACATTACTAGTATCACATCTGCTAAATTGCCTCTTCTTAATTAATACCTGGAGAGATTAGATCCCCAAGGAAGGTACTTAACACACTCTAGCTCAGGGAGTTTTTATATGCAGTGCATGAATAAACACATAACCATACATCCCAAATAAAAATTACAATTTTACAGGATATACACTTTTATTCCGTCTCCTTGTTCCTCACCTGACAAAAGATGAGCATCCTCCAGAACTTGCTTCCTCTCCTGTAGGCTGTGAGCTTCTTCTCTATTTCCTCTGTGAGGGACAGAAAAAAGGGTTCAATTGATGTGATTGATGTGAACTACAGGGACCGAGAATGAATGTAGTGAGAGAGGGAGAGATGTGAACACAAAGAAATACTCTGGAGTTTGAGTTCAAGTACAGGTGTTATAATAGACAGTAGAGACACTAATGTAAGATGTAGTTTGAATTGAACTCAACGGTGCGTACTTAAGGAAATGTCAAAGCAAAATAAAATAAGGCCAAGGAAAGACAGTAGAATGGAAACCTAAAATCTATGAATTATTCATTGACTTCCTCTCACTAACTCTGTGTGATCTTTATTCAATGCAGAGTTTGTTATTATCTTGAGAAGCTCCAGGGAGCGTTTACTGGAAGTCCTTCTCTTTTGAGCAACAGATGATCATTTTCAGAATGTAGACAGTAAACATTTTTGTAATTTTGCAGCATTGTAACTGGTTTTAAATTAAATGCTTAATTAAGCCAAATTGAATCTATTTGTTTAAGAGATTCAATTGCAGGTAATGTTTAGCCTGTATCTATTTTTCTGACCTTAAACTCCTACAGTATGAGTCAGAGCTCAGACTCCACTCCTCAGGCAAACTCCTGCACAGTCCAGACTAAAGGTGAATTAATTTCTAGACAGGATGTCCTATAATTCTATATATAAATGTGTCTGTGGCTCTATTTTTTATATTCATTATTTCTCTATTTTTTATATTTATGAGGCAACTTTCATTAGTTGGACACTGATACATTTACCTCTTGCCTCAAAATCATTTGCAATTGTCACTTTCATATTATACATTTCTATCATCTGTTCTTATAGTCATCATTTTAAAATATAATTTTTCTACAGTATTTTATTCACTGTAGGATTACAAACCAGGTGTAAAAGGAATATTTGCTCACCCAAAATGTCATCAAAAGTTGCATGTTCATGGTCCTAAAAAGAAAAAAACGTTCACATGAAACATAATCATGATTGCAAAAGGCTTTGATTTAAATTTCAATCTGCCTTTATCATAGAACATCCTTTAAAGAAACAACTTGTACACTTTGTATGTCGAAGGCACACATGTCAATCAATGTTTGGACTCACGTAGAGGATGGGGATGATGGAGGGGTCATCCCTGCGAATAATAGTGGGAACGTACTCTGCCTTTGGGACTTTAGAAGAGATCAGCTGAAGGCGAAGGAGAAACAGAAGAAGGAAAGGGATGATAGTTTTAGTAAGACGTGGGGATAAAAGAGTGAGAAATGGGAGCAAAGTGGAGGGAAGAGGAAGAGAACGACAGAGTTAGAGAGAAATTAGAGGAAAGGGTAAAAAGCAATCTCTATCACACTCTCATGCCTGAAGGGAATGTAAAGCTCTTTATAATATTCACAGCGAAATGGTAGAAAATACATTAGGTGCATTTAAGATACTGCATCTGCATATGAATTTACCTTCCAGAGATTTAGCTATTTTTAACCTACATCTGCCATCAGTGTGTAATTCTAAAGTAACCATTTCCTAAACCCACAATTTTTATTGTGCCCCGTTTATCAGTGATCATTTTTAACCGCAACAAATCCAGAGCACAGATTCTTAAAGGGACAATCCACCAATTTGACGAGTACAGTTCACTCATTGTCTGCGGCGACGGAGGGACAGAGTCCAGCTTTGGTTTGGACATGTTTTTTTTTGCAGAAAACCTGCATCAAAAAAGTTTGAAATAAATGAGCATTTAAATGCAGAGAGTGTCTAAAGAAAGATGCTAGGGAGTTACATCGTTGGAAATGTACAAACAGTGTTTTGGGGACTTGATCTATACTTATAAAAGACAGCATATATTGGCTTCAGCTGCTTTGATTTTGAACATTTTTAAAATGATTTTCCTTGTAAACCTGCCAACTTTAAGTGTAATATTTTAGGTGCAATACCGATCTCATACCATGATTTTGGGAGGTACAAAGTCGTCTCCTTCACAGGCAAGCCTCTCCATCTCTCGCTCCTCCTCCCAGTCCATATTGTCATCAAGGCCCCCTTCATCCAATGTACCGCAGGAGGCCTGCAGGTCTCCACCTAGAAGATGATATATCACACTGCTGAGCAAAAAAGCCTTGTAGGCAGAAGTGTTTTGTGGGAGGCAAGAAAGGTGACACAGAAAGAGAAAATCTAGGATTGAAGGAAGGAGGTGTCCAGGGGAGGGGAGAGAGGGGAGTGCGGAGGAGAGGAAACAGGATGGAGTTGTTAATAATGGTGGTGACATAAGAAAAGTGACGGATGGAACAAGGGAAAGAAGAGACAGCTTTCAGAAGGAGAAAAATGAGTGACTGATAGTGAATGTGGCAGCACAATTTCTGGCAACAGATAACAAGGAGCTATGAAAATCCAACTGGGATCAGAGGGCAGCTATTCTAAGAAAGGAAAGTGTTGTATACCATCAAATCGTGCTTCATGTTATAAAATGATCATCTGATGAATAGTTTACCCGAGTACTCACTCAGAATACTGAAATATAATCATATCGCTATAAAAATGTAGAAATATCAAAGAACTCATTCAAATTACAGTGTGATAATGCATAATATTAGGAATCTGAATGGAAAGTCCAATATTATTCCACATCTCGTTTAAAGACTTTTATATGGTGATGAGGCAGAGTCACTCTTTAGCATATTAGCTGGTCATTCAATAAAACTTATTGTTGCACCTCAATAAACTGCAAATGTGGTACGAGCAGGGCTGTAGAACTTGAATCCTGTCTAGAGACCACTTTTGTGAAGTTTTGCACTTGTTTATGTCTTGTGCCTTGTTGAACTCTGAATTGTCTTGGTCTTGGGTTTGGCTATTGACGGAACATTGACGGATTCTTGTCATGATGCCTGAAAAATCTAAATGTCCTCAACGTACCTGAAGACAACCTGTAATGGTCCTCAATTCTAAGCATTGCTTAAGTAAAGTTAGAATATAGATCAATATTGTTTATAAATTGTTTTCTTGACTTTATTTCATGTTTTGGCCTTTGCCATTTAATTGACAGACCTAACGAGAGGCAGGTAGTGTTTGCTCTGAGCTGTCAGTATTTATTTTTATCTACGGCTATGCAGTTTTTACTTTGTAACTTATATGTTTTTGTGGACTGTTTTAATCCTTTCTATGGTCAGTGCTTTGATAGAAAATTGTTATGTTGCTGATAATTGCCATATTCCAATAATGTAGTATAATTACAATGTGAGCTCATGGCAGGACATTTATGATTGTCATATATGTGTGTTCTTAATTATGTTTGCTTCCTACGTGTCAGAGTCCTAGACTGTGTTCCATCAATTCATCAATGTATCTATATTTGTACATATTTTTACCATTTCTGACTGCAAACCCTCATTACCCAGGGTGAAATCGCAGTTTGAAAGGAAAAAGTAAAGAGAGAGAGTATGAAAAAGGAGAAAATGACAAGAAGACTGACAATTAATACACGCCTCCAGAGAAAAATACCTTTCCCACAGGAAAGAGGAAGAATGAGGCATCAACCACACCATTAGAATGTCATCAATATTTCATTCCTCTTTTATCACATTCTGAAACACAGAAACGCTAAAGATGGAGGTGGAGAAAAAACATAAAACCACAGATAATCAGACATCAACATAGACAAACAGCACATGCAAACAGTGTGTGTTGAAACTCGTATTCAAAAGCCTTTTAAAAACACTGAGACACACATTGCTTTTTAACATTTGTACCAGTTAACACACTCGGACTAAGACGCACACTCCATTTTGGAAGACATACTCACAGAAAGAGAGAGCATCACAAAGTTGAAGAAAGACCCACGGTCATAGGGAGACAGATGGACGGGGTCAGAGTCACAGCAGAGACAGTCAGTTTGTACGTGTGATGGTGTGTTTTAAGTGCGAATGTCTTTGGATTTTTTGGGGGGTGTTACTTAATCTGCTAAAACCAGGAACTAAGCTGTAAAACTGTGATGACAAAATGTCACCTTACTTCAACACGGAGGTCTTCAGTACATACAGCACAGTATAATGTCATATCACAAGTCCTATTTGGCATGTGTTTATTTGCACATACTTTCAAGTACATTTAAGTTATATTAGGCTGCCTTCCAGGTGGCTATTTATGAAAGAAGTTAAAGGAGCAATATACAAAATTCAGAGCGTTAATATATCAGAAAAATATTGTGTAGGTTAAGATATAGTGGAGTAAAGTCTACCTGAGCAGAGAATGAAGTCGCTTTCCCTGGATGTGTTGTTATCCTAGCTTTGTTGACATAGGCAACTGTGCATGCTTTTATTGCATTGCACCCAACCTCCAGTTCCCACTCAGGTAAACACTGTTAGCTTTGCCAGCACTGTTGCTGTATTATAGTTTGTACTGTTAGCGCTGTTAGCACCGATAGTTAAGAGCTGCCGGCTCAGGTGTCGCTATCGTGAGAGCCGGTAAGAGGTAATCTAGTATTTTTGCACCTTTTTAAGAAGTTATAGTAGCAATATTATAATCAAAAAATGTATCCAGATTTTTTTTTAGGATTTCATATCAACTGAGGGAGGAAAGAAAGGAAAGAAAAAAACTGAAGTGGTAACTAATAACAACAACCATTAGATAAATGTAGTGGAGATAATGTAAAATGTTTCCTATTGATATGTAGTAGAATATATGTCGGAAATCTCCCAACTGGAAATACTTAAATAAAGTACAAATATCTAACATTTTTACTTACTTGTACAAAGTACTTAGTTGTTGTACTATTTTTTCTAATTGACCTTCATTTAAGACTTAAAGTGATTCGGCCTCTTCCCAGCTGTACTGTAATTCACCTTGTATATCAAAGTGCTTATTACCAGACCTTTTTTCTATAGCTGACAATTGCCGCTAAGTGACTTTCGACTCTGTACGAGCCACCTGAGTTCAGAAATAAATTGATGACAAAAGTACTGAGTGAGTGCAAGGGAAATTTACGTTGCAATCAATCTGCCAGTCGAGATGTGAGGGCACACAGGTTCAGATGGGTTAGTACGTAGTAGATTGTTCAAGTTTTACTGCAGCTGTGCTAGATACTGTACTAGAGAACAAGAGGACACTTAACAGCTTTAAAAGGACATGTTGGTATCTGGCAGTTATTGTATTATTACTGCTTTGAGGTAGTTTGATTTAAAAGGCGAGGACTAACAGGTCCAGGTCCGTTTTAAATATCTCTTAGGGCGTGCTAGGAATAGAAACTGACAACTTACAAAGCACAATTTACATTACACTTAAATTTACACAATTTGTAAATGTGATTTGGTTACTTCAAAGTTGAAGCCTTTTTTTTTTTTTATATGTATTTAATTGCACCACTTTTGTCCGTAACTGTTAGAAACTGTCTGTGTCAGGATCTGTGTGTGCGTGAATGGATGCTCGTGCGTGAGTCCGTGTTAACTCACTGTCTCTGGGTTCATGAGGAGAGTCAGTCTTGACCGGGGTGGGGTCACTCCAGGAACGGCTGAAACTCTTCGATCTACGCTCAGCGAATGCTAGTGCAGGCGGGGAGAGATAGTCACACACATACACGCACACACACACACACACTAACAAGCCCGCAAACTGGCTGTTTCCTCTATACACTCACCACCCAAAACACCAAAGTGAAAAGGCGGATGCAGCTCACAAATAGTGTACATACGGTACAATACGATGGCACCCCTACTTTGCACACACAAATGCCTGTATGTACAAACTGTCAAACAAACAAACACATATGCTAACAATCATATATGTTATCATTATTAAGGATCATACTTATCATCGGTATCTATGGATTTAAAAAGATGGTGCATGTTTCACAGATTTACTTAACCTCGATTAAATCAGCTCTGTTATGAAGAGTAACCACTGTTCACTTAGAATATCTTTAGACTACTTGAAAGTATTTGACATGGTTAATCAACAGTGTCCCTCAAGGCGCCATCATTTTTCTTTGCTTCTCTGTTCATTTTTCTGCTGACACCGACTTGTTCCTTTCAAGTACAAAAGCCTTTTTATCAGCCAAAACAATTCATATGATTTTTACTGTCGCGATCAAAAGGAGATTTTTCAAGGTCTCTTTTAGAAGTACCTTGTCATCAAACCAAAAATGTTGTCTTCTTTGGTGATCCCAACATTAATACTCTGTGATGTTGACTAGAGTTTTTACTTTTATAGTAGGAATCAGATTGATCTAAGGTTTTTTTAATATATTTTTAGAGGTGTGACAAAAACATGTCTGAAGGAGACATTGGCTCCAGGAGCAATAGTTCTTCCTCACAGCAGGGAAAGTTTGAGGGGTGGAACAACTTTGACATTACAGCATCAAGAAGATTTGGGGTTTTAGTAAATGTTGATCAAAAATCTGCTTTGGTCCAATATTTGTTTTATTGGGTTCATTCTTGTCTGCCAAACTAAATAATGATTTTTAATGCTTGACATAATCGCCATTTTTATTTCCATTATGTCCTTACAGTACTGGACTAGAAACATCTTGTTTGCAATATGTCCATAATGCTTTAGCATTCATTACCATATTTTGTACAAACTGTATAATTATAAAATGTATTACCTTTTCAAGCTTCTTTTCACACAACTTCTAGATTTGAGACAAATACAACTTTTAACCGTTTTTATTCAGATTATTGTTTAGCCTACTTTGTCCGTCACCTTTTTCTTTTTCCATAAAAGGTCATAAATACTGGACAAGTTACAGACCAGTTGCATAACAAAATCACACTCACATTGCCATTGACCCATATCTAATCTAGAACAAGGAGGAAATTATAGATTATGGTTTTCTTCGCTTATAGATTTCCAATTACACTCACACAGACACCAACAACTCCATCTCTACCAATCATCCCTTTGCTTCTTACCATTTAGTCTTTTGTCTTCAAACTTCACAACCAACCAGACATAATAAAAAAAAAACAACGTTCAAAGCGATGCAACAGGAATAGACCACCTACACACTCATACATTAACACATGTAAAGACTCATATTGCTGGCTCATCAACACAGACACACACTGATGAACATAATAATCCTCAAAGAAATGCAATACAGCATTAAGAATCCCAATAAAACATCAGCGTTTAGTGCAACACACAAATGGAAAAAAAAGCACAAGAAAACATACAAAACAACACAGATGATGGTGGGGTGAACTACATCACAGTCAATTTGAGCAAACATATAAAACACACACACACACACACACACACACACACACACACACACACACACACACACACACACACACACACACACACACACACACACACACACAGACATATTTCACTGACTCACTCTGTGCTTTCATCCTCCTGCTGCCCACCATCCGAAGATGCTTCCGGAAGTTCCTGTGGGTAGAGAAATCAAAGCAGAATAGGGATGACAGAGGACAGAGGGAGAACCAAAACGTAAAGAAGAGGAGGAGGAAAGAGGGAGGGGTGGGCGGGAAATAACAAAGCAAGAGAAGACAAATAGCGGAGTTTAGTGTCGAGCTTCTATTTCTACTAAAGGAAGTTTAAAAAAAAGAGATAATTATAGGTAAATATATGCTCATTTCCTCAATGTGAGTGGAAATACTTGTGTGGGTGTAATGTACCACATTGCCAAAGTACCTCTTCTCAATCCTTTTTTATAGTGTAGATTCATGAGGCACAGGAGATTCATTCATGTAACAACAGCCAAAAGGGAAACCCTTCTTTAGTATTTTCTAGGTTTTGATGCATCTGCTCTGAGCAGAACTACGTCTGAAGCCATGATGATGCATCAGAGGGAGGTTGTTCAGCCAAACTGGTGCATGTGTGTTTTCTTTACTTTGTTCCAGGCAGATGACATGTTGCTTTGTTGATCTGTGTTGATCTGTTGTGTCTGTGTGTTTTCAACACAGGTGGGATTTGGCCTGATCATGCGGTTCATGCCTGATTGATTTTATTTATATTTGAGAGTCAGAGCAATACTGGTCAACACATTTATAATACAACATATTTGAGAGTGAAAAGTGATGTCAATGTATCGACCAATATCTTTTTTTGTTAAAAAAAATGTTGGGGCACAAATGCGCAACATAAACCTTTTTTGATAAGGCTCTGGTTTAGTTATCAAAGAATTGTAAACAAAGACGTTTGTTAAACGAGAAGTTGTGCAATAAATGCGTCCAGAAGATCCTGTAGATTGTGCTACATGTTAAAGAAATATAGTAATCAAATGCCATTAAATGCTGTGAATTTAGGGTTAGAATCTTGTTTTACCTGGTGCTAACTTAGTCACCTTTTCTGTTCTGTTCTGTCATCAGCTGCTCAAACAATCAAGCAAAATCCACAAGTCTCTGCTCCATAAAATAAATTTCACTGATACATCTCTATTATCTCCACTACTACTACCCTATTTTGCTTGCTTAGATCACCATATGACTGATACTTTTGTTCATTTTTCCCAAAGCCTGTTTCATAACCAATTTCACACCCATGCTTTGAGACTGAATAACATTCACCTATAGGCTACCTGAATCTCTCGAACGGTGCAACTGCCGACTGTAAACAACCCAAACAAACGAAAGGCTTTATTTGAGTCTGCTGCTGATTACAGGATCAAACAACACATTTAGCATCCATGGTCTAAAAGATCCTGGATGCACAAAGCAGGCTTTTCTTATCCTCATTATTCAAATGTATTACAGAGAATCTACACTACTTTGTCTCATTGAGGCTAATGATGCTCAATTAATTACATTCATCAGAAGATTGACAGGTGAGCAAATGTGATGTCAGCTTGATATACACTCATATTCTATTATCATTACCCTTTATATACACTGTCTATATAAAAGTTAAAGTTCATACCCATTTGCCAAAACATTATTCATTTATATTATTTACTTTTGAACAATATATTTTAGAAAACAAGTTTGACCATTCCCTCATTTCTGTTGTGTCACAATATCTAACGACAGAATATGTCAACCTATCAAATAAAATGCTGTGTTATAGCTGACTATAATAAAAAAATATGCTACAAACGTGTTGAGGTCGTTCTTTCTTTTGTTTTCAATTTGCAAGGTTTTGCTACTTGTATTAGCCTTCTAGAAGGTTTCCATGTCTCCTAGCAACAATAAAACATTGTTACGACACTATGCATTTGCAGTCTATAAGTTATTTAATATAGAGGCTTTGCATTACTATGTTCCCCTTCAAATCCATTTAGTGTGTTTAATGACAACAAAGAAATACCGTCTGTATGGTCTTCTCTGTGTCTTTCTGCCTGATCCTGACATGATGTTCTATGCAAGAGCCCCAGATAAACATCCTTTTATCTTTCTGCCCCCCTCCCATGTCGCATCTATACACAGTTTCTGTATAAACCAAGACACTCATGATTAATGATCTCAGCATGTGGTTTGTGGTTGTGTGTGTTTGTGTGTGTGGTGTATGTATGAGTGGGTCCATGTTTATCTGGTGGTGGATAGGCTCATAAATATAGAAGCAACATAAAAGGAAAAAGAAACAGAATGTGGAGTCTTTGTCCTTGGTTTACCCCCATAAAAATGTCAGCAAAATAACCGTTAACTTGCAACATGAATTTTACGAGCAGCACAAATTACATCATGTAAAAAGATGGTCTAATATAACTCGGTACTAATAACAGATAAGCAACATTATTGTTGCTTACTCTGTACTTTGAGAAAAATATCTTAAAAACACTAAAACACAGAGTCTTACCCTATCATACCCTGAATGTCCTGTGCTTAAACCTCAGCTGCCCACAAAGGAGAGGTGTGGACACAGTTAATGAGATTTAGTCAGAAGGAGAGGAGATGTGAGAGAACCATGGCCACCTCCACTTCCAACTAAAGACAATCTGACACGTTCTCCCTATCTCTTCTTCTGCTCTTTCTGTGATGCTCAATAACTCCATAACTCATTTCCAACTCTTTTCCCATTAATATTCCCATTTTAATTTCATTCTTTGCTGCCTACTCCTGGTCCATATTCTCAATATCTTTATTTGAACAACAAAGTTGATCACAACTGCTTTATTTCACACATTTTCATTCCTTTGCTACCTTACAATTGATTCATTCCTCTTTTTTCTCCGATCACTCCTTGTGAGCATCCTTCCCGTCTCCGTAATCCTCTTTTTCTTTTAACAAAGTTGGAACTTTTTCCCAGTCTTCATTGGTTCTTTGACAATGTCTTCTACTATTACTTCTTGCCTAAGGTTTTCTTTAAGTACAGGATTAGCATAAAAATATACTTAACATTAACTTAACTTAACTACATATGCGGAATGTCCTGTTTCAGAATAATATGTATTATATTATTGGATTTTGATTATTGATGCATTAATGTTGCTCTTCAAGAGGAAAAGGTAGGGCTCATTTCAATAAATACTTACTAATTTACTGATGGGTAGTGTTATCTACAACAATCCATACTGAATTTATTTGTTGAGTATATTTCGTAATGGTCACTGAAGTTATTGTTATTATTATTGGGTCATGCATAAATGATATGCCCAAGACACAATTATTCAGAAAAAGAGACAGGAACTCAGCAGAATACTAAAAAAAATAAACCATTCTGCCAAAAAGTAAAGTCTGACTCCGGACAATCCTTCAACAACCAAGTCAACTGTTCTAGAGATGGAACTGCATAATGAAAAGGAAAAAGAAACTCACATCAAAGAGTACAGAGTAGAATCCAGATTGTGAGGGGTGATTAGGGGCAATGCTGAAATGGCTCTTTTTACTCTTTCTTTGTGCATTGCTGTTGTTAATAACAAAGCTTAGATTTACCATCTACGTTGGGATCACGATCTGGTACTTGACAGATGTACTGCCTGCAAACTTCTACTGCATGAAATGAAATCATGTCTGCTCCGCTTTGTAGTTTAGGACATATCTATACTTATGCAAATATACTCACTGGTTACATATCAAAGGTTTTTGATCCACTGTGGTGTTTTTATTGCCTTATAAAATTTGTCACCCAGACTGAAATAAATAATACAGAAATGCTCCAAATTTGATTTCATTTCATTTCCAAAAATGGGTTGTTAGTTACTGAATAATATTGCTGAAGAACAAAGTGCTCCACCAGGTCATGAATGCAACACATTTGGCTACTTTATCAAGAGACTCATGAGTAGGTAATTGTCTCTTTATTCTTTTAGCTGGTTTTCCTGTTTGATCTGTTTTTAATGGTCAAATAGTGAGAATAATAAAGGCAAGAATGAAAAATAAATAAACATGAAATTTAAAATCAGAATGCATTATGGTGGACATGGCCTCAGTGTGATAACATATAATCTTCTTTTCAAGTGATGGTTTCAGTTGGATGCATTTTTCTGTGGTTTTTTAGTGCATTGAGGCAAAGTGTTCCGAAAACTTTGTTCGGCAAATTTTTCCCCTCATAATCAAATCACTCATTTTGATGAAATAACACTCAACATTAATGCTCTGACACTGCAGATGGATGACACTGAGATGTCAAAGGGATTGAGATGTACTGCATGGTGTCACATTCACCATCTGCCCCTGTGTGACTGAGCATCTGGGCCCCGAGTAGGACAGTTTCTGAACCTGTTACTGATGTCATTACTCCTACAACTGATACAGAATCTAACTCAGTATTTTTATAATGTTTTTCCTTTTAGGTAAATACAACTTTGCCCTGTTTTGTAAGGTTAGTACAGAAATATCCGGGCAGAATGCTACAGTAACATACCAACTTGTATTTGGGGTTTGAATACTAAAGTCTCTGAATGAATGCTTTGTTTCTACCAAAGAAACTAATCAAGGTGTGGCTGACTAAAATCCACAATACCAGATTTATCCAAGATTTGTCAAACCATTCATACAGAAAGTACCCGTTTTGATCTTTTCAGTTTTGTCTAAGAATAAAAATCCCATTCACTGTCGGTGGCAGTAAAATCCGGCCTAGAAATTGGGGCACTGTAGCAGGTCATGCCGAAAGCAGATCCTGTTTTAAAGCTGCTGATGCCCTCACCTTCAAATGCCACGTTGGGAGTCTTTGTCTTAGTCAGATTAGACGCGGCTGTAAATAAGCAGCAACGGAGCTACTGCATAGCCAGAAACAAGTGCAAACAGCACAGCAGCACAGCAGCACAGCACACCCTGCTAGGGGCAGCTTCGTACCTCTGGATGACTTCTGCCGAATCCTGCTCCCTCACTCTCCTTTTTCTCTGCACAAATCCCCGGAAAGCCCTGCCGGGATGTGGCACAGTATTAAAGGGATGAGGGTAGGGCAGTGCAGGGGGGTGGGGGGGGGATGCCAGGGCTTTTAGCTGCAAGGTTTATGTAGCTGTTAAGGGGAGGCTGAGGTAGGTAGGCAGCAGCTAGCTTTGAGCATAAAGACCAGGAAGTCAAATCACATCACCTGCTCAAATCTTATTTTCTATTCATCCCTGTAACAAATGTGCCAGTCTGCATGTGGTATAATCCACTTTACAATAGAAACGCTGATCTTGTGACCTTACGTGTACTTTCCGATATGATTATTTTCTTTGTTTCCTTGGAATTTTGTGATTCTTGATACTTTCCCCGAATCAGTCATGGATACCTGTTGTATATTTATGATGCAGTCTCAAGGAATGTTGAGATTTTAGTGTCATTTTGCACCTGGAGGCCATTGGGCTAGAGTAGCACCTCCACTTGAAATAGTGCACCTTCTCCAATGCTGTGGCTTAATACTTCCTAATGGCTGCCTGGTGTTCATTTTTATTGATTATTTTGAATGTTAAAGCTGTAATTCACAAGCAAGAGGTCGACAGCAAAATAGATGTGGAAGCCTGCCGTTCATTTCAGTCATTCTTCAACTTTTGAGACCATTCTGGCTAGCAGACAGTGACACCACTTTATGTGTCAAAGTACAAACATTGTGTGAAATGCCTCACTGTCAATGTGTGATTATGTCTTCAAGAGACTTACTTATTGTTGTTAACCAGGAAAGATGTGAACCAACAATCCTGTGAAGCTAATTAACAATTGTCCATAGCAGAGACAGCAGAGATAGAGATAGAGCATCTCCAACCATGCTAAACATAATTCACTGACTCTGGGTTGGTTGTGGAATGTAGTAAAATCCCTAAAATAACATAATGTTCTTTTCAAAGGTTACAGCGGGCATTATTCCTAATTAATCTTACTGTCAACCAATCCCATAAAAAGGCCAAAACTTACTATAAATTAGTCCGTTGCTCAATACTTTCTGACTTCCCTGCCTCAAGCCCAGTCATGCAAATAGCAATAAATCTTTAAAAACTTGTCATAAATATATATATAATATTTTTCCAAAGTAGTAGTCGTAGTTGTAGTTTTCAGCAAACATTTCTTAAACAAGGGTAAATAAATTATGCATTTGTAAGGGACTATTTTAATATGCATTTGGTGCACTGGCTTTTTTTTAAATAAGCTACACTACTTGTGTCCATCGTAATGGTAAAACATGTTACCCCGAGCAACGGTGTGGCTCATTCATGTGTTTTAAATCATTTTTAGCCATGCTAGGTGTATTGGTCCTGGTTGTTCCACCACTTTGGTCCAGACTGAAATACCTCACAAACTATTAGATGGATTGCCCTTGACTTTGGCACAGACATTCAAAGTCCCCACATGATGAAGCCTAATGACTTTTTTGCTCAAGTGCCATGACCAGGTCAAAATTTTAATTTGTCCAATACTTTGAGGTACGACCAAATACCTTTTAAAAACTAATGAGAAACTGGACTAATGAATAAGCTAAACATCAATCCTACTGAAGATCAGCAGAGTTAATGTCATTATGCTGCCATCCTGAAATTAACATTCAACTCGCTTTGAGTGGTTGGAAGTCTAGAAAAGCGCTATACAAGTACAATCAATTATTATTATTATTAACTCAAAGCAATGCTGTACCAAAGTATAGCAGATGAAGTCTTAAGATCACATTATAAAAAATATCGAGCAAATCCAGTGGAAGAAACTCTATTGCTCATGTAAAGTGGACCGCAAAACACAGAAGTAAACCCGGAAGCAAGAAAATATTTTGGGCATTTGTGCTTGGTGAGCTATTCTCATTCAAGTGACTTGGCACCATTTTGGAGTCCAGTATCCAGATCTTGTAATACATCTATAATATAAGCGCTAATATATCTGTAGACCTTTAGTCTTGTTGGACAACAATGAAGGTCTATGGCACAGAGGAATAAATGCCTTAGCTACACAGATATTACCTGGTTTTGGTCTTTTCATGGGATGTGTTACAATAAGCAAATATAAATATAGAATATCACCAGCTTTATCATTTTATTATTGCAGAGATTTAGAATAAACCCTCAACAAGTACTGTAAACTAGCAGCCAGAGGTTAGCTTAGCTGGGTCAGCATAGAAAGAACTTGAAAACGCATCAGAGCAGCCTGGGTTAGTTGGGTTTAGTTAGGCGAGATGTGGTAGGAGCAGGGGTTGTGCAGTATGAAATGTCAAGACTTGGTTTAGGCGTATTACATTATTACTGTTATCAATGTTAACATTAATCTGAACTTACTTCTCAGCTTGCCTATAAACTCACAAATATGTGACAGATGTTTGAGATTTGCACCCATCAAAATTCACACTGGACATATAGAAAGGTTTTATATGACTTCATGAATAATACATAGCTGAAAACTGAATGATAACTGACTTCTTATTTAAACTACAACTGATAGTATAGTTTTACCAGAAGGCACTGGGGATCACATGTTAGCACTATAAATACAAATCTCTCCACAGCCAATTGCCACAGTCAGTTCCAAACACGCTGAAAGTGAGCCAGCGCTGATTCAGTGATAATTGGCGACGGCTGTCGAGCCGGATTAAAGCACTTTAACATGACTGCCACAAAAATCTTAAATGGCCAAACCATCTATCGCTCCAACCTTAGTAAGGGCGGTTGTATGCACCACACTGACAGAACTGCTGGATGGATGTGAGCTGACAGGGTTTAGGTCAGCCAATGCTCAGATGGACATTTCCTGACTGGAGCTTGGTAGACTTTCTCTGCTGCAGTGGATTAGACTTTATCCCTGCTGTTGTATGAAAATCCTGTAACTCAATTTCCCCCTTTTGGCTTTTCTTTTCTTTCTTTTTTTTTTACTTTAATCAAAATACATTATTTTTGCTGACTTGGTTTCTAACTGACAATCAATAACTGTCAGATTATGATTGATGTTTTGTGATAAACCAAGACAACAAACACACAACCACAAACACACACACACATAGACACATACCTCTCCTCTGTACAATTCCTACTTTGTTCTTAAACTAACCAGTTTTTGTTCAGATGAAACTCAATCACCCAACCCAAGGATGGAAGTTAAATGGTAGTCATCAAAGTCAATGAAGAGCAGTTAAGAACAAGAGGTAAGCGAGCTAAGAAAAAATAGGAAGCAGGCAGGGAAGTATACTCACGATATCCTGTGTGTGTCCCGTGAATAATTAGCATGCAAGAAGAGAGGAGAGGGAGAAAAAAACAACATAGTTAAGGCACCAGTGAGCAATGAGTCCAAACAACAGGGAGAGATGAAAAAACTGTGAGAGGCAGAATGAGACGGAGACAAAAAGTCAAAATTGACCTCCATGAATAAACCGTAAACTTGCAGTGCCACATAATTGCTACTGGTCGGAACTTATTTAATGGACCACATGAATAACCATTTTTTAAAATTTGACTGAGTCTGCCTTTGTATTCTGAACATGGTCTCACAAACATTTCACAAGGATCCATTACAAAGGAGATTTAAAAAAACAAAAGACAGGCATAGTCAGGGAGAAACAGATTGCTCAAAGATGCTGGAGTTTCTACATTTTGACGTAAAGTTAGTTGAGATATCTCTTACAGCTTCAGATGATCTTTGGACAGAATCTCAGGTCGCTATCATACTCACACAGACGCTCACAAGCACCTACAGATACATTCATACTTGTCATTCTCTCTCATACTTACTTTAAAGAAACACACACTGTTGTTTTGTGTGTTTTAGCCCATGAACTTCAAACTGCATATATGTTACATTACTTCATTCTTTTTTTAGCCATGCCAGTAGCATGCCTTTCGGGGTGGTAATGTTGATTGGTTCACAACTTTGGTCCAGACTAAAATATCCAAAACAACTTTTAGATGTACACATGCTAATAACTTTGGTGATCCTGTGACTTTTCCAGCGCCACCATCAGTTCAAAAGTCGTCCAGTACATCCAATTCATCCAATTTTTAAATTTAAAAGCAAATGCCTGCAAAACTGATGACAAGTCTACTGTAACTAGAAGATTACCAAGATGAACTTGGTAAACATGCCTGCTGAACAGCCACATGTGTTGGCATTGTTATTTTAGACCATGTGAGTATCTTTATGGGAACATTCAGCTTAAAGCACCACTGTGCTCAAGTACAGCCTCACATAACCACTAGTATGGCTGCAGACTCAGCACTCTTTTAAGGTTAGTTTATTAGATTCAAGGCAATGATTGGTATCTTTCAGCACGCTATGAAAAGTAAACTTTGCAGATACTTTAAACTTGCTCAAGTCAACAATGTATCACCTATATTTTAATAATTTAATGACAGAGAATTGTTAGTTTAATCTAAAAGATCAACAATCAAATAGGTTGTGGAAATGGTGAGATTGTGGTCATGTTTTTCTGATCAGTACCTAACTATCAAATCTCAGATGTGAAATTGTCCTCAAGGTGAGCTTTCAAAGGAAACCCTGCAGAGAACTGCTTTACCTTGCATCAATTATTCAACTTTAACAACAAAAAGACAAGAATTGACAAAGTATTCAATATGATGGATTGTCCTCCTCGAGCAAGCTTTAAGGGTCTGCGAGCTGTTTTTATAGCTTACTGAAATGAAAATCAATGGCAGCCTGGAAGGTTAGAAATCAATCTAAAAACCTATAGCAAGCTTTGGAAAAAGGCTTTGCGGTAATGTAAAGTATGTAGTTTGTAGTTTATGGACTCAGTCGTGCAAAAACACCAGTATGGTCCTTTAACTCGCACACCAGCCTGACCTTTCATACACCATCAATATGACTGTGTGTGCATGTGCGTTTGTGTACATTCAAGATGTATATGTGTGCTTGAAGGTTGGACACTCACGCCTGCATGGTTGTTGTGGCAGTTTGAAAGCTGAACATATTTTCCTTGGGGAACCAGTTGGTGTCCTCTGCAATTAGAGAGAAAAATGAGCATTCCAGGGTTAAGTGAAAAAAGAGAAAAATCTATGTGTCGTATTGGCAAACGTCGTAATAAATATTAGAAATATGGAAGCACAAAACCAGCGACAACAGCAGCACTTCACAGTCCACCACTCCACAAATGGAGAGAGGGAGACACACAGAAGGAGACAGCAGAGGAGAGAGACGGGGAGACGAAGAGTCAGATATACAGACCACCACGTCACATCCAACAACAAAACCCTCAGTCCCAACCAGAGGTGAGAAGAAATAGATTTAACCCACTTTTAATGGATGTTTCACTTTAATTCATCCAGACTTATGTCTAAACTGTGTTGTTTCACAAGACTGATATTAAACACTAAAACAACTTACTGCAAAGTTATTCCTTAAAAATTCTCAATACAATGTTAAGTGTGCTTGTTTTCACCTAAGTGGTCCTTAGACTTCCCTGAAGCCTAGAATTATTACTTGTAAACAAATATTAAAATAAATAATAAGACTAGACTAGACTACACTGGACTAATGGGGAAGCAGGCTTAAATGGCTCTTTTCATTTTCAACAATAAAATGCATTCAGACACGTGATTTAAATTAGTCAAATGCTATTTCATCTCTGGTCTAATACCAAACCCGCTGATCCCCTTCACAGGGTCTCATGAACTAACCCTCACCCCCCTCCCTCCCTGGTTTGGAATTCAGCGCCTCTCCCTTGCTCTGTGTCCTCCGCCCTCTCACCTCTCTCCAGCCCAGTCACCCGGTCCACACTCCACATCCGCTCTAGGCGTCGGTGCTGCTTGCCTGCCTCTCGGTTTGCGCTCTCCAGGTCCAGGGAGCCCTGGCTTCGCGAGGGCGCTCCACTACACGACTCGCAGGCCAGCCCGCTGCACTCCGCCTCCCCTTTCCCACCCTCGCCCCAGCCGCGGATGTTGTGGGCGCTGACGGAGGTCTGCAGCGGGGGTTGAGACAAGTGATGGTGGTGGCCGTGATGGTGTGTTCCATGATGGGAGTAGGATCCAGCGGCAGATAGAGACTGCTGCTGCTGGTGGTTGCTACTGCCGCTTCCACTTGCCCCGCTACTTCCTCCACTACTGGAGGGTGCATTGGTGCCCGGGACGCCGTGGTGGTGGTGGTTCCCGTGGTGAGCTTCATGATGGTTTCTGTGATGGTGGCTGGTGCCACGGCCGCTGCTGGCATGGTGGTACTGAGTTGGAGACGATGAGTTGGAGGAAGGGGAAGTGGAGGGCTGGATCAAGCCACCTCTGGATCCCACCCCGCCACTCCCCGACTTCTCCTTCAGGACGTCCAGTTCTAGGCTCTCCTTGCTGCCCCGGCCGCTGCTCATCAGCATACCGCGCTGGCTGGTGATGGTGTACACGCGAGCAGGCTGCAGGGTGCACTCCACGCTCTTCTGCTGGTCTTCCTCCGCCGAGAAGCTGCGCTCGAGGGACAGTCGCGATGCTTTGGTAGAGATGGTGATGGAAGGTGGAGGAGGCTGGAGTAAGCCCAGTGGGGGTTTCACCAGGTTGGGCTCCTGTTTTTCCTCACAGCCCTTGGTGGCGTTGGAACAGGGATGGAGGTGGTTGTTGTTGTTGGGGCTAATTGTGTCACTTGGGGACTCCGGGTCTGGACCCACCAAGGTTTCACACAGAAGATGAGCTAGAATGATGGCAAAATAGACAAATATGAGTGCTTAAGAATGAGAAAAAAGACAAAGGAAAAGAGAAGAGAGAGAGAGAGAGAGAGAGAGAGAGAGAGGAAAAGGAAGGCAAGCTGAGTATGACACAGAGTAAAAATATCATCATCTTTCTTCGGTTACCAGGTTATTGTAGTGATCCAAACACTAATGATCGCAGCCTGGCATTTTCACACAGGATGAGGTGAAGCAGGTGGAGGAAGGATTAAAGACCACAAAGGAATAGGCAGAGCAGGATAGAGGGATGGACAAATGGCGGGATGTCTAAGACGCTGACCTGATCCGTTTCGGTTTTCAGGTTGTGTGTGGGACAGGTACTCTCCAAATGCTCGCGCTGCTCTGTGGGGACACATGACACACATAAAGACATTATTCATGGGTGGAACGTAGGGGTGAGTTGAAAGGAGAGAAAGATAGAAGGGTAGAGAAGACAGAACGGCAAGGGAATTGTAAATGATAAACCTGATTGCCTTTTTTGTGGGCTTGTGCTACCCACAGATTAAAGATGCAGCTGTTTTATCGCCACACTTCAGGCAACCTCATACTGAAAGGGAAACAGCGTAAAGAGACAGTCGGAGGAGATACTGTAGAGGGAAGGATTGTTTAACTTCTTTTCTCGGTATGACCTCAGTTTTTGTCCGTGGGTGTAATTGCAGTTGTGTTTGTGTCCTTCTTTCATACACAGGCAGAATCTATGTGAGGATGTAAACTGTATCTTTGTGTCAAGGAAGATACTTAACCTTGACAACAACTGAAGAAAAATGTCTTGGAGATTTGCCGACAATAGATGCTACTACAGCTGGTGCTTAGCTGCTTTTTTTCCGCATGGTCTTTCTTTTACTGACACACAGAAATAGAGATAAATACGCTACAGACGTCCATTCAGCCACTCATAACTAAAACTCAATATCGTAGAGGGCTTCAGCTTTTAATAGAAGAGCCCCAGGTCTCGCAATTGAATGACAGTGACCTCGTAATGTTCCTGTGTGAGACAGAAGAGGAAAATGAGCAAAAAGAGAGACTGGGCAGACAAAGAAAGACGAATCACTCTGAAGATGTGCTTCCAATGTCAATCGGAAATCGGAGAGGGAATGAACCGCAGCAATAACTATTATGAATAACGACAATAATTAGGAATGAGTGCAGGGAAGAGAGGAAAGGAGAAAATGGGAGTAACTCTAATACTGTATGCTATTAATATTAAGTTACTCCTGTCGCAACGATCATGATCATGTGAGACATAATGATTTTTACTCCACTTCCTGTAAGAGGAAATCCTGCAGCTTTTAACGTTTTATTCAACTCGTACTATAGTTTAAATTACCTAACAGCATATGAAGATGAAAGACTTAGTGCTTCCAAGACTACCTACGTAAATGAAACACATAATCTGGTGTTAAAAACATTATGCATCTTCAAGTTTATATCGATGTGATCCTAGAAAAATAACCTGGTGCGTTCACAGCTGCAGCTACAATTTCTGTTTACATCCTCTAGCACATTCAGGAAAATGGCTTCTTTCAGCTAAAGTTGGAGGTGACTGTGCAGAAGAATACCCTGAATACAGGTGAATCTGTGGGTAAACGCCTCCTTCCTGGCAGCTCTGTCAATTATTCAAGCCTGTCCAACACACTCAGAGCAGCAATGCAGTGAAGTCAGACCTTTTTCAAAACATTTCTCTTTCCTTCTCTCCTACACTGAGTTTCTTGTTTTTTTCCATGTCGAGACAGATTCATTTTATCACACTTATAATGCTACATGTTTGACCTGGGGAGTTACTATACATGGAACTAAGACTTATTCTAGTTAATATCCCCCATCATAATATGCCACATTATTTAATTGTTACTGACTAGGAGGTAGAAACTGTCGTTGTCACCTATTTTGGGAAACTCTTGTTCTCCACCGATATGAACCCTTTGTGAATACATATTAGTAATTACAGAGCATAATGTAAGTTTTGACACTATCACCTCCTTCATTATCACTATGTAGTTTGTAGTGGAGACCCCAGGCTAGTGTGGACCCCCATTTGGAGGACAAAAGAACCAGATATTCTTAATCACAGTATTGGGTAAGATACTGTTTGTGACACATTGCAGCTTCATACTGTTGTTTCCCTGCAGTCACAGAAACCAACCGGTAGGCTAATATTATTCTGTAATACTACCCAACAGTCGCTTTTCTATGGGCCAGTTAGTCTGGTGTAATTTGATTAAACACACCTTGATTTAAGAAAATGCACCATGTAAACACAATATAAACTGAATTATAGATTTCAAAACCTGATTTGACTCTACAACACAGGGTTTGTAGAGTTACAAGCCTTGAGATTTCTGTGTGTACAGCACTTGGCTGTGTGTGTGTGTGTGTGTGTGTGTGTGTGTGTGTGTGTGTGTGTGTGTGTGTGTGTGTGTGTGTGTGTGTGTGTGTGTGTGTGTGTGTGTGTGTGTGTGTGTGTGTGTGTGTGTGTGTGTGTGTGTGTGTGTGTGTGTGTGTGTGAGAGAGTCACTCTTCGTACAAGATATTCCAGAGCAAAAGAGAAGAAAGGACATCAAAAAGAGATGAAATGTTTGTTTCTGTATGCGTGTCTCTGCATGCAGTCCCGTTAAGGACAGTTGTGATAAATGTAGTCTACGCTCAAATCAGCAGGTGTTCCTCTGAAGCTCTGAGACATTTTCATTTTGCCCTTCTGTTTTATTATTCAACAGGCCGGGCACTCTGATTAGAATCAGCAAACAATGGTGCAAGAGACTCGCATCATCCATTATACATGAGAGGAAACTGAGTCGGAAACGGATAGAACAAACCACCTCTCAATCCATCCATTTAACATACCCTCTCTCTGTGATGTCTCATATCACTGTTTTGCACCGACTCCATATATGTTATGTGAAAACGAAACGTTAGGGACACAGGTGCATGAGGCAGCAGGGGCGATAAACCCTGGGCACGTGTGAAAAATGAAGGCGGAGAAGTTAGAGACGGAGAAGAAGAGGGGGAGCCTGACAGGCAGATATGAAATTCGTCCTGCATGCTCTCAGACATGTGACAGGGGTTTGGGGAGAGAAAACGAGTGAGGGAGGGGAGTTTCTGAGGAGGAGAGACGGGATTACAGCAGAGAGGAAGAGGAGTGTACAGAAAAATGGGGGCATATTAAAAATGAAAGGTGGAGTAAACTTGAGGAAACAGAGGCAGACAGAGATAGCACAGTCAGGACAATGAGGAAGGAGGAGATGCTACTGAGTCTACTGAGTCGGTTTCCTCCTCAGGACATCTGCATCTTTGAAAATCAACTCATTTAACCCCTTTAGTTGCGATATGCTATGAAACGTGTCAAACAGCAGTGACAAGGATGGCGCAGGTTCAAGTTCAGTGTCCTGTATTCATATCAGATCAGATTAGATATTCTGACAGTGATGGACGCGACTGTGAGAGAGTATACATTTTAGCATTAAAGGTAAACGTAGAAATCTGTTTCTGAGACGTGTTCCCCCCATATATATATATATATATATATATATATATATATATATATATATATATATATATGGATGGATGGATGGATGGATGGATGGATGGATAGATAGATAGTGTTACTCTTAGAGAGTAGCTCTGTCCAAGACATTGTACCATAATCGTCCTTGTTGCATGACATTGTTGTTGGAGACTGTCCTCCCAAGAAAAACAAGAGCATCCATCATTTCAGCAAATAACCAAAAGAAGCATATGTTTAAGTGTCAAAGCAATAAAAGCAATTCTTTTAAAAAATCACATCAAAATGTAACACAAGAGGGATGTTTGTTTCTCGTTCTCTCAACCTTAACTGTGTACTTATTTTTGTAACCTTAAAACATCATTGGTGAATGCCATGTTTTACAGCTGCCAACTCCGCTGTCACAGCGTCCTTGACACAACAACCGGGGCTTCTCATCTACCCAACAGCTCCCCAAATTCAATGACAAAATACCTTGTTTGTTATCCACAATAACGCATGTAATCATTTACTCATCTGAAGTCCCTATCTGCCATGTGACAACACAGTGGTTGAGATTTGGTTAGGTTTAGGCACAAACACAACTTAGTCAGGGTTAGGGGATGAATATGGTTTGGGTTAAAATAAGTACATAGTTCAGTTTGGAAAAACATCTTTGTTTGGGATCAATTTACTACTTCGCTAATGTTAGGGGACGTTTGTCGTCATGGTTACAAAAATAAGTACACAGTTAAGGTTGAGAGAACGAGAAACAAATATCCCTCTTGTGTTAAATTTTGATGTGATTTTTTTCTTTTAATTGTTTTTTATTGCTTTGACACTTTAACATAAACATATGCTTATTTTGGTTGTTTGCTGAAATGATGGATGCTCTTGTTTTTCTTGGGAGGACAGTCTCCAACTACAATGTCATGCAACAAGGACAATTATGGTACAATGTCTTTGACAGAGCTACTCTCTAAGAGTAACTCTAATTCTGTTATACAAACTACTGTGGTGCATCGTGAAGCTCCTGCCGAGTGAGCGATAGAATACAGTATGAGCATATTTTGCCTCTTGTCTGGGTCTACAGTTCAGAACATACTTAGCATTTACAGGCTGAATGAGTCATACACAATTACACACACTCCACTCCTCCTTAAACACTTTCTGCCTCAAACTTCACTAACCACTTCACAGTTGCATAAAGGTATCCTGCACAACAGGACGATACGCCTCAGCAGTCCATCTCTTTAAATGGATCTAGACGGAACAATATGCATAACTATATACTTGTCAAATGGGAACATTATGGAACTGTAAACCTACCCTTTCTCTCCTGTCTCTCTTAGTTTGTGCTCACTAATGCAGATACAGATGGTGAAACATTACTCATTACCTATCTCAGTGTTCTTCTCTTCTTTTACTTTTTTTCTTAAATCGTCCTGTTCTTTTATGGCTGCTTTTACAACTACAATTTTATTGCTCATCAATCTGACATTTATCCCGGTTGAGTTCATTCTGGCAGATGTAAAATGCCCACCCACATAAAGCAAACTATTGTTTACTAAAAAATCAGGGGACTTTGTCTTCCTGGTGGGTACAAAATAATATAAATGTTATGTTGTAGATTAAAGGTAATGTCAATTCAATTAAATGCAGATGATTACCCAGTTTCAATAAGATAATTTGATGAGTCATTTGGAACAAAGAAAAATATTTTAACCATTTTATATAATAAATAGGTTAGAATTCAGAATACTTTATTGGCACCATCATTAAATTCAAACTGTAATTTGACCAATAAATTTTCTCCATGGCTACAAAATGAACTAATATTTTAATGTGGGATCGGACAAACTGACATACAGGTACCTATTAAGAGTCATGTATTTTAACGCTGCTGCTACATATAGTATTTCATTCTGTTGTCGATCCATCTAATCTCGTGCCTTTTCCCTGTCGATTCTCATGCTGTTTACTGCTGTGACCATATATCTTTAGCGGACAAGCGGCTGGAGGCTGCGAACAGGCCATCACTCCCCTGGCAGCGTTCCCAATGGTCTGAATATCATCAGAGCTGATGTCTCCCCGGGCGTCTCCCCACTGTAAACAATGGGCTGCCAAGCAAAGAGATTCCTCACTCTTAATGCTCCTTAATCGAATTGTCCTCTCAGATGGTCTGAGAGGACACACACACACACACACACACACACACACACACACACACACACACACACACACACACAAACACACACTGTTGAGTGTACACACACATATATGCACAGCTGGGGTGATGAGAACCTGTTGAGAGGCTTACTGCGTGTGCTGAGGGCCGAAGGGACTTGGGAACGTTAATTGCTTGTCTTGAAAGTGTGATGCATTGTGGGACATGTGGAAACGGAGCACCTGATCTGGGAGCTGATTAAAATGTCAGTACTACCACATACCGCTCTGGGAGCTGCAACTGATTCACACACACAGTATCCTAAACACAATTTACATTAAAATATATATGTTTAATAATCTAGGAAAGTAAAACAATAAGCATATTTTGTGAAAAAAAATTCAAATTACATACATTTTGTGCATGGTACAGTTTGACCCTGTAAGTTGGCAAAACAATCTTCACTCAAGGTCTACTTACTTGCTTGTTCTGAAGCTTTTGACCATATCTCAAGGTCTTCATTGGCAAATTAAACTTGCTCAGTTGTCACTGAACTGTAGAAAAGGTGCTTAGAATAGTGGAAAGTTTGAACATCTACCTTTCAACGTAAGCTGAGGTTGTTTTGTCAAAAAATAAATAAGAAAGAGGATAAACATGCACCATAGCAGACAGACAATCACACAACACTGCTGGAGCCCTAATCATTCTTCAGATTGTAATCAATAAAATCTGCCTCAAAGACTTACACTGTCTGATTGAACAGAAGGGGGGGAGATGGATGTAATAAAAATGCTCAAATGTCCAAAACATGAGCAAAATGGAAATAAAGAAGCAAAATGAAACAACATTTTAGCAAACAATGACCAAATTCTCAAAACTTCAGAGGCCTCCCTTTGTTGAGCTTGAGTGAATCTGAATAACTGTTAATCAAAAAAACAATTACATAACAGCCCTCAACCCTCATGAACAGGGTGACTGCAGGTCTGCAACAACAACAGTTTCACCTGTCGATTGGCCTGAATAAACTAAGACACGATATTTCATTTCAGTCAGAAAAAAACCAATCCTTTCATCTTCCATACCATCTTTCACACCCCCACAGCTCTGTGAACGCTGTTGTCCAACGCCCTTTACCCCCGAACCACAGCACAGCTCTCCTCTCTGGCAGATATGAAGATCAAAGCATTTGCTTTTTCACTCAATGTCGCAGAATTCTGGTGTGTAAATTGGAAGTAATCTCATCCTCTCTCTCTCTCTCTCTTTCCCCCCCCTCGCTCTCAGTCACTCGCTACTTCTCTTGAGCTGCTGGAGGGGAGAGTGTGACCTGTTTCATAACCAGCAATCCACAAACATGCATATGATGACAGAGGGGCCCAGACACCGGGGACAAGAAGTTAGTGTTTCCTGTGTATTGCTTGTATGTATGTCTATGAATGTGGTCATCCACTCTTGAGTGATGTCCCCTAACAAGGCCTCGTACCTCAATGACAAAATGGGTCATCTGTCAGAGCTCTACAAAATGTCTCTTTTGAGCATTTTCTGATCTGGCACACCTTTCCCTAGAAATGTGTAATTCCTCAAGTAATGCCAGCAGCATGGCTGATGGGCTTGCAATGTTTGGGTGGATTACCATGAAATTTGGTATAGACATTAGTGGTCCCCATAGGATGAAGCCTACTGACTATAGTGATCCCCTGACTTTACCTTCGCCACCACCAGCAGGTTAACTTTTTTGTTTTTTAGTGGCATGTCTTCATAGAAATGGTATTGCCATTACATTTTGGTAAAGATATCCGTGGTACTATATACCTGTGATTCTGTGAACATTGAACAAAAGTGATTGAGTGAACAAACAAATGTTGTCTATTGTTTGCTTTGGGAGAGGTCTTTATTTGCACAACCACAAAAGTTGTCCAGTCAGGAAAACAAACGAGAAATGAGTTGTTTTTAAGTCACTTGAATAAACTGGCTGGTCTTTATGTGTATAGTATATGCAAAAGAGAGAAGGAAAGATGGAGGATTAACTTGCAGAGAGGCTGTGTGTGCACCGGAGTCTAGCTACTGGAACAGCAGTGATTTATATATTGGTATGTCCTCTAATATGATTTGAGAGCTTAGGTGGGACTGTATCATGACGCCAACAGGACACTAGCTGCAGCTGCGGATAAGAAATTGATGAGTCAAAACTCCGCCATGAACTTAAAAATGAAATTGTAAAATAAATTGAGTTTCTGAGGTAAATTCCTTTTGATATAAATGCGCATTGCTATGTAAATGGCTGTATGGGTAATAGGTCTATAGATCTGACACTACAGACAGAGATCTAGCCCTTAAAATCTCCAGAGATTCAAAGATTCAGAGTCCAACGATGCCCTTCAGACAGAATGAAGAAGAGAAGTGAGTAGATGTAGGTGATATGGAGATTGCCGTGTATGCACACATGCCTGACTGTATACACGTAGATATGTTTGTGTGTGAGGTGGAGAGATGCAGGGAAACGACTTTTGAATGCTTGCTTCCACATCCGTGAGGTTGTGTGCAGGTGAAAGGCTGATTAATATTGGATGTGATTCAGCTGCATTTTCCCATCTACGGGAGGCAAGGTTCTGCCATTAACTCAGAAAGGTGTGTGTGTGTGTGTGTGTGTGTGTGTGTGTGTGTGTGTGTGTGTGTGTGTGTGTGTGTGTGTGTGTGTGTGTGTGTGTGTGTGTGTGTGTGGGGAGTCTAAATAACCCCAAAAGTGCATGTGTGTGTGTGAGTAGGTGGTAATCATCCCTTATAATAATAATAGTGTATTTCACAAGTTCCGTTGAAGACATGAAGAAAAAAGACTCAGCTCTAAGATTGACTCACTTTGTCTCTCTTCCTCGATCTCTCTCTCTCTCTCTCTCACACACACACACACACACACACACACACACACACACACACACACACACAGACACTTACAGTAGCCTACGTGCCCGGGACACCCTCCATAGTCACCTGCCATCGTGTATGAGCATCACATCCTCATCTCAAGGTGGCACCCATAAAAAGAGGAGGAAAAAAGCCACATACTCCCGCACACTGCGATGCATGCAAAGCAGTCTCCCATACGGGCTGTGCAATGTAAGGTGGACGTACACATTTTAGAGAATGACGTAATGGGACGTCAGCCCTCATCAGTGGACGTCGGACGACGTTGCACAAGTCAAGGTCAATCATTGATCGATTTCAAATCACAACGTAGGGCCTGCTGCGAGGAGCACAGCAGAGCTCATCTCTGATCTCACCTGAGATGCCCAACCTCAGCCAAGCAGGATGGAGATAGTTAAGCTATTGCTCTCCATGCATGGTGCCAAAACAGCTGGATGCGGATTTGGCTTGAAAAAAAAATCCATACGGTGAACGAGTGAGTCGTTAACAGCTATTAATGGCTTGGACTCGTGCCAAACAGTCTGAGTCCCACTGTGTGAATAAATGAACAGCCGCTTACCACCGGTCCAAATAACTGATCGTGATAGGCGATCACCGCAACCGACCTAATCGATTGATTGATTGATTAATTGACGGCTGGATGATTTTGCCCGCCAGGGTGTGAAGCCAGCAGCGGCCAGACAGAAAGACATCACCGTTTAAATCATCATTAAAAAAAGAGAAGATGACAGGTTGTTTGTTTTTTTTTTTTTTATATATATATATACCTTATACAACAAATGATTGATCATCATGCAGATCTATTTTAGGTGATGAGCCTATACCAAAGTCATACACATGTTAGTCGACTGTGAGCAGCCCTCGCTTTGCCTCTGCATGACTTTCATTACACAATGATGCTTCATTCACAACATCAGCACCAGCTCCGACGCCTCATGGGCACATTTGATCAAATTTTGGTCCAAATAAAACACAGTCTCATTGAATTAAGGGACACCCTTCTCAATAATTGGCTGCTACTGCTCCCCCACAGGTGCTGTTTGGAGAGAATAAAGGCTGATCTAAGCACACCTTTGCTAGACGGGACAGTCGGCAGACGAGAAGAGCCTCTCTGCGCATCACAAACCAGGACTAGCTGTACCCAGGACTAGCTGTACCCAGGACTAGCTGTCACACATGGCATCTTCGCTCGGGTCGCACCTGCAGGCTGCCATGTAATGGGGTCGAAAAGGTGGTAGGTGGTAGGGCTCCGGGTGATACTCACCTAACTTTTGCTGCCACAGAGGATATCGCATCGTTTCTTAAATTCTTCCTTTTGGACACGGAGGTTCCCATGCTGACATGGAAGCGACGCAGGCGGGGAAACAGTTCATTCCAAAGACTCTGCGGACGGAGGGGATGCGACGGAGAAAACAGGAGGAAAACCGCACAAAAAGTTGAAGGGAAATCCGGGAGCGGATCGCATGTCACCCGAGGGTCTGCAGAGCAAAGGATGCACACAAAAAAAGAGCACCGACTCTCTCTCTCTCTCTCTCTGTCTCTCTCTCTCTCTCTCTCTCTCTCTCTCTCTGTCTCTCTCTCTCTCTCTCTCTCTCTCTGTCTCTCTCTCTCTCTGTCTCTCTCTCTGTCTCTCTCTCTCTGTCTCTCCGGATATGAGCACGTACGTGGGGTAGCTGCACAGCTGTCAGCGTGTGGCTGAAAATACACAGACCTCTCTGGCTCTCTCATTGATCTGAAAATGCAATGGGAAGATGGTTGGAGTGGTGGTGATATCATCATCATCACCATCATCATCATCATCATCACAGAGGGGAGGGGGGGGGCGTGCAGGTACTCTGCAAGAGACACATGGTGCCATCCAGGCATAGAAACCTCTGCCTTTCATCTCATCCAGTTTTGGATCATAATGCGTATATCTTTATGTAGACGGTCATTTTGGCAAAAGGGTCCCACCCCACCCACCTCCCCTCTCTCTCACGTCGAAAATGGTTCTCATCCACAGCCAAGGACAGAGGGAGCAGGGAGGTTGAGGCACTGCAGTGATCTGTGAGCATCACTTCAAATAGCATGATAACAAAAGCTTTGGACTGTAATGTTTTTTGGTTGTTTTTTTTTTGCTGTTCTCAAGCGAATGATTAGTATTCAAAAGAGTGCAGGAGACTGACAGATTATAAAGGGCAGCTCCTTGCATCTGTACAGCAGCATTTCCTTGCAGCTATAAGAGCAGCACTCCTTTGAGAGGTTTCTTTCTTCATTCAGGGATTCACAATGCTCCCATTTTGTAGTTACTCTATTTCAGAAGAGTATCACTGGTTTGTAATCTGGTGTCGTGGACCTCAATAAGCAGGGATGTAATAACTGGTTGTGAGATTATTAATGGGATAGGAAGGGAGAAAAAACATGTCCATATAATAAAATACTTTTAGTTTTTATGACTTATCTTACTTTGTGACCTCTTCAGGCCTCTTAAAATACTGAAATGAAATAAGTCTGACAATCCTTATTTTGTTTGACTGCTCACGTCTCGTATACATGCAACCTGCGATGAGACAGTACAGGAAACTCTGGTTTCTTTTAAGAGATCACAAACAAGAAAATGTTTGGCACCAAGGCTCATAAAAGTACAACAATGGTTGTGTTGGCTGGTAGCACATCTGACGTGGGATGCACATTCAAACACATGGATCCAAAACCCATTCCAGCTTTTTTAAGAGTTGCATTCAATCAACTATGGATAGATGGGTTTTTTCTGCATATACAAATACAATATTACAAATAAGAACAAAGGATTGAAATAATATTGTTAACCAGGTCATCATTATTGTCAATAAAGTCAAGTGATACATCCATAAACTTGGCATTTTGGAATGTCTTCAGGCCTTAATAGGATTTCCCACAAATGCAATGAAAAAAAATATAGACAATTAAACAAATACATGTTATATTGAGTAAAATGAATACGATTATAAGGGTGAAATTTAACTAACAAAGAATGTCTGTTTAGCACTGAATGGTTTAGAGGAAAATGGCCTAAAAGGAGATGTTTTATAACGTTCTGATATTTGAGCCCTAGCTGAAGTCCTAAAGACTTGCATCTTCAGCAATAACACTACAAGCCAGAAACAATGCTAGGTAAACTGTGTATATAAATCCGATTATATTAAACGTATAGTATTTTAATTAATGGTAGAAACCAATACTGTATGCAGAAGTTTTAATTATGTAATCATGCGCCATACGGCTTAATTTCTTCATTTTATTTAAAGAAATCAATGTTGGCAAAAGTCCCATCAGTATAGAAAATTCACACTGCTCAGAGATAATGAATCATTAGTCAGTGAAAGAAGATAGTGAGTGGTGGTCACTGTGGTGAATGGACACAAACACGTACACATGCCATTGCACATGTGGGCACATGCGCACAACATATAAACAGACAGAAGAACGGGTAGCGGAGAGTAACGGTCGATTAGCCTTCAAACATCAGAACAGTCAATCTTTCAACCCACAGGTCATTTCACCAGCAGCCCTGAATGTGCAGGACGTCCTTGGGCTTTATAACTTTTAAGATCTGCTTCTCCTGCACACAGACACACAAACACAGACACACACACACACACACACACACACACACACACACACACACACACACACACACACACACACACACACAAGACAAAAGGATTGAAAATCAATAAATAAAGCAAAGCACCGCTGGGCTGGTGTGAGCTGCTGAAGGCCATTAAGCAGTAAATAATTCCAGGCGGCTCTGACAAGACTGAGGGAATGTGTGTGGATGGACTGTAGATGAGTACGAGAGAAGGAGGGATGAATGAATGGAGAGAGGGCGGGATGGTGGTGCTCCTCACACAAGACAGAAAAAAAGAAGAGGAGAAGGATGATGGAAAGAGGAGGGATGAATGGACAGCAGGAATCCAAAACAGGAAAGGGAGCAGAATGACAGCGAGAAAGAGACACATAAGGATGAATGAAAGCGGCGATTCATGTTTTTCCTTCTTTGAAAGGAGTGCAGTGAGGTGTCTGCCATCACACGCTGGGATACCACAGTGCTATATGCTGAAAAGGGATGAGGAAAGGAGCGATTACGTAGATGAAAGGCAGTGAAAATGGGAGGAGAAGAAAGATGTATGCAGCCATAAATCCACATCTGCCCAAGATATTAGTGTCTCCTCTGACCGTGACAAACACTCACCATTTGATTGATCGCAAAGCAGATCAATACTGGAGTCTACAACGGTTACAACAGCAGGGGGAACACTCAATCTTTTTTCTAAAATCCGGATTTAGTTTGGAAAGTCATTCCGTATTAATGAACAATAAAAACAAATTGTAATTTTATACGTAAGGTGTAATTTAATATTACTAATAAGCAATTGTCCCACTGATGAAGAAAAAAACTATTCTCCATATACCTGTATATCAATTTTTAGCCAAGGGGCTGCGTTTGCCAATCACATATATGTGCACTTGAATATATTAACGCGACTACTTTATATATTAAAGCGACTACACTTTGTACATGAACGGCATATTTTTACTGTTTACCTTGCGATCATTTTAATGAAAGACAAACTTTGGTAAACTTTGTCAAATGAATACATGAAAATTCACGTCTTGTTTTAAATATTTTCACCCCACCATTTGGGTTTTAATAACGCTCTTTTTATGAATTCATCTTGTTGCACCCTCTTTTTCTGAAATTATATAACTACACCTCATTCGAGAGTTAGCGCCACCTTCTGCTTATCCTGATGATCAATGAGCGGATGGAAACACGGATTCATTCTAAAAAAAATAAAAAATATGTGCTACATTTGGGTGGATGCCTGTTTTTAAAGTGAGCATGTTGGCATGCTAACATTAGCATTTAGCTCCCAACCCCCCTGAGCAAAGTGCAGTCTCGCAAAGCAGCTAGAAATTGTCTTGAACTTGTTGTTTTGGTGGATCACAGAAACGTTCCATAGTGATCAAATCCAGCTCTACTCTATTTCAGCACTATCAAACTTGAACAGTCCCGAACACATTTTGCTCTCGCATACTATCAGTCCTTTTTATCTGAGACTTAATCGGTCCATCTGACAGTGAGGAATTGCATGCAAACCAGCTGATTTAAAAATACCATCAAAGAAAGAACTTTGTTGACGGGGCTAAACAAGAAGTGGAAGATTGTCATGATGTATTGCGAATGTACCTCTTGGGCAGGCCAGATATTTAATCTTCACGTGTAAAGGCAATCATGAAACAAAACCTTGAAGCGTGGCCTGCTTTTGGAGACTTTGAGGAAATTTTAGGATAATGTTTGTGTATAGTGGGGGGTAGTAAAGCTTAAGAGTGGATTAAGACTCTTAAAGCTCGGAAAGGCCTTAAGTGAGACGATAAAAAAAACTTTGATACCGACCCAAGGGGATGTTAATAGCACAGAACTCTTGTATCTTCAAATGCACTGTTTAATTTAAGGATGATGATTTAGAGGGTCGAGCCCACATTAAAGAATGATGCTTCCCATTGCTAATGAACTGTGATGTGCATTATGATTTCATTTGCTACATTTGACCGCTTAATTAAGTCCCATGACTGTTAGAGAGGACAGTTGCTCAAAGCTTCATTGTCAAGTGCTTCAAGACCTTTTTTTAATTAACATTGTCTGTTACAATGCACAATATGACGACATCATGTCACATAAAACAATTTTTAAGGATTTAATGACGTAGCTGTCTCTTGTGCTGGAAAGTAATTTCCTACTGGTAGAAAGATTGCTAAGCTTTCAGCACTAATGCTGTTTTTCTTACTGCTGTAACAAACATCATAATCACCCTCATTACAGATACCAGGCCTTAGGTTTAAAGCATTTTCCCTATCCAACAAGGTAGGTTAGTCTATCTGTTTGGATTAGTGGGGTGTTACTTTATCATTCATTTGCACTGCTTTAGCCACGTAGTAGTCAGTCCACCACTCTGGTCCAGAATTAAATATTTCAGGATTTATCGGCTGGATTGCCATAAAAGTTTGCACAGACATTCGTGGTCTCCTGAAAATGACCTCTAACGACTTTGTTTATCCTCTGACTTTTCCTCCAGTGCTTTCATACGTTTAACAGTTTGGGGTTTGAGTGAGATAACTCGACAACTGTCAGATTTGGTTACAGATATTCAAGATCTTCAAACGATGAACTTTGGCGATCCTTTTGACTTTTCATCAAATGTCAACATTCTTGATTATCCAGTAGATGTAAATGTAAGCATGCTTACAAGCTAATCTAGGATGATAAACATCATAAATATTACAGTTGCTCAACATCAGCATGTTAGCATTGTCATTGTGAGGATATACGCTTGCTGATGTTAGCATTAAGCTCACAGCATCGCTGTTCATCAGTCCAGCCTTACAGAGCTGCTAGCATGGCTACAGACTCTTAGTCTTGTTTGAATAATAACTAGCTACTGAAGAGAGGAAAAGGACAAGTGATGACTCTGCTAGTACCTCCATTACAACTGCCATGGCTTTCATACATCAAGGAAAAAATCTGAAGTTTTTCTAAACATTTATGCAAATAGGCTACTGATTTGTGCATCAAAATCTGTGCAGCACTTTTGGTACACAATTTTAATTTTTTTTTATCTAAGTCCATAATAACATAAAGGAGTTTTGCAGTCTGGAGATGAGGGAGAAGAATGACAGTGATGGGAAGAAAGCAAAGGGGAAATACAGCTTTAGAGCTTGAGGGTTAAAAAGATGGCAAGAAGTTATAAAAACAATATTTCAGGAATATCAAAATGGACAGAAGAAAAGGTTGACCTCTTCATCCATGTGTTTGGAAAAGCTACTGCATATCTAAGTGCAAGTGATGACCCTGCTCACCTGACCGAGCAGAGAGGGGCGAGAGGAGATGGATGGCAGCAGTAAAGTGACAGAAAGCGAGGCACAGAAATGTGTGCTGGTGAGGAGAGATTTTCATGGGCAGATGATGGATAGTGCAATCCGGGGGCTGGAAGAGAAGAAAGTGTGTGTGTGTGTGTGTGTGTGTGTGTGTGTGTGTGTGTGTGTGTGTGTGTGTGTGTGTGTGTGTGTGTGTGTGTGTGTGTGTGTGTGTGTGTGTGTGTGTGTGTGTGTGTGTGTGTGTGTGTGTGTGTGTGTGTGTGTGTGTGTGTGTGTGTGTGTGTGTGTGTGTGGTATAACCTGAGGGTAGCTATACAGTAGGGAGGCTTAGAGGTCTCAGTTTAGATTAACTTCCAGAAAAGATCACAATATCATATTACATCCCATGACTGCAGCTTCAAACAAACATGTAGATCTTTCCCACAAAGGGAGATACCTTTCTTTAAATCTGTTGTGGTGGTTGTATTTTCACCCTGCAAGTTGCCAAAGCCAAACAATGTTTTTTTCAGGACTTGTAATCACCTACAAAAGTGATATGATATATTTCTCCTCCACACAATAAGCATTGAAATATCCAAACCACATATTCTTTTAGGTGCAGTGATTCTGTTTTCACTGTTCCTCCACTCTTTCTTCAGGGCCAACTGAGACAGTGGCAAATAAACCAAAGAACAAGGTCGGCCAAGAGACATTCATTCTCTTTTGCATAGATGGACTAGTCACCACATCAATCTCACCCTAAGAAGCGCCTCTGTGAATACAATTAAAATGGCACTCACTTTCAATGTAGCTGATAAACGAACCATTAGCACTTCCACAGGCAAGCAGACTGTGCATGGAATAAGCTGCCATACAAGCAGATCGCTATCGAGGCCTGTGACTGTAGCGTGAACCAGAATTTGTTCTTGATGTCAGTGCCCCACACTTGTCCGCTAAACAGACAGGACAAGCTGCCAGCAGTAGCTTAAATTAGCTGTTTGGTCTGTCTAAATTAATGATCGGGAGTTATGTTATTGTGGCTTTTGACAAGTTGTTCAGTTTAAAATGACATGGTCATTTTAACATTAATTCATAGCCACTATCAGGCAGAGGAGGTGCGCATTTCATTTCGATAGGAGTTGCATGATTTTTGGACTAAAAGTCACAAGACTGAACAAAAGGCTTGCAGTAAGAAACATGTAGAAAATCACAAGACAGATCCTTAATTTTGTGACTGCTGTTCATCCATGTTAACAGAGTTTTTGTGTTTGGCTTATGTCATTGTTTTTTTCAACTAACTCATTTAATGATTAGCTACATTTTTAGGACAGATGCTCTAGTATTTGGGGTAACAAATCATTTGGCCTCTTTGGAGCTCCATCACCGTCATTGTTAGATGTTTCTTTGAAAACTACAGACTGTATGAAAGCAGCAATTGACAGTCTTCTTTTATAGTTTACAAAATTTGCAGTTCACATTATTTTTTCTATTTTTTCCCCCACTTCACCTGTAAAGCCCTATGCCACATCTAATCTATTCTATAAAGAGGAGAGCCGAAGAAAACCACAAGTAGAGGAGACAATTGCAAACTCTGAGTTACAATTACAGTTGGAGGATTACATTTAATCTCCACATGGAGTGCAGGTGAGGTGCTGGTGTCCTCATGTGGCAAAGCCAGACTTACTAGAAGCCTTTCTAGCAATGCTGTGACACCAGATCTCAGCAATTAAGTTAGTGACTGAAATGTTCTCAAATCCCCCCAAAATAATCTCCAAAATTACAAAAAAAAGGCTTGTAAAAATCCTGTGGAGGTCAAATCCTATTGAGCCTGCGTAGCTCTCCATGGTGCTGAAACCAGACACTCTAGAACTGCAAGGATAACCACTGAGGCAAATGTCTCCTGTGAATACTAATGTTGACAATGACCTAGACAGAGCATTAGACAGAGTCTTGGCAAAAGATGGCTGACCCTTAATTAGCCCAAGTAGACACACAAAAAGGAGAGAATAGAGACAAAATGGAGTACAGTAAGTGGGCAGATGGGAAACACAAATTTAATAGAAAGAGGTAGAGAGAGCCGGAGGGAAATGAAACAGACTATTGAAATAAAATGTTAGACGCAGAAAAAGATATGCAGATTCATTTGAAAACGGGTTAGTGTGGATGTGGCCAAAGAGAAGTAGAGTATAACTATCCCGGGCAAAGAGGGTGTCCGGGTGGTACATGCTTATACGGCCTGTGTTTAAAAAGTGAACCTATATTATGCAGCGTGCTTACCTTTACTTCCTCCCCACCTCCCCCAGAGACTTAGGGCAGCCCTCATTATTTATCACCAATGGACATGAGCTTCATTAGAGGGTGGTTCCTCTGGTGACTCATCCTCCATCGCTCCACGTCTGTTCTCTTCCCTGCTGGACAAAGGTGGCTGGTAATTGTCAACGGGAATCCCCGCGGTCACGTAGTCCACCCACGCACCCGTGACATTCAGGCAGCAGTGATATAAATGAGCCGTGGAATCCTGTGGATGATGTGGAGGATTAAAGGTCTCAATGCATTTGCATGAGGTAGGAATGCCACTACAAAGAACATGGCAAAGCTTAGATATCACCATGCACGCTCCCCCATCCCATCTATCACTGTGATCATCCTTCTTTCTCTTGTTTGTCTGTTCAGTCCTCATCTTCAGCATCCTCTGGCATGCTCATTAGACACTTGGAATCCTTTAGTCTTAATCTTAAAAAAATCCTACCAAAAACTGAATCTGTTTGCCTAAGACCAATAGGAATAAGCATTTTGCACCAATTGTCTCACCAATAGCAAACTTAATTATTATTTTTCATTAGTTTTTGGAGAAAGCTCTAGATGCCTCTGACTCGACTCTTTATATTGGCAGCATACAAAGAGATTTCCTCCCTAGTGTGTACAGTGAATTGCTTCAATGGCACACCGCAAGTACATCATACTGTGTGGGGTGTTGGCAGTGATGAGATGGCTCTTTGCTCTACAAAGGCAGCTATCCCTGTCAGCTCTGTCATCTGTACATTACTGAAAAGAGCAGGCTCTCTTTCTGACAGGGAAGCAGAAAAAAGAGCCAGGGTAAAGTTCCTGCAGCTTTAAGGTCAAACAGTCACCTCTTCCTCTGCAGGGCTCTCTGACAGAAGAAGCTGTTAACTCAAAAACATAGCACTTGGTGAAGTGTAGTTGCTTGTGCAAATGTATGCAATTACTTTAGAGTCCTTAATAATGTGCAAGTTGGACCAATACACATAACATGCAAGGCTTATAAAACTGAATTAGTTTTTGACAGTTGCTAAATAGGAAAAAATGGACACATCAAATTACATAGTACATGTATAGTATGTACGAACGTATACATCATATAATTATCATACTACTATCTTAATGTTTGCTGAACATTCATGTGAAGCTCTTGAGCGCAAACTTTCACTGTCCCACTTTACACATTTCAGATGAAGCCACTTACATCAGAGGATATAACACAATTGATTCCATAAATGGTTAAGAAATGTAATTTGACAGAATAATCTCTGCTCTTATTGGTGCTCCCTGCTGGTTTTAGCTATATGGCAGCATGCCCCTAAATCCCTTTATAGAACATTCAGTATCACGGAGATGATGCACAACATGCAAAAGGCATGACATGAAATAACTGAATGCAGTAGTACATTATAAAACATGGGGAGCTGGGGGGTGGGGGGAGAGTGCAAGCTGAAAAATGTACCACAGTCTCTGGCCTACCTACAGCAGTTTAAACATTAGCTGATGTTTTAAATTCAACTTTGTGCGGCAGACAGACATCCTACCAATAGTAAATACAGAAATGAATCTATCTGTGGTAGAAAATTGTAAATGTAGGACCTCAAGGCCTTTCTCCGTACGTGACACCCATGTCTATCCCCACCTTGTCTCACCTTGGTACTGCAGCACACCTCCCCTATTCCGTTGCTCCTCTTCTCCACCCTTCCCTCCATACTAAATCGCTCGTAACATTGGCTCCCAGGCGACATATTTCCACTATGGGGGCTTAATGGATTCCTGCGCTCTCTGGTTGGCTGAGGAGCAGTGGTTTGATTCTCTGAGAGGTGAGGGAGAGACCGTTGGAGAGCTGATGGAAGGGGAGAAAGTATAGAATGAGGAGTGATGGAGAACGGAAAGTGGAATAGATTAGAAGAAATGGAGGAAATGGGCACAGGTTAATGTGGCATCTGCAGGAGCAGATGATAAGAGTCATGGTCAAGGTAGTTGGTGAAAGAGGGATTTAACTTTGTATAAAATGCATATGAAGATGGTTATAAGCATTTTCTTAAAAATATAATCCATCCATTTTTAAATAGCCATTGTTGTATGTATTTATATTCTGTAATTATTTCATTTTACAGTAGGTTTCATTGCTAGTGGCAGAGTCCGCCATCCCTGTACTACATTCAATTTGGCTTCAGACATAGAAGAGATTAAGGATGCACTGATCTAATACTGATATTGGATATCGCTCTCATACTGACTCGGATAGCTGGATTGTTTATAAATGACAATGGGTCGATCTATTAAATTCAGTTCTATGTTTATGTTTGATTACATCCACCCGTACTACGTCATGCATCAGCAGCACACCGGTAGACCACATAGCCGAAGGAGCTGCTGGGTTTGCTAGATTGAAAGCCAAGGGGTCACCAGAACCATTAGATTTCATCCTTTGGGAACCATGAATGTATTCACAAATTTTCATTCCTAGAGCTACGCAGCTAGCATGGCTTAAACCGATGCTTTGTTGCTGATTATTTTTTAAAGCGTAAGTTTTGAATAAGGCTGTCCCTAATTATTTTTTAGTCATTAATATTGTCAAAAAGTCCTCAACTTGATAGTTTTGTTTGACACGTGACATTTGAGAGTGAGCAACCGAAAATCACTGTCTTGATGAGGGAACTAGTTTTTGGGATATCAAACTGCGAAATGATTAACAAGCATGGAGGCTGTGAAAAGGCTAATGTGTATTGGTCGGTTTCTTTCAGTAAAGACGTTACTGTTTGGCAGCCGAATCTAAAGTCCTTGTCATTGAGTGCACCAACAGAAAAAAGAAAAAAGGAGGTCACTGCTCAATGGCATTAACTCAAGACAATTACAGAGCACTTGAAGGGTACTTACAACTTTAGTAAGCTGTAGAAAGGGAATAGGTACACCTCTGCCTTGTGATTAAGATGTTCTGGCTGTGTCTTTACATCATGTAAAAAAATCTAAAACCCTATAAAGGCTTATTATTTTGTCAATATGTATGAGTACTAAAGCATGAATGTGTTATTTGTAGATCCAGTGGGACTACTGTAACTCCTGCAGTGTTAGCAGGTATTAGAATGTAAACAAATTTGAGTGGTTCCTTGGGAAGTGTCCTGGGTAAATTTAAGCTTTGCCCAGAGTGAATGGCGCTTCAGTACAGCAGTGTTACACTGCAGATGAATGAGAGGCTGAGGCCAGGGCTGGCTGTCCTCCCAGAGGCTGAATTATGAATTATGGAGGCCTGTTTGACTATGTTTACTCAGAAAAATGTACCCTTGCTTGATTCACTCTTCTTGTGTGTATGTGAAATAGAAAAAAGGACACAAACGCTAAGGATGATGTCACCAGACATCAGCTGATAATATATTGCCTTCACACACTGACAAACCCACTGCTCCTTTTTTTCTGAGAACTCTGTTTGCGCATAAAAAAATCCACCAGGAACAACGTGTACGTCGTAGGAAAACTAGTGATTTACTATGACTCCAGGGGCATCAACCAAAGTGTCTCTCGGTCCATAACCACAGCTGGCAGAGGGAGATACAGGCAGATATACAGGAACGTGTAGTGACAAAGAACAGCTGACAAACCACAACCAGGATGGAAACGGGCACACATAGATTGTGATGTATGAAGTCACATATGGATGGAAAACAGATAAAACCCACAGAAAAACACATGTAACATGAATATATACGGCATTACACTGTATGCAGCAGCCCATTGTGTATAAATCACTTCTTGTTGATTTAAACTGGATACATTTCTTGTAAAACATAGTCAAAAACAAAGTCAACTTTCACCGTCAATCCGATAGGAGCATTTGATAAACCAAGGGAAAGTGTTTATTTAAAGATAAAGAGGTTTTTATTGCCATTGTAGTGATACAACGAAATTCCGTGCATAATGCTTATTTCAGGCAATAAGTCTTCATAGTATTGATCCCACTGACTTCATGTATCCCCAGAATTTTCCATCGAGTGCCATCAGCAGATCAGTTTTCTCTAAGTGAAATACCCCCTCATCTGGCTAGATGGATTGGTCATTTGGTGCACACATTCATGGTTGATGTATCCTGAAGACTTTGGTGATCCCCTGAATTATTTTTTAGCGCCACCATGAAGTTGATATTTTTTATTTAAAGTGAAATAATTGTAACAACTCCCTTAACTCATCCAGAGGCCATCATTAAGTCAAACATAATACTTTGTGTTTAGTGCCTATAAGCAAATGTTAGCATGCAAAAAATAACTAAAATAAGATTGTGAACATTGTAACTATTACACCTGCTCCACATCAGCATGCTAGCATTGTCATTTTGAGCATGGTGCATGCTGATGTTGAGTGTTTGAATTGGCATCATTAGGAATGTAAACAGCAGCAACAAAAACTATTTAGATAATATGGTCAAAATCTTAACTGAATCTTCAGAAATTCAACGTGAGGAAAACATTTTCCATCAACTCTGACTGTGTTTGAGCACCAAGCATCATGATGTAAACACAGAGTCCACCTCCTCTCGTCCCACTGGGATGAACGATGGAGCCAGGTCTCTGTGGAGATGTGGGCTCAACAGTCACCGACCTCCCGCTGCTTTCATCCATCTTATTTTTCTTGTCTTAGCTGTGTTAGCTTAGCTTCCATCACAGCTCTCCTCCCTCACCTCCCCGGGGCAGTTTGGTGGCGTTTGGTCCGGCAGGTCTGGCTGGTTGGTCAGCAGTGGGCGATGATCGCCCCAAAGTCCGCTGCACTCCATCCTATCCCCACTCTTCCTTTTCAGATGTTGATGAATGTATTGTCATAGGCCATTAGTGATAAACAGAAAGAAAAAAAAAATAAAGACAAAGATGTAGCGAAATTCATGGGAGAAACCAACCGCTGCATATTCGTACATATCTGCTCGTGTAGCTGTTGACTCTTAGTTTTGTTAAATGCAGTTTGCTTAAAATCTTGATAGTTATTTTGGACAATAAAAAAAGATTTTTGAAATACCAAAAGTAATGTTATGGTAATGTAGAAATAGTGCTGTTCCACAAGAGATCCTCTATGTGTTTATGTTACAAAACAATCTAAATCAGATAGACTGACACCGAATGAAAATAGATACTGAGGAACAATCAGGCAACAAATGGGCAGATAGATACACAGACTGACAGTGAGATGACAAAGGACACATTGATCTGATTTAAACCTTTTTGCTTCCCAGCTCTCTGCTCCATCTGGCTGCTGGGCTGGGAAAAAGGTCACTTCTTTCTGACTTGGTTTCTCACTCAGTGTGGCGTAATGCCTCCGAGGACAGCCCTGCCAAAACGCCTCAGATCTCCGTGGGTTGGCAAACAATGACGGAGAGAAAATGTACTGTAGACAGCGGGCTTTTCCTGGAGTAAAAACAGAAATCTGAGAAAGCCATGGTCAGTGAGATAAATGGAAAAGGGGGGAGGGGAGAAAGTCCAGAATTAGTATAAGCTATGATTGAACCTATGAATGGTGGCTGAATTTGGAGTTTTTGGACAGCAGAGAGGGCGCAAAAAGGGGAGGAGAGTGAATACATACAGAGATGAAACAAAAGAGGGAAGTGGGCTGGTGCTGACAGGCCATCTAGCACCGGATCAAATGGACAGGCGGGCAAAGCGCGAGAGTCGAAAGTGATAAACGAGCGTTCACCAGAAAGCTGGGTGGGTGAGCTATGAGAGACCCGAGTGCTGACAGACCCTAACGCTTACAAACTTACACACTTACACACAGCAGTTTCAAGGGAAAGGACATTGCTACAGTCCATGTTGATGGCAGTGCTAAAAAAATGGAGCAGTATTTACAGTTTTGCTCTGGCTAACACACGTGAGCATTTGATCATTCATAGACACTTAAACATATTTAACATGGTCTGTAGAAACACCTGGACCTAATAAAGGGGACATTTTGGATGTTAGAGTTGTTTCTTCTGCCAATACTTTGCTTTTCTCACCGACTTTAATAAAGCCAGAATGCTTCTAGTGAACTGCATCTCATTGTATTTTTTGCATTACAAGCTCCTGCTTCTTTTCAAATATGCTTTTTTTTATTCAGTTAATTTCCTCCTGACTTCCACCACTTTACATCTTTCCAAAGTGAATGAAGATTTTCTTCACAGCACTCATCTAGTTAAACATTGTCCAGCTGCAGAACCAGCAGACTGAATTCTGATTGTTTCATAAACTGATATATGAAATATGAGGTGGCATGTTTGACCATATTTATGAAGGTTTCTTCTTAAAGAGTAGCACGTCAGGTGGTATAGAAACCCTACATCGATATAGATTGGAGACACTAAATGTTTGTCATTAGACTGGAAGTCTGTTGATGGTTTTTCTTTGCCTTCAATGGAAGCTTGGAATCCAACTTCACATGGCCCAAAATAGTGAACTAACTGAACTGTCAAACAAGAATCGTACTGTAAGAAAAGCATTAAAATATAAAAATGACGACATGATTTTAAGCCCTCTAGCCACCCAACCAACTTGGCAATAATGTGAAAGTGTGTTTCTGAATACCTCCGCATTTCCACTTCTTCACAAAGAGTAACCGTTTTTAAATGTCTTTTCATTTATCTAAAACCAACCTTTAAATATACGTCTGACCAAACCTAAAGAAGCCTGGATGAAAATACATGACTAATATCATTGCAGTCTGTATTTGCTCTTTATAGACTCTATCAAGTATGTGGGAGTATTTTAAAACCCACGACCCTGTTTCTATCTGGGGAAAAGTCATTCTTTTTTAGAAGTTGCAAACCCCGGTGACGTACTTGGGCAGCGAGGTGCTCTCACCTCGTGTTCCCAATCTTGAGCGTTAGCAGGATATTATTAGCTTGGCAGAGAGCTGAAAGAGGCGGCAGCTCTGCCCAGATTTTATGCTGGATCAACCAGCAGCAGCTGGGACTCCATCTTTGTTTTTTATCTTGACCTCGGCTGCTCTGTGTCTGTGAGCGTATTACACAGTATACAGCGCACTCCCACACACAAATCTATAACCATATGCTTACTGGGTTTCCTCAGACTCATTTCCAGTCCCACATAAGCTGCCAGTTGAGGACGTGCTTTTATTTAAGCTGGCAACATACTCATATGTGCTTTTTCTTTGTTTTCTGTTGTACATATCCACGGAAAGTTGATTAAAAGTATTTAAAGCTAAAGGGTCAGTGAGATGTGACATGGAGTAAACAATATGAAATCCACTATGAGAGCACTGATAACAAATTTCGGATAACAGTTATTTAAAGAAGTGGTTTATGAGCTCACCATCCTGCTAATTGAATTTCAATAAATAATAGTGTTTTTCTTCTCTTGTGTGGATTGGACCTTTGCAACCTAACAGTAGAGATAACAGTATCTCAATCTTGGTATGGCCAGAAATATGTGTGAATGGGTCTTTTTTGTCCTATTTGTTCTTGGAAACCAGTGGTAGAGGTTGTTGCTGACGCTATAGATAAAGAAACATTTCTGTGTCTATGTGGGCTGCATATTGTTTACTACTTGAGTGTTGAAAGTAATTTGCATAAACATAACAGGTAAACTGATGCATTTATCCTAACACCCTCCTGCAAACGTAAGGTCAGAGATTATAACTGACTTGTATATCAAATAGTAGATAGTACCTCCCACGACTGGAATATAATGAATTTCTTAAGAGTTCTGAAAAAATAAACTAAAGTAATGCTTTCTGAAAATCTTCTTGTATTTCAATTGGCAATGTAGAAGATCCAGAAAAAGTGAATCAGTATAATATATAAGACAGAACAGATTCCCCTTAACAAAATATAAATACGGTTTGGTGACTCTACTTCACTAAACCGTATTTATATTTTGTTAATTATTCTGTTCTGTCTGATACATTCCCTATTGAAATGCAAGGAGTTGTTAAGTTGACATTTTATTCCAATTTTGCTTCAGACAGTTTATTCTTCCTCCTTTGTCCGATGATGCAGAAACCTGCATGGTGGGCGAAGGTTTTCTTCTTATTCCTACACCCTTGTGTCCTGTTTCCCTGGTTGCGTATTAACTGATTTCATCTCAGACAGCAGCACTCTAGAAATATTCTCTCACTCACAACAATGAAATGCTAGCAGGTTCCACCTATATGTCAGCATGTTGCTGTTGGAAACCAGGTACTAAGTGGTATTTGACTAAATGAGTGAAGATGTTTAAGTAGTGTACAGTAAATTAGGGTAGTTCACAGATTGAGTTCTGTACATGACTGAGTGCTTTGGTGGATGAAAGGGGACAACAGCTGCATGGTTATAGTGTGCACTGGAAAAACAGACAATCTAATTTTCTTCTTATCGCTCCATCTTGTACAGGCCTAAGGCGACAGTTACTCACTGACTCAGGTTGAGACAGATTGAAACAGAGACAAAAATAGGGGAAAATCTAGAGATAACGGACAACCTTTAAATTACTGGACCCTTCAGAGCCCAGAGCGGATGGAGCAAGCTGTTGGATTATATTTTTGAAAAAATGCATACTGTCGTTTATTGGAGCTTGCAACCCTGACCCAAAATCAAATCTACCTGACATTTAGTTTCCGTACATGACAAAACAAAACAAAACCTTAAGTTAGTAATATGTGATTTTAAATCTGGTGCTCAGGTCATTACTTTGCCACTTACAGTAAGATTCAAGCTTCATTCTTCTTTTGCACACTGTCATTATTTAAGGAGGACATTCTGCTTAAAGCCTTTTTTGCTTTATTAGAATGTTAACTGGAACTAGGTTTGCAAGTGATGGTCATTGTCATTATTGATTAATCCCTTTGTCTGTAAAATGTGTAAAAAAAAAATTTAAAAAAAAAAAAAAAAAAAATAGGCCATCACCAGTTCCCAGACTCCAAGGTTCATGTCTGACCAACAGTAAAAATGTAATTTTAATTAAACATGATTTAAACCAGAGAAAATATGTAAATTCTCATATTTCAGAGCCAGCAAATGGTTGGTATTTTTGATTGATAAATGATAATGGTAACTGATCAATCAATTATCAAACTTTTTCTTAAATTTCAGTACTGATTTTAATTATATATACCCGTCACACTAAGACATAAGACACTTTTTTCGCTAAACTAGCCTGTGAGATCTACTTTATGGACATGCAGTATTCAGTATGTCTGTATCATTATTGTGTTGTAGTTTAAGCCATCTGGTTTGCTCTCTTTGCACTTTTACTTGCAGTGTTTTGGCTGCAAGGTAAGAAAAACAGAAAGGTAAATTAAAGTAATTACGCAACCCACTTTAAAATTATTTATGCACCTTTTGATCCACCCCCCCACCCCGCAGGAATTATTTTCCAAAAAAGGTTTCTTACATTCAGAGGAAATCTTGTGCTTGAGTTCTTACATATTTAGTGCTTTTTTAATGCTCCCATTTGCAATTGCAGCACCTGGTGCTACAGTTTGGAAAATCACATCTATGGAGAGCCTTTTCACTGAAAGGGAAGCATGTTAGTATAGGCTGCTGCTGCTGCTGCTGCTGCTGCTGCTGCTGCTGCTGCTGCTGCTGCTGTCCTGGAACAAAGTGTGCGGGCTGATGGACCTCTGAACTCAAGGGTAGAGAAGAGAAGTGACTGCAGCATAATGATTTCAGCTGTGAGGACTAAGTCAGACATGGTTCTCTTGCTTTTGTGGAGAATACCAAGTTCAGGCCAACCTGTACCCACATCCAAGTTTTATTTTTAATAGGACTGCATTATTCTCAAAATATACTCTCACACAGCTATTTTCCTCCAAATTCTTCTTTAATTTTACATGGCAATGCAAACATTTCGACCAAAAACTGTCTTAGGTTGGTTCCATTTACGATCAAAATATGTTGGAATAAATAAAGAATAGGGAACGATACAGCAGTGCTTAGGTATTTTTTCTCTTACGTGTGTATTAAATTGTTACTCAGTGCCTGCAAATAAATAATGGATATATGTATGCCCCCTGATGGTCGCCTTCATCTGTCTCAGCATGGTGATAACTGACCAGCTGCACTGGGACACATTGAAAATCAGATGTATTGCAATTAGTTGATGGAGATCAATAATCATTTTGTGTATAAAGTGGTTGGTGGATGACTGCAAGTCATTATTCTTATTACTGATTAATTTATTGATTTTTTTTGCAGTAATTGTTTCATTTATAAAAAGACTGAGAGTCTACAGCTCACCTTCATGTAATGATTTAAGGTTCTGTAAGTAGTGCTTATAGTACATCTTGTACGGGGACCTTTCTGTGTGTTGACACTCTATTTCTGTATTCACACGTCACAGAGGTACTTTCACTACAGCAACAAAAAGTGTGACCCACTTACCTGTTTAAGTCCCTTTTGTCCCCATTTTCCAAAAGCCTGTCGGCAGGTGAAGCAGAATGAGAGGGAGGGAAAAGAGCGGAGTGTATGTATGGAGAGATGGAAAGAGAAATGCAGTTTGTGGCCGTGCGTTGCATATGACCTTCAATAAATCAAAGTCCATCAGTTTGAGGGCAGAAACTTCCCCTTGTCGCACCTCTTCCCTCATCTTTCCATAAATGGCTCTCTAAAACTCTTGCTGCCTGTCGCAGTAATTCAGTCCAGAGTGGGGTCATTGTCGTCAACACGCCAGCAACATGGCACCGCTTGTACGACGTCAACCTTGCCTTTATTTTCAAAAGACTCTAATATCCTGGGAGCTTGTACTCATTCGCCCTATTTTTTGGCTCTTTGCTTTCTTCCCTGTTATGTATTGATCGCGGCTGGTGCCACTTATTCCCTTCTCTTTCTCTTCTCCCTTCTTGTGACCTAAATTCCCCCTCTGCATGCTCATTAATTAGCTGATGCAAGTCTAAGTTCCCCAGGGAGGGTGGGGATTGAAAAAGCTCGTTATAGGACACATCAATAAATTTGGATTAGTCATCCATTGGTATGTGTGATCCGTTGTGTGAGTGTGTGAGTGTGTATATCAAACAAGTGTGCAGGTGTGATAGCTCTTCGTTTATTTATGATGATCTTTGTTTTCTTTAGCACTCATGCTACTTATGACATAATACGATGACTTTGTTTTCTTTGTATGACCTACTATTCTAAAGTTTTTTTCTAATATACTATACTATCTTCTTTAGTAACAACTTTTTATGACTTTTTTCAACATACTATGTTATGACTTCTTTTTAAATACTATACTATGACTTTTTTCAACATACTATGTTATGACTTTTTTCGACATGCTATAGATTTCTTTTTTTTCGACTTACTATACTAAGACTTTTTTGTGACTTTTTTCGATATACTATGGCTTTTTTTCCACATACTATACTATGACAAATTCATCACTTTTTTTCGACATGCAATTCTAGGACTTTTTTCAACATAGTATACTATGACTTTATCCCTTTTTTCAACATATTTTACTGTGACTGTTTTTCGAGATACTATACTATGGCTTTTTTGGGACTTTTTTGACATACTATAATATCTTTTTTTTGACCTACTATACTATGGTTTCTTTTCCATATACTATATATACTATGACTAATTCATCACTTTTTTTCGACATACTATACTAAGACTTTTTTATGACTTTTTTTCGATGGCTTTTTTCATCATAGTATATTATGCCTTTTTTTAACACTTTTTTTTTACTTTTTTCGACATACTATACTATTACTTTGTTGTGACTTTTCTTTTTTTTCAACATACTATGCTATGTTAGTATGTTAAAAAAGAAGTTCATCCTGCCAAAGACAATGCTGGTGCACTTCTACACTGCCATTATTGAGTCCATCCTCTCGTCCTCCAGCCACCGCCAAGGACAAAGGCAGACTGCAGCGTATCATTCATTCTGCTGAGAGAGTGATTGGCCGCAATCTGCCGTCCATCCACAACTTGTTTGCCTCCAGGACTCTGAGGCGTGCAAGGGAGTTTGTAGCTGACACCTCTCACCCTGACTTAGACAATAACATCCCCATAAAAACCATACCTGATTTAAAATACTCTTATTTGTTTACTTGTTTACAAAGTATAATTGTATATTTTTAGTTTCTATTTTTAAATTATGTCTTTATTATTAATGCAGTGTTTATTTACTGTACCCACCAATTAATCACCTAGCCAAATTCCTTGTATATGTAACGTACATACTATGACTTTTTTCGACATACTATACAATGGCTTTTTTCAGCATAGTGTACTATGACTTTTTTCGACATACTATGACTTTTTTTCAACTTTTCTTTTTTACTTTATTTCGACATACTATAATATTAAAAAAATTCGACCTACTACACTATGACTTCTTTTCCACATACTATACTATGACTAATTCATCACTTTTTTCGACATACTATAGTATGATTTTTTTGTGACTTTTTTCGACATACAATACTGACTTTTTTTATTTACTTTTTATGAAATGCTATAGAATTACTTTTTTTAATTAAAAACTCTGCGACCACTTTTATAACCCTAACCCTTTTTTTATGACAAACTATGACTTTTTGACATGTAAAACTGCAACTTTTTAGGACTTTTAATGAAATATAATACGAACTTTTTTGACATACTTTACTAAGACTTTTTTCATGACATACTGTAATGCATCTTTTTAACGACTTTAACATTTTACATTATAATTTCAATGAAGATCGGCAGTATTACAGGTTTTTGTTTATTTAGAGTGACACAGATAGGATCAGACATGAAATTCAAACCTGGATTCTTACTATGAAGAGACTGGTCCTCTTTAGGAAAATTATTTTTGCTTGTCTATCGCCGGTAAAGATTCAGGTATCAGTCTAAGAAAACTAAAGCTGGGCAAATACTCGCTGTCTCCAGTTTTGAGGCCAGGGTACTCCCACTTAAGGGCATTTAACAATTGAGCCACGCAGCAGCAGCACTTCCTCATGTCGATATTTTTTTAATCATGCTGTATTTACTTAGACCGATGCCAATGTCTGATCTCATTTGGATATGCCCCTTAGAACAGCATAGTGCAGATTTATGTATTCCGGTGTTTGCTTAAGTAAAACTTTCCTCTGAATCTGTAATTTCTGCTAAAATGTGTCACTTATCTGTCAGTGGTCTGCCAGGCATTTGATGTGATTCATTTTTTACTGCAAAGAGAAAGCCAGGTTGCAAATTGAAAAAATGAAAGACACAGAATACAACAACAACCAGTTTATTAGTAACAATTGATTATCAAAAACTATATTTATCAAATAACAAGTGTAGACAAGTAACTGATATACAGTACAGGCTTAGTGGTAAACATTCATCATTGTACAATAATGCTAAATGAGGGCACGAGTGGTTTTTTTTTCTGTACGGGTCATCTAAGGCTTTGTAACATTAACATTATGGCACAGTTCCACACATTACATCAGCACTGCATCCATTACCATGTCCCATTTAATAAAGTAGTGAAACATTCATTGTGCCAGACAACATCAATTCACTGTGCTTGGTTTTTGGAAACCACCCAAAAGTAGTACAAAACACCAGTGCAAACACCATTACCTCATTGGTCATCTGCTTTGCTCCCACATTCTGTGCTCAGACTCCATTCAACCATCACCATATGGGATCCCCATATTGTATATCACAGGGTTTCTCTTCTGTCTACACATGTAAGGCTGCAGGCACCGTAGCACCAGTATTAGCTAAGATCACAGGGTGCTTTATCAAGTGGGAAGAAAATCCCAAATTTGCATTGATATTGTTATGATTTAAGTGGACGGATAAATTGGCTGGCTAATATTAGCTTGTTGCAGCTACATTTGTATTTCAACATGTTTTGGCCGCTTGGTCATAAGAAATTGCAGTACAATCCCTATTACATAATTTGTCGGCCAGACAACACAGAAACAGTTTTGCAGGCCTCTGGTAATAAAGCGATTTAGGGTGAAACATTTTGTCAATCAACAGAAAACTAGTAAACACGATTATCAATTAATTGTTTAAGCCAGTCATGAAGCAAAAATACTAAACATTTGATGTTTCCAGTTTTTTCAGATGTGAGCCTTTGTTGCTTTTCCTGGAATTACTTTGAGTAAATTAAATATCTTTGGGTTTTGGACAGTCGGTTAGACAAAAACAATGTTTTTCACCTTGGGGTCGAAGAAATATTGATCCAATTCTAACATTTTCTGACATAATATAGGCCAAAAGATTAATCTGTTAATACAAAATAAAAGATCACACTAATCAAAAATACAAATAATTGTCATTAATGAAGTTAACGCTATAAAATCGGTAAAGTGACATACAGAGAGACATGGTAAACAAGGCTATATAACTATTTGTTAGTGTATTTTTGCATTGCGTTGCATTGTTGGAGTGATTGTCCAGCCTGTGTGGCTTGTGCATAAAATCATCTAGGGTTTAGCTTGTATTTATTCTTGGCTTAATTATGGAAATATGTAGTTATTTGAAGTGGTTTGCAATCATTACTTCCCTCCATCTCCCTGACAGCAATGGCCTTAGTGTGTGCTGCTTGTTTTGCAGCACACACTGCTGAACTGCATTATATTGAGAGAGAAACACCTCTCAACATAATGTAGTCCAGTGCAACACCACCTGTGACCTCAGTAATAAACACATAATTGAATTTACACATTTTCAACAATGTCACCAAAAACTGAACATTATTTATTTTCTTGTCTCTTTCATCATTTAGAGACATTTTTAAAAATGTTATGTAACATATATCGGTGTGTATGTCAAAACTATCTAAATAACAGTGAAGTGAGAAACAAAGTTATTTTGTAATTGAAATGCACTGAATCTTTAACTCTCTATAATCTACTTGGAACTCTTAAAATGTGTCAGATTAATTTGCGATGACCTGATTGGGCAGAGTTCATGAGACTGGTCCTCACTCAATGGACTGCTTGGAGAGGACTTCCTGGTTTGACTGACTGTCAGAGATGGTAGGAGTCTGGGGATGACTGCTGGAGAGTGAGGTGATGTGGTGTGCACGTCTCCCTTCCAGCTCTTCATCCTAAGAATCAAAAGTAAGGTTATGTTTAATTCAAGAGACAAAAAGCTCAAATTTAATTTAATTTGAATAATATTCTACACATCTCCAAAATCCTCAAGAAACATTGATTAGAAATCCCTAATTGATTCCACTGAATGGGTCACTATCAAATAATATGGCTGCTATGATACATGGGCCTTGTCCAATGCATCGACTGAATATTGGTAGTGGTATCTGGTTCCTTTTCATTTCTTTTTTTTTCTTTTTTTTATAAAGAATCATTGCTTGGAATTTTAAAAGGATTTTTTACCTATTCTCTTTGTGGCGAGTATAAATAATTAACCTTACCTGAACCTATCCTTTGACAATCACAAATGTAATGTCATTTGAACTGCCTGAATGTAGAAGTAACATAATCTAAACTGTCCAGTTAAAGGCATTCCTCTTGACATTTTCTTTAGTGGCATGGGCTGGAGACTTCCAGTTCATTCTAACTAATTAACTCTTAACTTCTCCATTGTGTCATAAACCTCACAGCCTAAATTGGGTTTAAATTTTGTAGGTTTTATCCTTTGTTAGACAGAGTAGACCAATGGTCTTAACTGGTAAGTACAGCTGTATTGTATTGACTGGAATTGGCAATCATTTATTTTTTTGTCTGATTTGGAAACATTATTCAAGGCTTAACTGAGTCTTGGCCTAATCTCCTCATATCCGACTCAAAGTCTTTATCCTACAACTTTCTCAGGCCCTGGCTTCTTAACTTAAACTCAAGTGGCCCTGCAGTGTTTTGTAATTAATTTCAGGATATGTTTTAAATTATTATTGATCACATTTGAAGCATGAATTGGTCTGTCTCCAGAATAACCTTTTATTCTCTTTCTGTCCAATGACCAACAGAACATTTTTGACTTTCCCAAAGTCTAGATTTAACATAAAGTTTGTGTGCTCAATAATAGTAGAATATTGCTGTGTAAAGACAGAAAGAAATGCAATAGCTGTAAAGTGCTGTACTTACAAATAAGAAACCTCAATATGTCCACCATTATAAGCAGTGGTTCACACTGTGTCGGCAGTCTCCTCCCCTTCAGTGTGCTCTCCGTAGCGATTGTAAAGCTCTGTGTCAGACAGAGCGCTCTCCAATGCCTCCTCTTCATAGTCAGTGTGGTAGTCTGACTCCTCTGATGAAGGAAAGGAGCGGAAAACAGGAAGCAAAGCAGCAAATTGTGGGTCAAAGGTTGAAATACGTGGTTTGTATAAGAGTTTAAATGAATGAGGGTGTGCAGGTAGGATTACGGATTAAGGATTAAAAATAGGTTAATCATAGAAAGAAGATGATGGATGGAAATATCTGATAAAAACACGATTGGCTGCTGTGTAAGATTTGAATGTGGAAATTGTTTGTTAGAAAACTCAAAGTGTATCATGTCGAAAAAAGTCATAAAACAGTCATAGTATAGTATCTCAGAAAAAAAGTCATAATAACTCTTTCTATAGTATGCCTAAAAAGTCAATAGTATAATTTGTTGGGAAAAATCATAAAGTCATAGTATAGTAATAAGTAGTTCCTCGAATTCTTTTGCCATACACATTATGGTAGAAATGGTACAGTAGTTTGCACCGCTGCCCCTGAGCCAAAGGGTCATGGGTTCTAACCCCATTGTTGCCATTGATTTGCTTAACATCGAATAAATTCATATATATTAGTATGCCGAATTTATAGTTGGTTACTTATAGTCGAAAAAAGTTATATAACATGCCAAAAAACTCATAGTATGTTGTTTCGAAAAACAGTCAAAGTATATACAAAAAGTAGTAATGTTATAGTATGTCGGGGGAAAAAAACATACTATAGTTTGTCGGAAAGAGTCATAAAAATAGTCATGGTATAGTAAGTCGAAAAAGTTATAAAAAAGTAAAAGTATGGTATGTAGGAAAAAAGTAATGCTATAGTTTTTTTTTTAAAGTCATAGTAGAGTATGTAAAAAAAAAAAAAAAAAGTCATACAATAGTAAGAGGAAAGGAAGTCTTAAAAGTTGTAGTATAGTATGTCAAAAATAAATTAACGTTATAGTTATTGATGAAAAGTCATGAAAAAGTCACAGTACAGTAGGTTGTAAAAGTCATAGTATAGTTTGTTGAAAGAAGTAAAAAAAAAAAGTTGTATTATAGTTTGACAAAAACAGACATAATAAAATGTCCAAAAAATAAAATCATAAAAAAGTCCTAGTATAGTATGTTGAAAAAAGTCATACCAAATGACAAAAAAAGTCATAGTGTAGTATGTTGAAAAAGATATAGTATAGTATGCAGGAAAAGTAATAAAAAAATAAATAATGGTATAGTAGCTCGAGAACAGTCATAGGAAAGTCTATTGAAAATGTCAAATAGTCATGGTATAGTAATTAGAAGTATGTCGAAAAAGTTTAGCGTACACACAGTTTGAGTGGTGAATCAACAGAGTTTTTAACATCTGTCCCCTGCCAACTGTGTCCCATAGCGGCTTTGTGGCCAGCATGTTGGACCAACCCACGTGTACCGTTTAACAAAAAAACGGCAGCCCATTGCCATGATTGCTAGTATGAAAACCCATCTAAAAATAAATAAGAGAGCACAGGAAAGAGAAACAGTAATAGCATGCCTTCTCCCAGACATGGTCCGCACACGTTTAAAAAAAGTATGATCATTGGTGTGGCTGAAAGTGTGTGTGAGTACTTTTACCTGCCACAGCAGGTTTGACGGGCTCGATGCGGGACACAATTTCTGCCAGGTCAGTAAAGGAAGCATTGGGAATCGACACCACCTAAAAAGACACAGAAACACTATATATGTTTACTATATAAACACTATATACACGCATTAAAGTAATACTAAAATAGACTGAGTCATGCATTGGGTCTTGTTTAATTTGTTGGTTAAAATAACTAACCAATTGTGCTTTAACTAGGTCAGCTGCCAGGCGTCAACGTTTAATGTATTCCTCCTTATGAACACCGGTGGTGAAAACATAAAAAGGGAAGCTTATTCGAATTTAGTCTTATTTTCTCAATTCAGGCAACTTTGTGCACATGTTACAACCTTTACACTGCTGTGTTGTAAAAATCTGCTTTTTTCATCTGATTAAGATTCCAAAAAGGGGATGAAGAGAAACAAAATCTGTCCACAAAATGTCCAGATTTGTAGCCCCATGTAAAATATGATATAAATCTCCTTAGACAGGAAACGGAGAAAGCAATGATGCAGAAATTTCCTGATATTTTTTGCTATTTTCAAGACTCTTACTGTCGTCTCATCGAAACAGGATTAGTTTGACAGCTGTAAATATTATTTTAGTGTGCAGTCAAAGATTTTGGTCAGGGCCAAATCAGGCTATTGTCTTAACTGTGGATAATGTCTTGTTTTTGTTCTTCAGTGACACATGCTCATTTAAAAATGCAATCATAAGATGCTCATTCTGGATCTTAACTACTGTATTATTTTTGTAATTACTGCCTATGAGGGATAGTTATTAAAGAATCTTAAGGATTACAGTTGCAAAACTGCATCCATGCTTATCTACACAATTATTTTCAGGTTCATTTGTTAGTTTCTTGCTTTGGGGCTTTTGTCAAAACTCATTTCAATATCACCCCTGCTATTTTTCTCTTCATCCTCCTCCCCATGTTATTGTTGTTGTTGTTGTTGTTCAGATAAGGGATGAATATCTCATCTTTCTTCATCATCCTGTCTCCGTCTTTGTTAAGTTGGTCCTTTGTCTTTCTTTGCCATTGCTGCAGGATAAATCCTGTGTACTGTAAATCTGTTTTCTCTGCACTTAAAGAGCAGACTGAGTTTAGTTTTAATGTTATTACTTCAAAAGCAGTGTAGCCGAAGGCCTAACATAAGCCTGTTGACGACTGAAATTTAGTATACTCATGGTGACGATAAACATACATGGACTGCAAATGGGATTACAGATGTCGACCTAACTCAAGAGAATGTGAATTTTGCTTTGTTTTTTTCCCAGATGGGTACTAATGCAGAGCAGTTACTGAGATTATGTGTTCTTGACCTAATCAGTTTGATTGCATTTAGGACAAACTATTTAATTGCAACCTGGTAGTTATACGTTTTAAATAGCTTTGATTCAAAAATATATTTTGAGTTAGAAATTTAGTCAGCTGCTTCACTGTAGACATACAGAGTTTTGATGAACATCAATGGTTATAGTTGAAACCACAATAGTTAATTTCTGTTTTTGCTCTGCATTGAACTGTGCATAATGGCTCTCTTGTCACATATTCTACAGCATTCCTAAATGTTTATCCCTCCCTCCATCCTTACATTGTTCTTGCTTTTGGTGTTGTGGAACTCCTCCTGGTGTCGGTCTTTCAACATTTTCTCCACCACTCCACTGCGTCTCCACACGTCAAACACAGTTTTCCCGTGCTGGTATCCCACCGCCTACATTACAAACGCTCACATATCAATATTACTTTTCTACTGCAAAAATCGTTAAAAATATACACCAGAATACCTTGTGGAAATTTGTCAGATATTTGTTACACAAACTTACAGCAATCTCATCAAACTTGCCAAACTCCAGTGTTCCGTATCTGTCGATTGGAGGTCTGATATACTCGCAGTAGTCACTGTTCTTCACAGACTCCAGCTGCCTAACGCAGCACACGTAGGCCAGCCGAGTCTGAATCTCTGCCATGTCTAACACCTAAGAACACAAGTGTAGAAATTAACATATGTATCACTGTAAGCTCCAACAAAAATATACTCATTTTCTATTCATAGGAATCATTTAGTTTTAAACTTATCCTTGCACAGTCTGTTGTCTGTGTCTTTATTCTTAATCAAGCCATTACCTTTACTTTCTCAGCTAGGGGGTTGAGGCGTTTCCATAGCAGCCACCAGCCTGAGAGTGAGTCGCCGTAATTAGTGAGGTTGGTTTCATCCCGGCTGCCCACGTCAATAGCTATCACCACTTTGGCCCCCATGGAGCGTGCAACATCAGCTGTGAGAAGAGGAGGAAACGGAAACAAAAGGTGGGACAGGAGAAAGAGAGAGAAATATTCAAGCCTTCATGATGGTCAAGGCACTGAAAGAACAAATGCCAAGGGAGGTATGAAGTGAAACTGAAAAGAATGAGTGTAACACACCTGGCAGGTTGTTGATGTAGCCTCCATCCATCAGCAGGTGTCCATCTTTGGGGTCGCAGAGAGGAGGCAGATATCCAGACAGAGACATGCTGGCCCGAACATACCGCCACAGAGAACCTCAACCAGCAAAAAAGTTACCTCTTTTAAGTTGTATGCCTATTTAGCACATTGTCTTTAAATGAAAGCAACCAACCTGAACTGAAACTAATTAAAGGGTCAGTTCACCAATGAGGGCAGCGGTGGCAGAACTCTCAGAGGCTGATAAAACAGAAAGTATCTACTACCGTGGCCAGACAATACTTACTCTAGGTAAGAAAACCCGTTTTTGTCATTTGACACTTTGAGCAAATAATTTTTTTTTTTTTAAAGAAACACAACACTGTACTTACCATCAGTGTGTACTCTCATGGCAGAGGAAGTGATGTCAGTTGTAATATTGAAGTAGGGGATCCGAAGGTCCTGCATACCCAAAAGGTTACATCCAAACAGATAAACATAATAAGTTCACATGATGCATTTGCTTATCCTGCACCATCTCCATCTTAAATCAGCTGAAACTAATTCATTGTCATCTCTGTTTCTCCTTTATCTAGTTCTTTGGGAACTCACCTCAATCTGTTTGCTCTTGAAGACATTGCTAATGCTGGAGTTGAAGGTAGCACCGGTGAACATGGAGGTGACTGGATAGGTCAAATCCAGAATCTTCTTAAACACGGATGTCATTTCCTGCAGGAAAGACGGAGAAAATAGAGATAAAATGGCTTCTATCCTCCAGACAACAATAAGTTTTCTTCATTGCAAAGCAGAATTAATGCCTGAACATTAAAGTTCAATTTGATTTAAAGAAAATCTTCTGGATATGGATTCATTGTTTTTGTCTGCAGTGTATATAAAGGTTCTTCTATGTACACGTGCTTTTCTTCGTAAAACGGTAAATTCACTCCTCATAAAATAGGCATCAACATTTCAACAGCGCCAACTGTCCTGTTCTGACTTTGCTAAGGACAAACTTTTTATTACAACAGTGGTTATTTTAGTTTGATATTAGATATTAAGCTTGTCCATGAGCTGTCTGATTCTGATAAATGTGCAAACCATTCAGGGCTGTGTGTGTATCACCAATATATTAGTCAATGGTTAATCAGCACAGCAGGGTTAATAATAATAAAAAATTAAAAAAAAGTAGAATATAGGTCAAAACTGCTTTTAAAAAAATGCTGTTAGAAACAGTCACCTTCACAAGGACAGACTCACAAGCAGAACATTTAAATAGCTTGAAAAATATTCCTCTACAAACTAGAGGAAGTGGAGGAGGAGCGGTGGATCTCAGCTTCTTTTCCACAAAACAGAATATGTCTACTAAACATCCCACTAAAAACCATTTGTTTGTAACAATTACCTGAACCAACCTCCCCTCTCTAATAAATACCAGTACGGTAAAGGGGCCTGATTGGTCTTTTGATGATAAGTGGGATTTAATTTGAACTGCCTACTTGATATAAAACTGATCAAAATATCAACGGCCCTTAACATTTTGGTTCATTACAAGATTAGTGTCACTGCTGCATTGACTCTCACCATAGCCCATTCTTTGGCCCTCATCCTCATGCGGCTGTGGCTACGGTCCTCGGCATATAGTGCACCCATCAGGGAACCGATAGAGGTGCCGCCAATAAGGTCCACTGGGATGCCGGCCTCGCAGAGAGCTCGCATTATCCCCACCTGGGAACAGCCCCTGGACAGGAGGGTCGAGAAAGAAACATAGAAAGACAGAGAACGTTTTTTTCAAAACACACATATATCCAGCCAGCAGAAAGAAAGCTTTATAATTATAGTCTGAGGCTCTGACGATTATAAAAATCCATTAAGCCCAGAGGAGGCGTCATATTTCAAATGTTACATATAAAAGTTTGTGTCCTAGATTACAGTATATTATGACAGGAACTTTAAAACAGTTTGGTAAAACAGACAATGTGGTGGCATTACCTGGCCCCTCCTCCTCCCAGAATAAGAGCAATAACATTGCCTGTAAGGACTCGAGCCAGGCGTGAGAAGTCTGAGTGACGGTCTGCTGGCTTCTCAAACACACGTTGATACAGCTCCAACTGAAAAACAGGTAAATAACTATAATAAAAGTAGGGAGGAAGGAGTGAGATGGGGAGAGGGTCAAGAAGAATTTAAGTAGATTGGAGAAAATAGGATGATGTTGAATAAAAAAGAAAAGATCATGAGAAAACAACTAAAATGATAGGTTAAGAAGGGAACAGCCAGACTGGGACAAACAAATGCGTTTTGATCTGCAGATAGAAATTAGAGAAAAACTACTGCATCCTACCAGTTTGGGAAGGCTCCTCTTAGAGAAGACCCTTCGGGGACAAGAGAGGTGGAGGTGTCTGGAGATCCAGCTTCGCATGTTGAGCCAGTCCACGGTTCCTTTGGGTGGGGGGCCGTCTTCTCTGTGCAACAGCACCAGCTGCTTCTGAGCACGCACTGCACTTCCTTCCAACATACGCTCCAGCTAGAGGGAAGACAGCAAGCACAGATGTTTTAGAACATTTTATTCACCTCACTTACTTCAGAGTGGCTCCTGTGCTGCGCCTGAACAGAATTTTAAATGCTTGCCCTGAAATAAACTGCAGACTTTGGGTCTAGACACTGGGTTTAAGTGAGCACAACATCAGCACATGTACAGGTATGCTGTTGCAATTTAAAAATAATGTTTTGGTTTTAAGGGACGAATCAAGGATACAATTTAGTAAGTGTCTTATTTTTAAATATACTATTATATGTGAGGGGCTACACTTTCATTTTGAGTAACACGAAGGGCACAACAGAATGGGAGATTATTTTATTTGAGGTTTCTTTTTTTATGTCACATTTTTTATATCTTAAAACAAATAGTACATTGTCTGAGAGGAAGGTCAGATCTCTTAGTCAACAGGCCCACTGCTTAAGGTTCAGTGTATGTGCAAGGTGAGAGGATGTCTGTATGTGTGTGTGCCCTGATAGATAAAACCCAGAGCTATGACTCATTCTGAGCAAATATTGATTCATCTTTCTATTTCTCCCACCATCTCCTGTTAAACGGGGACACATTCATTTATTTTTCTCTGTGCACATTTTTTTCCCTTGGAAGGCAATTACCTCCCCTTAATCAGCTGGACGGCACTTCCTTTCTCTCGCACCCCACCTCTCTTTCACAACATCCATCCACCCTTTGCTCATTTCGCCAATATGCCCAAGGGTCAGATACAAACCTTTCAAAGCAGGTGTAACCACTAAGTTGTTTAACCCCTGGATATGAGAAGAAATTTAGAGCACAGTGATCAGCACTCACCCTAATATCAAATCAGAAAAATACCTGCTAATAGTAATTGGTGAAAAGACCAAAACCAGGAATGAACTGATCTAACTAGAATTATTGTCCTAAGCCTGATATAGCTGATTCCTGTGTGTCATGGACCTCCACTGTGGTACTTAAACCATTACAATGAACATGGGTATTTCAGTTTATTCTGAGGCAATCCATACATTACATTACATTACAGTCATTTGCTTTTATCCTACAGGAAGTACATACACACATACATACAGGACATACACACTGTCCTGCAGTAAATACTTACTAGCTCACTAAATCCGCATTTGAAAATAGTCCAGAACAAATAGATTTTATTAAGTTCCTTCTCAGTAATATTGGTTGAAAACTACAGTTACCAATTCTTTAAGGAAATTAAATGGAGAAAAAAATGTATATCTTTCAGTTGTGTACTCTCAATCTAAGAAATTGGACTTTGGAACCATGTGATGGCCATTTTCACTATTTCTTTACGTTTTACAGAACAAGCTAATGATCAAACTAATGTTGACCTACCTTACACCCATTAAACAAACACTCAATTCCTAAACCCAGAGATACCTTTGCCACTAATTCTCCTTTCACCTTTCTCCCCCTGTAACCAAACCCCGAACAGCTCACCTCCCCAACGGCAGGGTCCTGCTCTCCTAGTCCCACGATGATGATGCAGTCAGCCTGACGGATGCACCGCTGTGTCCACGGGGTCAGTCTGTAGTCCGTCTGGTAAAGGACTATGCGATGGAGGTCTTCTTGTTGGCCCAGCCAGCTGGACAGACGATACTCGTGAACACTGAAGAGGATAAGAGTCCATTAATGACAGCCACTGCTGCCCAGCTGGCAGCACACAGTAGATCACTTTTGTGCCAATAAAGCATACTTAAACTGAATTTAATGAGTGATTCAGAAAGACAGAGAGCCCAAGGAAAATATTAAATAGGCCAACAACTAGTATGAGTAGTAGTATGAGACTTTGAGGGGGTGCTGAAGAGAATGTAATATTCAAAATCCAGATTTTCCGTTAGCCACCAAACTTACCTGTCTAGTGCTGCAGCTCCAAGTCGCTGTTTGATAACATCACTGGTCAGCAGAAGAGTAGGACCTGAATTTGAAAGATCACAGCAGATACAGTGAATAAGTCTGGTCAGTCCATAAGTGGTCCACCGCTTAGACAGATTGATGAAGAGCTTTTCATCAAAATATTACAACAAAACAAGCAAGGGAGCTGCACTGGGACTAAGGGTAACATACTGTCACTCCCTAAAGCTTTACAGTTGATGCTCTCGTAATAACACTTAAATCCTTAATTCAATATGAACTAAACCCAGCAGAGGAAAGGAGCTATCCTATGGAGTAAACAGGTCCTCACAATGTGTCTACAGCTAGAACAGTTACACCGTAGCATGGAGTATTAATACAAGATGCCGAGACACCGAGACACAAGTTGTAAGTGTATAAGACAGCAGAAGTAGTGTGACCAGATGTTTACAAAGACCATCCAGGACCTCAGGTGTCCTCAACTCCAAGCTCTGACGACCTCTCATGTTGACGATGGCAGTGAAACAGGCAATTTAGAAACATTTTGAGCCCCTGTATTTCTTTTTCTTACCTATTGCTATGAGTGCATGATGCAGCTCAAGGCTGAAGGCAGTGAGAGGTACTTCTTCTGATACAGGCAGGACTGTCACAGTGGAAAGGTTGGAGGCCTGGTTCCCTGCATCCCACTTACTGCCTTGAGTGTGGAGGGCCAAACTGCGAGCTGGGGACATGCTTGCATATTAGTAAACCTCCCCTTCAGTAGTCAGTTGAGATTAACATTAAGTGCACATGTACATGCACAAACCGTTGACCTGCTGGAGGATCTTCTCTCCCAGTAAGTGGATCAACCTGGTGACGACCTAAGAAGGACATTTTGTAAGAGGCTCTGTGTTAGTCATCAGATCTGTCAGCTGCATTTTCTTCACCATGTATTTAGCAATGCTTAAAAATGTCATTTGTAGTAAGTATTTAACATTCTGGGAACCCTTTACCACATTACTGGTCAGTTGATGAATTATTCAAATGCTTATTATGAAAGGTTGGGTTTAATCAACTCATTTTAAAGCAATCAACTTCATCCATTATCAAAGCTGACCTTTTTGGAAATCACTACAATCAAATCACTATACACTCCATCCAGAAAAAATGTATTGTGTTTTCACTTCAGCTTTAATTAATTTTCTAAATTGAGGTTCACCCTACCTGTGGGAACTTTCTCTTGATGGAGCTGAGAGCTCCTTCTGGTAACTTGGCCAGCTCAGAGTCTCGTACAGCGTGCACTGTGGTGGCTCGGTTCTGATAGGTCAGGGTCTCCACCTGCAGAAAAACAAAGGACACGTCACATTCATTACTTGGTCAGAAAACAAAAAGGGTCCATCATGCTTAAAAAGAAACCTTGATCATTTCTAAACTTTACATGACATATTTTACTACAAAACAAATACTTTGCAGAATACACTGTTACATGAAAATGTTTGCATGTAACATAAGTTTTTTTTAATCAGTTCCAAGTTTGTATGTTAGTCAATGACGTTTCACAAGTCAAGAGTAAGAAAAAAAAGCTATGAGCTAAGAGCTAAAAATAAGATCTCTCCATCTCATCCAGAGTTGACGTCAACACAGCAGTGCTAAATATGTCTCAAAAAGTTATCCACCTTTAGAACAATCTCATTCCCACCATCGCAGGAGCTGTGAACAGCTTCTCTCCTCCAGGTAACAGTAACCATAGCATCCATCAATCAAGGTATTATTAGAAGCATCGTGGCAGAGAGCAGCCACACCAGCCAATCGGAAAGTGGGTGAAGTGTAACAAAGTGATTTTGTTTTACATAGTTCATCAAAATGAAAAACAGTTCTGGGGTCTCATTTATAAAACATAGGATCCACACTAAAATGTTTGCGTACATTGAAAGGAAGAAATGCACGTACGCCAAAAAATATTCGTCTCCGTACGCCTGCCAGCCACAATTTCCTTTTAGAAATCCCCAATCAACCTGTAAATGTGCACAGCTGGTTCAGCCTCGCCCACTACACACCCACATTCAGCCATAAATGGTCATTGCAAAGCACCTTATGAATGTTAATGCAATAGACATGAGCCTGATGATCAATGGTTCTTTACGGTAATTCATGGCAACTACCAGGAGGTAGTTAACAGAAAACAAAGTGCTTGTTGATGAAGGGATCCCTGAACACTCAGAGTATCTATGGTACAGCAAAACACGTCACGAGAGTCACCGCAGTATTTATGTGTTTACAGGAATCAGAGAAAATTATCGCGACAACCAGTGGTATCCCCCCACCCTGGATATCATTTTAAAAAGGGACTTTTGATAGGTGAACACAATTTATTTATTTACTTATGTTTTCATATGGCATTATGATTATGACGGATAGTAAGGATATGGAGTGATTGTGCGAGAGCGGTCACTGGCTTTACTTGCTAATTTAGACATCCTTATGTACAGGTGTAGACAATTAGCAAGGTGAGGTGACTGGAGCAGACAGAGTGTGTGACAGTCAGCGCGGTGACTCCAGTGATCTCGGATACTGGCGTTGGAGAACTGTTTACAGTTCGTCAGTGCACAGTATGCTGTATCTATCCCTATGGAATAAACCATAAATAAAGTTGTGTTCACTGCAGTGATTTTACTCAGAAACACTTTATGAAAGCTAAGATAGACTTGGTGATATATGCACAGTATTTGAAGATTATTGAAAACTACTGGCGCTCTGTTCTGCAGTTCTTTAACAATTTTAGACGTTATCTTACAGCTGTTATCAGCTGCTCTACAGCTAACCACGAGTGTTGGTAGTTTGGCACTCCCCTCCACACTGAGGAGAGCAGACAGCGCTGAGCTTATATTAATCGAAATTTGATTTGAGGTGTAAATTGGGTTATATCTTGAAATGTGCTTATAGCTATCGGCCACTAGTGCAAGCAAAAAAAACACTGCTGGTTTGACTGTTAAAGATAAAGTCGATCTATAAGGGTAAAGTATAAGTAAGATATGAAGTGAAATTAAATGTGAGAGGCATCATTATACGTGCAATAACTTTTGCGTTGAAAGTGGCGTATGCCTCTTTCAGGTCCCTTTTTGTGCGCACTGGTTTTAAATGAGACCCCTGGTATTGGTAACCACTTTTAGAAGCTTACCCATGAAGGACAATAATAGGAAACATATGTTCACATTTCACATAAATGTTCTGAAATGCCAGATAGCACTAACAGGCACTGAAGATAAATTTCAAACATGGTGAGAAACAACTAAACGACTGCAGTGTGATCACCCACACTTTATTCTACAGACTGCTGTTGTACTAATGCTCCTGCAAACTCTAGTCTCAATGTGTTTGAAGCCCCAAAGAAGAGCCAGATTTTTTATTTCATGATGTATGCTAAATAAATGAATAGAATTGTACGTAAGCTATAACGTACAGTAGGGTATGGATAATAAAGGTTCAGTATTTTCTTGTTGATTTTTGTTTAAAATCAACTTCAGCTGGCTTGCAGCTAGTGTTTAGTTACTTTTTCCCCATAAATATTCATTAGATTTACTTGGCTGAGTTTTAATTTACTGGCAGTGAGACTAGTCTAACGTTCTTGTTTTTGAAGAGCATACTGGCGGTCATTTCTTTTCAGCTGAACATACTGACAGTGAACGTGTTATGTGAGGATTAACTATCGTTAACGACATAAACAATTTTCCTGATGCATATTTAAATCTGCATGTTTTTGATCTACTCTGTTTTTGAAGAAAAACTCAGAGCTGTTGATATGCAGTCATTAATATTTATGAAGATAATAAAGTGAAAAACATGGTAGATATTTATAGTTTTACAACTACTACCCACCATCTGCCTTCCCCCTCACCATCATGGTCCTTACCACTCCAATCAGGTCGCCGCGTCCGTACTCTCCTATGAGCTCCTTCTTTCCATCTTCCTTCATGATTACAGAGCGCAGTCGACCACTCAGCACAATGAAAGTACAGTCTGATTTCTCTCCTTGCCTGAAAAATATAAACATAACTTCAATTCACTGCAAATATGCAAACTTGCATGTGAACCAAAACATCCACTGACTTGATTGGAATTGATCTGAAATGTCTTGACATCTCTCACATGAATTTATTAATGTCAACAAAGGTTGACCTTGTTTTCTGGAGACTATTTTTCCAAGATGTACTAGGCTATGAGTAGGGTACCTGTAGACTGCCCTGCCAGCTTCCACAGCCATCCAATCGAGAGCAAAGTCTATCTGTCTGACGAAGGGTGACATCCTCTTCACCACTGTGTGAGCAACGTTCAGCACAACCTTTGGCTCCACGCGCATTATCCTGAGGAGTACACAAAGACAACAGACCATTGGCATTGCTTTTGTTAACATTTTTCTTGGTGTACATTTTTTTTTTAAGTCTACTGTTTGAACTGCACTACGAAGCCCAAACACAGAAACTATATTTTTGGTCAAAACTGGTGACTTTTTGATGTCTTAAATTACCATTAAAATATCATACCATAGAAATGTGTCGTTTTCAACTAGAAAACAGAGGTTAAACTCAAACTGCATTGACTGGTGAGAAAATGTATCCATTTAATTTAAAAATCACTTGATGCTCCAAAATCTTAGTAAAGATATGTTTTTTTTATATTTCACATGATTTTATGTTGTAAACTACCTTTATGTCACATATTTGGATGAATTTCATTCCTGATTCATTTATTAAACTAGCACTTTCTTAAAATGAACAAGAAAGCTGTAGTAGAAAACAAAGAGCACTTTTCTTGCGCCCTTTAGCGCCCAAACATACTGCAGTTTATCTAAATGTTAAGGTTTAAGATAAGGTCTGTGACCATTAATAATTTTTCAAAATAAAAGGCATATAAATAAGGTTTTACAATGTATATATCTGTTATACACTATAACTTGTAGTATCTATAGTTCCGGCTCTCTGCCCTTGATATGCAAGACTACATATTGAGAACACATTTCTAATTGGATGGGTGAGTGCAGATGTGTCTGTGTGACTGACTCATAGAAGTGGGTTTTGGTAATGGAGAGGAAGCTGCAGTCTCGCAGGGCTCGGACAGTGAATATGAGGGGCTCTCCGGTCAGGACAGCAAGTTGACCGACAAGCTCTCCGGGGTGCGTCACAAACAGACGTGTCTCTTCTTCCCGGTCAATCATCCGTTGGTAGACATGGAGGACGCCAGAGATCACAAACTGGATGCTCACCTCCTAAAGCACCAAGAGACGAGCACAAATTTGGCAGTCTGAAAGGTGAATGCCAACATTCAGGTATGCTAATAGACACACTGATTTGTGAGTTCTTGGTTCATTAGAGTCAGCGCATTAGCTTCTAATTGTCATGAATAAGACTTATGTATTTAAAACAATACAGTTGATGAGTCTAATCATTTTTTGGTGTATTGCGCTAGAACACAAATCCATTTTTTTACAAAAAGATTTTCTAAAAAGGTATTCAATGATTCAGGCTGTGACATAAATCATCAGAATGACATGTGCAGCTAAATGGATCACACTGTTATTTAATTTATTCAGATCAGGCCTTTGTCCCACATAAGTCTCTGGGGGTCCCTGTGTTCAAAATGTGTTTAACAACACATTCGTGGAAAATGCTGCCAAACTAAGTGCAACAGTAAAGGTGGAGGACAAACCTTGGATTATTGTGCTGGAATATAATAAATTAATGCAATTAAAGTTTTCTTGTTGTTGGGACCACAAAGCAAGATTCCCACGTTAAAAGAAACCTGCGATGCATCTACTAGCCTTCAATTGGTAAAAAAAGAGACAAGAGTAAAAATGGAAAAACCCTTAAATTAAATGATTCTTAGGTATCAGAAACAGAAAGGAAGCTATAACTGCTTTTTAAGTTGTTGTTCTTCTAACCTGGTCTCCCTGACGAGCCACCACAGAACCAGCTTTGACTTGATGGAGGGTCACTCTGCCCTCAAGTAGACTGGGGTCCTGCAACAACAAAAAAGTTTGACCCAAAAATATATAGAATGAATGCTTTAAATCTATATCATCAAAAAATTTATCAGACGTCTCATCAAATATTGTCAAATTTCACAATATGCATGCAAAATTAGAAGTAGCCGTAAAAATAAAAAGAAATGAAACCCTTAAGATATTTATCCCAGTTGTTGTTCTTTTTCTGTGATCAACCTTTTACCTGCAGCTGGATGATTCCCAGCAGGTCCTTCTTGGCAGCCTGGAGGATTGCGCAGCTCTTACTGAGGTTGAAGGCTTCCTCGTGCCACCCACCGTCTGTGTAGTGATACACTTCAGAGGGCGTGTGCTGCATTGTCACACTCTTCTTCAGACTGGACTACAAAGACAGACATAAGAGAGTGATGTATAAGGATGAACAAGATAGCAGCAGCACAAGATGCAGTGGATTCTGGGATATGGTTTTAAATCTACACAGCCAAACTGCGATTTAATGTAAAGAGGTGACGTGGCAGAAGATTCTTACTTTGGGAGTGACAGGACTGGGCGGAGCCTCATCTATAGTGACTCGAGCTCGTTCACAAGCCATGTTCAGGTCATTACCTGCAAATCAGGAAGAAGGAGGTCGATTATGATTTCAGGTAAGGAATGTGTCCTTCCTTTTCAGATCAGTGACTGCAGGAAATTAGTACCGACATATGGAATTCGGTGACCGCTTATGTCCAAGTCAGTGACCCACCTGCGCAGTCGGTGGTCATTGAGGTGGATCGCGGCTTCCTGTAGCTGTTTGACGGACTGTCCTTCACACCATCTGCTTATTGTAGAGTGCCAGCACAGGATCAGTCTCAACACAACAAAAAACACTTTTCTCAAATGTGTGTTCAGTGTATGTTTAGAATAATGTGTGTGACCTGTCTCTGTGGAGCTCTCTGTGCCCCCAGTGGGTAACTCGTCCTGGAAGTACAAGCGACGAGTCGTCTTCCCAGAAGTCGCATCTCCCATCACACCGTTTATGTTGGTTAAGGGCACCGCCAGGTTCTCCTGTCAATTAGGCAACAAAACAAATAATAACAGTCCACATTTCCGTTAGTCGGGACTACAGTAATATTTTGAGTAACCATGAAATATTTAATGCATAATAGATTTGATCACAAGGAGTTTAACACATTAAGTTCATCATAACTTTGCTCTCCCCTGCCTCTGTGGGCCGCACCCAAAAAAAAAAAAAAAAGAAATACAGTAAAATGTCCATTTCAAGTCAGTGGGTAGCACAGCCAAGACAGTAAAATGTCCATTTCAAGTCAGTGGGTAGCACAGCCAAGATATCTAATATTAGTCAGGACATTTGGTGATCACCGTCTTATTGGTATTCAATTATATTTAATGTATCAGTTATTTGAGGATCTTTGAAGACCTATTATGACTACAACAATACATAAAACCTTTTTTAAACTTCAGGAATTGGCAAAGTGAACCCCCTTCCATATATGTCCTCCCAAAAAAAGTCAGAGGCAAGCCAGGTTTACAGGTTACTGGCCTTCTCTGTTTTCTGTGGAGGGGTTGGAATCATTTTTTCTCATTTTCACTGAGCTATTTGAAGGATCGAGTTTTGATACTGTGTTTAATGTTGTGTGAAATTAGCTTGAAAGTGTTACAGAGTGTGTGCGTGCCTTTCAGTGTTTGCTTATGTACAAATGCATACACATTGGTGTGTAGGTATTTAATCTGAGCCTCTCTGTGTGCGTGTGTACATACACAAATATGCATGAACTAATTAATTTCCCTCCTACCGGATTGAAGAGCTCAGTTGTTAGGCCCAGATAGTTATGTAACGCCAAGAAGGTGACTCTTTGGAGGCGCACCATGATTATCTGCAACACACACAAAATCAAACATAGAGGTAAACAGAGCAGAACATATTATACATCAGATTGTAATTACATCCAAGTTTTATCATGTTTTATTTTATAATGATCTGTTCCAGTAATAGGAACTAACTTCTTAAAGAAAAACAAAAACCACACACTGTATATTTATTGTTAAACAATCTGTTACCTGAATGACCCGAACAACTGTCTCTGGATATTTCTTAAACACAGACTCAAAGGCTGATGCAGGTAAACGTAAGATGGTGGAACGAGTTGCTGCCCGTGCACATACAGTCTTGTATGGAGCTGGATATCCCTGGAAAAGGCAGAACAAAACAGTAAGAAAAGAAAGAGGTAAAGACAAAGGCGGCAGTCACTAGAGCCTCTTATACATATTTGACTGCAGTGTTGATAGCTACCTAACTAGAACTACCCGTGGAATAATGATTTGGACTAAGCTTTTTTTAGGTCTCAATTCTATTATATGAACTTGTACTTTGTGCTTGCAACATTTAAACCTGTAGCGTTATTAACTGTTAAAATAAACTTAGTATGATACAGGTTTGTATCACTTTGAAGCAATCATTTATTTGATTAATGATCAAATTTTCAATTTTCCAAGTTGTTCTAAGCTTTGAATTCTTGATTTCTTTCGATTCATTTAATCCAACCTGACCTATAGCATTATGACTGTCTTTTTCTAGAATTTTCATTAAACTTAATGAAGTTGACTAATAAAATACGACCATCAATAGATGCAACTTTGAGTAAAGACATTTTATCGTAATCGAACATGCCACTGGAGAAGAGACTTAAATAAAGTACTTGACACAGGGATATAAGGTGTAATCAATAAACTAATTCAGTTTAACAGGAAGTACAAAAATAATTGCCTTGAAAAAAAGATTAGTATAAGTAGAAATATGAACAGTAGAGAGGGGACAGAGAACTGAGACACACACAGATGAAAGGGCAAAAGAGCACAGAAGCAGAGAAGTTAATCTGATGTGCAGTTGGAGAAAGAAAAAAAAAAAAAAAGGTGCTCACAGTGATGCCGTCCAGAATACTGAGCAAGCTGTGGACGCTGTCTCCTGGGAGCACGTCCTTCACCACTGGTTCAGTACCATCCTAAAAAACAGAAAATCAAAAATTCTAGCAATGACACCAACAACAGTCTTTATTTAAAACTTTACTGTGAAGCCTAATATATATTGCACCATTTAAACAAATCTGCAGGATTCCATTGGGATTGGAGGAGGACTTCAAAAACCACCCACAGTGGAGTGAGATTAAACTATAGAATGGGATGCCCCTCCTGACTTCTACATATTGACAGAAGCAAGTAACAGCAGAAAAACTAATTTAAATACAAACACAGGTCTGGAGAGCATTACTTTTTTTTTTTCTTCTTGTTCAGTAGATGAGTGTAGATAAGTGTTGCATTACTGCCCTCTGGTGTTTTTTCATAAGTATTGTGAGGTTGATGAGGAGGATATGAAAACAGGCATAACACAGCATAAAATGTGTTTGTGCCCTTGTTTCACACTACATTAAAACAAAATGTCACATGTGTTAATGATCAGAGGCTCCATGGCGAAGGACCTGTCCCTGTTTTAGCATCTTGTATAAAATTTAAAAAAAAACAGCACGGGATTCAGGAGCTGTGTAGATACAATTTTAAGGCTTCTCTTTTTTTTATATTTTTGTGTATTAAAAATGGACTAAACGGATAATGGATTTCTGAAAAGAAAACTGCTGAAAATGTAACATATCCACATACGTTCTCGTGGATGCGGAGCTCGAGTCGTCCATCCTGGACCACGAAAATGCTATTGTCATCCTCTCCTGGCCTGAAAAGACTCTCACCCTCCTGCAGTTCGATAAACACCATGTGGCGACACAGCTCTAGGAACAGGGGCTTCTCAAAATGGCCTAAGACCCTACAACAAGTTGCAGAACACACACACATTATGAAAACTAATTTGAGACTTGGGGAGGCAAAATCTGTAGGAAAGGTTGTATATTTGTCTACCTGACGTTCTTCAGCATATAGAGGACCTCCGAGGGCAGGTTTGAGCTCTGCAGATCAAACTCTGTTAGGTCAGCCTCCAGCAGGGAGGGAGGAGGTTCCTTAGGCTGCAGGGTGGGAGGGTCTTTGCGGATCCTCAAGATTCTAATGACAGGTACAACAAAAAAATGTTTTTACAGTTCCCAGTCTTATCTAGAGATCATTTTACTAAAGCAATAAAGCATGGCGTTTCAAATGACAATGCTAGCAAGGTATAAAAGTACTTCTAGCCAGTATTGTGCCGTAGATTGACTCACATACAGGTGTACCCCAATTCATTGATTTGACCCCAGATTCCAATTCATTATTATCCAACTCTCTCAACAATGCCCAACACACATTTGAAACTCGCTAGCTCCTAGCTCGAGTTGAATCACAAGCCTTAAGCCTTTGCAAGCAAAACAAGCTAGAAAGCATGTCAACTTCAGCAACTAAACCGAACGTGCTAACCGATTTAACCTCATTCAACAGTTTAAAACAAGTTGGGAAGAACACAACGTTATATTATGTCATCCAACCTGCACGTGCTACCATGTGAAGTGACTTGACGGGTGCTTACAGCGTTTACACAACATAACAAAAAACACTCTTTTGCAAAAAACTACTACTTTACTTTTCCCCCTCACTTCCCATGTGTTTCTAGTGAGTGGAAAATTGGTCAACTGTTTTTCAGGATTTCCAGGACACGTAGGAATTCCATTAATTAATTGACTAAACAAGGTTAAACAAATCTCAAGAACTGTTTCAATTGCACACACAAAATTGAAATAATATAGAAATGGAGCATACTTGCGAGCTATGCTGAGAACTTTGGTTCTTTTGCGTATGCGCTGCGGTTGCTTTGTTACTGAGGTAGAGGTGGGAGGAGGAATCGATGACAGCGTCTGGACCTTAGAAAGACAAACATATGCAAGATTTTCATGTTTGCAGTTTGTTTACTGCAGACAGAAACATGGATGTATATTTATTTGAAGCATAAACCTAATAAATAAAGGTGATAGAACAAAAAATAAAAGTTCTTGAATAAATGTAGGGAGCCAATATTGAGGACCTGCATTCATTCTTAATCTAAATGCAGAAGTATTTTTTTGTTTTGTTTTATTGTATCAGAGTGCATTACAATGATAAGCTACTGGAGCCTTAGCATTTAAATTGCCAGTGGAGTAGGTTTCATGCTGTAGTGCAACAAGATAGGCACATTCTAAGGAGAACATTTAGTTTTTATGCAGGGAAAATGTAAAAATAAGAAATTCACTCAACATAATTTCTGCCCTAAATACATATTAAAGCCTATTTACACAATTTATAGTACTGAGATGCATCTCCCCCCACTGTACAGCGGGTAAAATAAGTATTGAACACGTCACCATTTTTCTCAGTAAATATATTTCTAAAGGTGCTATTGACATGACATTTCCACCAGATGTCAGTAACAACCCAAGTAATCCATACATACAAAGAAAACCAAACAAATAAGTTCAGAAATTAAGTTATGTGTAATAAAATGGAATGACAGGGAAAAAGTATTGAACACATGAAGAAAGGGAGGTGCAAAAAGGCATGGAAAGCCAAGACACCAGCTGAAATCTCTCAGTAATTAGAAAGCAATCCTGCCCCTTGTCAGTGCAAATTAATATCAGCTGGTTCAGTCCCAACTGATGGCCTATAAAAAGGTGTCTCATTACCAAGGTGTCACACAAGAAACATCTCATGATGGGTAAAAGCAAAGAGCTCGCTCAAGACCGTCGCAACCTTATTGTTGCAAAACATACTGATGGCATTGGTTACGGAAGGATTTCTAAACTTCTGAATGTTCCAGTGAGCACTGTTGGGGCAATAATCAGGAAGTGGAAAGAACATAATTTCACCATAAACCGGCCACGACCAGGTGCTCCTCGCAAGATTTCTGACAGAGGAGTGAAAAGAATTATCAGAAGAGTTGTCCAAGAGCCAAGGACCACTTGTGGAGAGCTTCAGAAAGACCTGGAATTAGCAGGTACAATTGTCTCAAGGAAAACAATAAGTAATGCACTCAACCGCCATGGCCTGTATGCACGCTCACCACACAAGACTCCATTGCTGAAGAAAAAGCATGTTGAAGCTCGTTTAAAGTTTGCTGCACGACATTTAGCCTGTGAAATACTGGGAGAATATAGTCTGGTCAGATGAGACCAAAATTGAACTCTTTGGATGCCATAATACACACCATTTTGGAGGTCAAATGGCACTGTACATCACCCCAAAAACACCATACCAACAGGGAAGTTTGGAGGTGGGAACATCATGGTGTGGGGCTGTTTTTCAGCATACAGCACTGGCAAACTTCATATAATTGAAGGAAGGATGAATGGAAAAATGTACCGAGACATTCTTGATAAAAAATCTGCTGCCATCTACCAGGACGATGAAGATGAAACGAGGGTGGACATTTCAGCAAGACAATGATCCCAAACACACAGCCAAGGAAACTCTCAATTGGTTTCAGAGAAAGAAAATAAAGCTGCTAGAATGGCCCAGCCAATCACCTGACTTGAATCCAATAGAAAATCTATGGAAAGAACTAAAGATCAGAGTTCATAGAAGAGGCCCACGGAACCTTCAAGATTTGAAGACTGTTTGTGTGGAGGAATGGGCCAAAATCACACCTGAGCAATGCATGCGACTAGTTTCTCCATACAGGAGGCGTCTTGAAGCTGTCATTACCAACAAAGGCTTTTGTACGAAGTATTAAATAAATTTCAGTAAGCGTGTTCAATACTTTTTCCCTGTGTCATTCCATTTTATTATCCATATTTATAACTTAATTTCTGAACTTATTTGTTTGGTTTTCTTTGTATGTATGGATTACTTGGGTTGTTTCCGACATCTGGTGACAATGTCATGTCAATAGCACCTTTAGAAATATATTTACTGAGAAAAATGGTGACGTGTTCAATACATATTTTACCTGCTGTATATGTGTGTATGAGTGCCAGACAAATGGAAATGGAGCAAACCTTTCGCATTATCTTCCTTCCATAGAAGAGCACTTTATCTCGTTTTCTGAAGCGATACTGAGGTACACCGGGCTGTTGTTGACCTTGAACAAAACGCAGATAAAGCCATGTTAAGACCACATTCTGAAGAACACTGTTAAGAAAATATGGGCTTTATTGAAGACCGTTATCATTAGAGGCAGACAAAATTATTTAAATATTTAAAATAAGTATTATAGCATTAGAATAAGATTGAAGTTCAGGAGGAGGTTGGATGACTCACGAGCAAGCTTGTATCTCCTGTAAAGGAAAAGCACCACAATCCCAATCAGTGAGATGGCGACAGCAGCTCCAATCAGCACACCTGTGAGCTAGAAGACAGACAAGAGCATTGTTACAACATTACAGACACATGAGAAGGTTTTGTAGTGTAGATTCCCACATAATTGGATGTTTTCTCTGCTGGTTTAGTAACATTATCTGTCAAAGTCCAAAGCGGTGCCCAAGTTAAATACCACATACTAATTTGAAGCAGGTTTTGAGTATGTAGTGTATTCACACTGGAAAAGAGACTAAATATAGTATGCAGTACTGCAGAAAGCAGTATGTATACTAAAACAGTCTAATTGAGTGTACTGTTGACGTACAATGCTGTCCCACAATGGAATTAAAAAAAACAAAAAACAGGAGAAGCTTCAAACTGCTGGAAAAACTATCGATAGTAGTGACACAACATTGACAATAACATTCCATTGTCATGGTTTGTTAGTACAAAACAGTATACTATTGATTTCTTGAATATTGACTGGAAATAACAGTTTAATATAAAAATGTGTTTATTGCATACTGAAAACAAACAGTATATTGTTTGGTCTTTGGACATAGCACAAGTTCTTTGCTGTTGGTGTAATGAGAAAAATACACATGCTTTATGCAGGCAGTAATGCAAGATTTGACTGAAGCTCAAAACTATGATAACTATTGATTATGTTTTACATGTCATATCGCTGAGCTATGAAAGAATGAAGAGTGTGAATAGGAAAACAGTTTAAACGACAGTTGAAATAAACGGAAATTTAATCTGAGTCAACAATAATTGCTTGTCGAAACAGTCCCACTGTTAATCCAAGAAGTGGTAGGGTGATTCATATTGAGATTGTGCAAATTTATAAGTACCTGGGTGTTCACTTGAACAATAAACTGGACTGGACTAATCATACAAATTCACTGTATAAAAAGGGTCAGAGCAGACTATCTGCTGAGGAGACTGAGGTCCTTTGGAGTGCAGGGAGCACTCCTGAGGACCTTTTCAACTCTGTGGTGGCATCAGCCATTTTTTATGCAGTGGTCTGCTGGAGCAGCAGCATCTCAGCAGCCGACAAGAAGAGACTCAACAAGCTTGTCAGGAAGGCCAGCAGTGTGCTGGGGTGTCCACTGGATACGGTGGAGGTGGTGGGAGACAGGAGGATGATGGCCAAGCTGTCATCCCTGATGAACAACACCTCTCACCCCATGCGGGACACCCTGGCAGCTCTGTGCAGCTCCTTCAGCCACCGGCTGCTTCACCCCCGGTGTGTGAAGGAGAGGTACCGCAGGTCCTTCCTTCCTGCTGCTGTCAGGCTGCACAATCAACTCTGCTCCCAGCAGACCACATGACACATGACAATAATAACATGACAATAAAAACCTGTGCAATACATTACACTGTGCAATAATAGTTAAAATAGTTTTTTCTGTCTGTAAATATAATATTTCAGTTATTGTTGATTTTCTACTGTTTTTTTATTGCTTATTTATAATACTTGTTTTTTTTTTATTTTATTTTTTTACTTTTATCTTGTCTTTCTTCTACTATGTCTCTTGTGTGCACTTTACTCTACGCTGCTGTAAGCCTGCAAATTTCCCCGCTGCGGGACTAATAAAGGATTATCTTATCTTATCTTATTGAACATGTAAATAGGTGGAAATATTACACAAAACAATCTAGATTATCACAACCCACTCGGAAACTATTATCAACTACACAATTGAATAAAAAGCATCCCAATCTGGCAGAAAACTGCCCAACCTGGCAACACTGCGCAGGGAGGGCATTGCTCTACTTGCTTGTTGAAAGCTTAGGCTGTCACAATGAATCATTTCATACCATGGTGGTCTGCATCCTCTCCTCCACAAACTGTTGCAGTCGTGCGCTGATTTCATTCTTGCTGTTCACCAGCACCTAAAACATACACAAGATTAGCACAATTTCTTAAATCCCCAAAACAGTGACTATTGCTCAATGAAGGTCGCCACTGTAAAGCCAGTTGTTTCTTGTATGTTTTAAAAAGGAAATAGCGGTGCTTACTAAACTCGCCCTCGCCAACCTGCAGAATTCTCCATCATCTTCTCCATGGCAGTCCATCCTGTAATAAGAATCAGTCTAAAGCCAAAGAGGTTTTCACAAACAAGGGACTTGCCTTGATGTATAGTGCGTACAAATAAGCATAGTAGAGAAAATACAATAAAAGCAAGTAACTCAATGAAACAGGTAAGAAGCATTGATGAAATAAAAATACAAATATTGACAATAAAAAAAAAAGGCTTAGATAAATTACGCAGATACATGGTGAAATTAGCTCTGTATGTGAGGAGATTATCTTTCCTGTAGAGGAACTAGCAGCATATTCCTCTAGCCACACTCCTCATTTGGCTTCGTATCTTCATTTACATATGACTTCATGACATTATAAAGGAAGATACGCGATATGATTGAACAACTAACTTGAGACAACGTAATTGTCAGCTGTTGATTTCAAGTGATCCGTCTCAGCGATGGTTTCAATGTTAGCTGTAGCTTGACGTTAGCTAAAACAACACTAGCTAGCAGCTAGTCTAGCCGTCTTGCCAGTGTCAAGAAATAACTAAAGTCAACTTCACATCCATGCATTATGAAATTCTCAGTGGACAAAAATCACTTGACTTACTTTTGGACCACGTCTGGCGTGCTGTGTCAAGCTAGTAACATTGCCAAACAGACGATGGAGCAAAGTTAACGGGTAGCTCAAAGTTTGTCTGTATGCTGCGTGACACTAGTTTGGCCCCGCCCACGTCCACACGTCCACCAATAGAAATTGTGATATCCGCCGTCGCCTTGGTACCGTAGAACGCCCTTGTCCAATCAGCAACGGACCAGGCACAGCATGGTCCTCTGTGCCACTGTATCGTTAAACAACAAACTATTTCAACTAAAGGATTTTACTCAAATCAAATGGTGGAAAGTAATTATTCAGTATAATGCTGAGGTGTTGTAATTTACTTGAGTAGTCCCATTATATGCTACTTTTTTATTTATTTTCTTCTTCATTTATGGGGCAAATATAGTACTTTTTACTCCACTACCATTATTTGGCAGCTGTAGCAAAAAAAAAAAATTGTAGATTAAATGTTAAAAAAGACCAACGTGCATAAGAAATCTGATGAATTGTTGTACAGTAAATAAAATACCCCAAAGTATATAAAGTAGTTCAAATTAACACCACCTTGAACAGTTAAAACATTTAAATTCTGCTCATCTGTAGATGAATGCATCAGTGATAATCTATGGACGTATAATATAGGCTACATGTAGGATTAAAAGCTTTTATTTATTTTTTTACTTAATTACTATTATGATATAAAATGTCTTTATTTGATTCCAGGCAATATACTGTGTAACATACTGTATTTCCTGTCATTTTCATGTACATTGTTTTCGCATTAATGACACATAATAGACATCTCACTAAATATTCATACAACCAACAAGAAACTTTTCCATATATCTTTAATATATACCATGTCAAAATTTATATATTTTTCTTCACCTTGTCTTCATTCAGTTAGATTAGTTTCATGTCAAAGTTAAACATAACTGAGTCACTACTGAGATACATGAAGTCATTTACACGGACAAAACAAATAAACAGGATGTACTGTGAAAATGAATAGTGGGTGTTAACTCATTTTCATCAAGAGAAAAAATGTACTTTGTCAGTTTAACAAACTATCATTAAAACACACCTTGAAAGCAAATAATAGCTTTGGAATCTGCCTTGAGTACAGCCAAAGCAGTTTTTTTCTTCTTTTTACACTATTCATTTTCAAAACATATGATATTTAATCTAAAGTCGCATCTGATTTCATGACAAATTGCATCAACACCATGTATTTGCTTAGACACAATATATACATGCACAACAAGCCATAACATAAATATTCTGTATATATGGGATTTACAGTGCTTCCGTGCTCTTACTGGGTTGAATAAAACATCTTTATCAGTACAACCAGAGTATGCAACAGTACATTTAGTATATATAAATACAAATTGCAAGCAACTTTAAGGTAGCAGTTGGCAAATTAAAACCCAAATGATGAAAACAACAATACTTTTTAAAGAAAACTAATTGTTGAACATGCCACTGCAAGCAATTTACTTGAGTAGTCCCATTATATGCTACTTTTTTATTTATTTTCTTCTTCATTTATGGGGCAAATATAGTACTTTTTACTCCACTACCATTATTTGGCAGCTGTAGCAAAAAAAAAAATTGTAGATTAAATGTTAAAAAAGACCAACGTGCATAAGAAATCTGATGAATTGTTGTACAGTAAATAAAATACCCCAAAGTATATAAAGTAGTTCAAATTAACACCACCTTGAACAGTTAAAACATTTAAATTCTGCTCATCTGTAGATGAATGCATCAGTGATAATCTATGGACGTATAATATAGGCTACATGTAGGATTAAAAGCTTTTATTTATTTTTTTACTTAATTACTATTATGATATAAAATGTCTTTATTTGATTCCAGGCAATATACTGTGTAACATACTGTATTTCCTGTCATTTTCATGTACATTGTTTTCGCATTAATGACACATAATAGACATCTCACTAAATATTCATACAACCAACAAGAAACTTTTCCATATATCTTTAATATATACCATGTCAAAATTTATATATTTTTCTTCACCTTGTCTTCATTCAGTTAGATTAGTTTCATGTCAAAGTTAAACATAACTGAGTCACTACTGAGATACATGAAGTCATTTACACGGACAAAACAAATAAACAGGATGTACTGTGAAAATGAATAGTGGGTGTTAACTCATTTTCATCAAGAGAAAAAATGTACTTTGTCAGTTTAACAAACTATCATTAAAACACACCTTGAAAGCAAATAATAGCTTTGGAATCTGCCTTGAGTACAGCCAAAGCAGTTTTTTTCTTCTTTTTACACTATTCATTTTCAAAACATATGATATTTAATCTAAAGTCGCATCTGATTTCATGACAAATTGCATCAACACCATGTATTTGCTTAGACACAATATATACATGCACAACAAGCCATAACATAAATATTCTGTATATATGGGATTTACAGTGCTTCCGTGCTCTTACTGGGTTGAATAAAACATCTTTATCAGTACAACCAGAGTATGCAACAGTACATTTAGTATATATAAATACAAATTGCAAGCAACTTTAAGGTAGCAGTTGGCAAATTAAAACCCAAATGATGAAAACAACAATACTTTTTAAAGAAAACTAATTGTTGAACATGCCACTGCAAGCAATTTTCATTATCCAGACTAAACACAAATAAAACATAAATCATGTACAGTGTTCAGACATGGTGTTACTTTTTTCTGTTGTTCTCTCCGCATTACTCCCTCTTTTCTTCTTTGTTCTCAGGTACACTCCTTCATCTCGCCCTCTTGATTTTTTATTTGTTCAGGTACTTTGCCACAGACTGGTAGGCATTGAGGATCTCTGAGTCATTTGGGCAGGTGTAACGAAACTCATCTTGTTTGTAGGCGTTATCCAGGTAACGTTTCAGACCTTTCAGCTCTTTAGGGATGACAAAGTCGCGGTACTGGTTGCACACAACCTGCGGGAAGACAGGTTTTTAGATTGTATTATTTGCAAAAAGACATCAGGAGAACTTAAGGTCCTGGAGCAGCTCATTATGACTTCTAATCTTTATCCATAAGATAAAAAATATTAGATCTCAGTCCCAATGATGGAAAGGAAGTTTTTATATTGCTATAACCTGCCCACCTTGACAATATTGAGTTTGGGAAGCAAGTTGCAGTCTGCCAAGGTGAGGGTGTCACCATCCAGGTAGAGGCGTGAAGACTCAGTTGCATTTGGGTTCTGGTCCAGCTCATGGGGGACAGGAGTCTCTAGGTACATGTTCAGCTTAACCAGAGTTGACAGAAATTTTTTCTCTAGCCCTGAAAGAGTTTAACAGACGTTTGTTACCCTTCAGGTCTCCATTGTGTGGTTATGTCTTCAACAAAAAATATTTTAAATGTATCATTGAAATATCAAACTAACGCCCTTACTGTCATTTAATCCAGGAATAGGATTTTTTATATATCCTGAGAAATTTCGGAAGATGTCCTCTCCTGCACCGTTGGACTTGTATCGACAGCACAACTTTGGATACCTGCCATTGATAAAATGAATGTGTGTCCGTGCAACAATGAATGAAATATTAAATGTGTTTCAAAAAAATAGTTGACAGAAAACATTCTATTGTCCAGGAAGAGGACTATAAAATGTAGGACTCACTGTGGTGGGGCTAATTTTTCCTCCAGGAACTCCTCAATCTTGTTAGTGTCTGTTCTGACCTCATCGTTGTAGAGGAGAAACGGAGGCTGGGAGCCTGGAGCCAGAGCCTTCAGCACATCAGGGGCCCTGCAACAGAACAACAAACAACAAAACAAGTTAAGCTCACCAAAGTTGGTCAAATGATAAATATGCCAGGGGAGTACAAAGGGGATAATGAGCTACCTCCTTTACAGTTTAATCAAATTTACTCAAAATACATTTCCCAATAAGATCTTGTTTGTTTTATTCTTACTCTCTAGATATTATTTGTATATTTTAAATTCTGATTTCTATTGATTATTATGAGTAGTAGTAGTGGTAGAAGTAGCAGTAGCAGTAGTATGCCTTTTTATAATTCTTGGTCTAATATTAAAACTACGTTTGGAAAAAGCTAGCAAGAGTACTCTAGATTTCAAAATAAAATTCCACCTGATAAACCCAGCCCAGTGTTGCCAACTCTTTTCTAGTTAAAGTAGCTAGCAGCACTTCCTCGAAATGTCACTAAATCTAGTGAGAATGTCGCCAAGTCAGCAACACTGTCAGCCGATCCCTTCAGACCTCCTGACAAAGCCACTCCCCAACAATTGCCATTATAAACATAAACATATACCTGGTTAGTACTCAAAGCTGTCAAGCTTGCATCTTGTTGAAGATTCCGGTGACGCACAAAGTGCAAGCAGATTGGCAGGTATGTGGGTAAACATGCATATAGGCCGTTCAACAAGCTTATTATAGTCTTGCCACAGATACCGGATTTCCTTCTCTCTTTTTTGTCAGAGGATGTTAAGATATTGTTAACAAACATAAACTAATGATTTTTCAATGTAATTAATGTTTAATCTCTTTGGCCGATTGGGGCATTTTTTTGTGTGTTTATTAGTGTTCTCAAGGTATGTCCATTTCATTCTAGAACTCAAAGTCTCCCAAAAATTATCAATATTGTATATATGTTTGTCTGTTTTGTTATCATTGTACCCCTATTTAAATATTGTACCCTTTTCAACCCTGTGAGTGACACAAGCTGCAGTCCCCCTGCATACTCTGCACTCTGGATGGATGGATGGATGGAATATTGAAGTGCAATAAAATACTTTATACTCTAACATTGTTTTGTTTTTTCCTTCCAACCATGACATTTTCTTGTGAGTTGTATGCCCAACATCAACTGTTTATGTGCAATCACTTTGAAATGTAGTGGTTGTGAACAATAAGATGAACACCTACAAAAATATAATACAATGCAAATACCATGAATGTAACTAGTGAAAATATCCCTATGTTTATTTTTGTTCAGACTACATTACAAATGGAGTTGCTGCTTCTTGTTGTGTTTCATCACATTATATTGCAAGTTTTAAATACCTGTCTCAAAAACAAGACCAATATTTTTTAATTAAGGGACAAAGGAAAAGGATGTGTTCTCACCTCTTCATGTCCACAGTGGTGAGGGTAAAGTTGGCCCCTTTCAACCAAAGAATCATGAAGAGTCTCTGACAGAAAGGACAATTCCCCACACTCTCAGCGTCGACACTGGCCTGACAGACAAACAGGCGTAATATTATGAACACATGCACTTCTTATTGCTTGCAAACAGTGATGATCTGGCTTTTGAAATAGGACACCAATAAGTTTGTTCCGGCATCAGGGCTGTAATGTATCTGACCAGATCATGAATACCTGCACAGGTATTCTTGTCGAGCCTGCTCGACTCTGACTGTTTAAAACAAACCGCTGAGGAATTTAAAATGGTGAGTTGAGAACAATTTACACCCAGATTAAACAACCCAGTATTCAGATTGTGTCTCTGATGTATCATACATTTTCAACTATAGCCTAATCTTGTTGAGTCACAGGCATTCAGGGAGGCAAATGCTTTTTTGAAAGGGCAGGACAGGCAAACAGGACAGGCCTCTTTATAGTTTCTACTGTTCACCACAAATATCCACTCTGATACTCTCCAGGAATAACAAGAGATGGATATAGTGACATGAAATATTAAAGCAATACATAAAAAACAATAATAAAGCAGACATTTTGGCCCAGAGATTTGTCTTTTTTCATCTGTTTTTGGCTGCTTTTTTGAGATGTATGGCTCTTAGAGAACCAATGGGTTAAGATTAAATAACTACATAATTAGATATGTATCAGTTTAAATAACTACAAGCTTGCCGAACGTTTGCTGTTAACAAATATATAATAATAACAAATATATGTACTGCATTTATACTGTTATATATTTATACTACTACTATACTCTACTTTATACTATATTTATACTGTTGTAGGTCTTACCTTCACAAAGAGTTCAATCTTCGGGGACTCTGCCGTCTTTACTTCTGTCTGTTTCGAAGTCATGATGTCCACTAACTCCTATTGGAGCCACACAACGGTCTTGTTTCGGTCCTTGTCAATGCAAAAACAAGTCAGCCATTTAAATTGTAATTATGACTATTTTGCAATCTCTTTCACTCATACACACACACTCGTCCCTCTTTCATAGATTCAATAAAACTGGTAGTAAGATGTGTTACTGAAGCCTATACTCACAGTCAGCACTGGATACAAGAACACTGTTTTATTTTTTATTCCAGTATTTCACCTTTTCCTCTCCTCCCTCTATTCTCTTCTGTGCGTCTGTTTCTGTTTTTTGTTCGTCTCTCACCACACCTGTCATACTCTGAGAAGCAGCCCACACCCCCTCTAGCCTTTCCAGTCAGACCAGCAGATCTGGATCTCTCCTCTCAGCCTGTCAGCCTTCCAGCATATTCTCTGAAAGAGACCTTCCACTCTCAATCTGTGACTGTCTCAGTCAGTCCACTTTGGTCTTAATCTATCTCTTTTTTCCCCTTGACCTCTCTTGTTTGCTTACAGTCACTTTCTCTCTACTGTTATATGTCAGTGCATTGTTAACATATCACTGAGGCTGCCATATCAGCGTTTTTTCCAAATGACAAATGAGAATGCCATAGAATTGAATTGATCTAAGACTTTGTGCAGCTAGAATAGTGTATAATTTAAATGTCGATTTACAATGATTGTATAACACAATCAAGTGCTTAATTAAGTCCCCTTGTGCCCTATATGACCAGAAGTATGTGTGAGCATTACAAATATATGTGACTGGACATCTCATTCTAAATTAATTAAATTAAAATGCTATGCATGCAGGAATTGTGATGTTGAAACAGGAATGGCTCTTCCACAAACTGTTAATATGAACTAAACATTATATAATGAAAAACAGTCCCAGAACAAAGGTGCACAAACATATGTGTCCACATACTTTGGACCATAGTGTGTTTTCTTATTGTGTCAGAAAGATATTGAGAATTTAGGAAATGTTCACATTGAGTGAAGACTCATTTTGACAAGAAAAAAAAAATACCTGCCTTTGTATCATGTATGTATTTTTCTCTCTGAGTAATTAATGGTGTTTTTGTAGTTTGGGGTCTCTTGCTTTTTCCTTGTCTTCCGCTTAGTTTGATGTGTTTGTTTTGCCTTCATCCTGCAGCCTACATTCAGTTGTCATTCCGCATTCATGACATGACATGAAAATGCTCTCATGTAGCAGGTATTCACAAGGTTTCCCTGAAGATTCAGTGATTGAAGCAAGACTCAAGCAAGTGAGACGTATAGGCATATAGGCGAGATTGCACGAGAGAGGAAATCATGAGGGCGTGATGGCAGTCACCTATGACTCTGTGCTGTGGAATCTACAGATTGGGGTCGTAGATTGTACAAGGTCAATTAAAGTAATTTGCTAGTTCAGTCATTTTAGAGATCTCAATGAAAGGTATCTCCCTTGAATCAACCTGTTAATACTAGGAAGGAACTAAACAAAATGTCCTGGGTTTTCTGTTGTCCATGTTGCTGTTGTTAAAGTAAGCCTACTGATAATCTTATGTGAGTAAATGTCCCACTCACAGCCCTATTAACCCCTCTTATCAGTTTATCAACTCACTCTACTATTTTTTAACTAGAAAATCCAGAAACATAAAAAATGTAATCATACAATGTGTTTTGTTGTACTGTATAAAACTTCATTTTGTTTGAGCAGCTTCAAAGAACATTAGATATCTTATTCAACGTGCACAACCACAGGATGAACAGTAAGCTGAAAAGCAACAAGCATAATAAGGCTAACCAACTGTGCAAAAGACAAAAAAAACGGAGTATGCAAAATAAAAGATTTTAACCCCACAAGGAGAAGGTATAAAAGGAGTTAAACAATCTATCTATTGGACACGACAATGAGCTACACCAGCAGTTCCTAATCTTTATGACATTTGACCCATTAATGCAAAGCTAGGTTTTAATTGTGAACCCTTGGCTTTGTCACCAGTTGCATAGAAGTGATGCTCTCTCCTCAATTTGTTACATTTTAATGGTTTTTAGAAGCATCAAGAGTGAAACTATCGCATTTAAGCCGGTTGAAAGACAGTGAAAAAAGGTTTTTGTCATTCAAACCGAATATCACCCAGTTTTCAACTGGAAATCAATGTCGAAATCCCATTTGGTGCTCACTGGGAACAGTAGCGTGGTTTCTCCATTTAAAAGTCCTTCTGCAACACCAGGCAAACAAAAGAAAGTAATCAATTGCTGGCCTAAAAAAGACAGAAAAAGACCAAGCAAAGCAAGAAGAAATTATTAATATGAAATGAGAACTTTCAAAAGTTCCTAAGTTTCCATGTTCCTAAGGAGCAGTGGCAGGCAAGTTGACTTTTGAGACTCAGATGACAGTGAGTGATGTCTCAGCTCCTTTGATTGGTCACTTTTAACACCCACAGTCTTCCAGCCTGAACTATGTTTCTCTTATGACATCACTTTTCAACAGGATCCTATCATGAAAATAAAAATGCTCTGGTAGACAACCTGGAGGTCAACGACGTAGGCAGGACCAATCTAGAGGCAAGCGGTGTAGGCAAGACCTCTCTGGTACACAGCTACCAAGACGGGACCCCATTGGAACTGGGCTATGAAGACGGGACCCCTCTCCAAGCCCGGGGAATCGAGGTCAGGAAAGGCAGCCAAACAGAGAAACAGCAAACTGCTGCAGCACAGCTTATTTATTTTCCTCGTTCCTCAGTGTCATCCTCCTTTCTGCCTGACAGCCTACTTGCTCTTTGCCCGCTTCCCCGTGCAACCTCACCTCCGTCCACCTTGCTCAGCCAGAAATGCCTCTCCTCTTTGCCTTCATGCCCTCATTTTTGTCTCACCTTTGTGCTTTCAATAAATCATTTAAACTTCGTCTGTCTCCTAGTTGTGTTCCGCGCCTGGGTCCACCTTTTGAGCTAAATCTTAACACCAAATTTATAACCTTAAAATAATGAAATGAGCACAATCAACAACAGAAAATAATCAGAGGAGTATAAAACATGAAGCACACAGTCAACACAAAAAAACAGGGCATTTTCCCATTCAGTGCCTTTGCCACAATTACATTTTTGCATTGCACATGAATGTAAATAGCACTTACTTAAAAAAAAAAAAACTGATTTGTGTGGTCAATAAATGCCCCATACTATACATCACATTTTATTCTCCACAACATAGCTACACAGATGACTCACTGGCGTATGTGTTCACCCTTGTGTAACCCCCATCTTAATTCTGTTTAACACTTCCTCTTTTCCCGTCAGTGCACTAATGTGGCAAAAAAAAACGTCTGAAATGATCAGTTGTTCTATGAGAGTTGCCTAAGAGAAAAAGGAGAAGAACAGCATTATATTCCCTAGAAAGCAGGATTAAATAATTGTGGGAGAATGTAGCACGATGCGGAGTTCATTTCATATTCAACAATCTTCCAGGCCACACCTCAGCCTCCGTAAAAAGGGGCTGCGTTTCTTAGTTTATAAGCGCTTCAAGATTACAGGCTCCAACCCGCAGGCTCCAACCCGAAGTACTATAAGTGGTAACTGAGGACTTTGGACAGACCACTCGTCTTGTGATCAGGTTAGTGGAGGAAGCTTCTTTTTTTTTACATAAATCACTCTGGTCCATGTGATCTGACTTTAACCCTGAATGTATATATTCACCTACAGTGGATTAGTATACTGTCACTTTTGACATTTTGTACTTCTTGCCATAGAAACAACACAAAAATATGTAAAAACAGCACATTTTAGAAAAGTAAATTGTGTGCCCGTTGTAGCATCTAACACTGAATAACTGCCAGTGAGGCAACAGTGCCACTGCCACCATTAATCTTTCACCGCATCCTGTTCACAGATTGTGTTGAAGTCTTAACTATAGAGGCTCACTGATTGTAAGAATAGCTTGTCGCCTTCATGTCTTAATCTCTCACCTCTGCTGGCAGATATTTTATGTTATATTCTACAAAGACCGTGTGTACATAAAGCTGTCTTTGTAGATTACTATGTTCCAGAAACTAGATTTTCTTATTATATGATAAATTGCCACATTCTTGTTCTTGTATGTTAAGATTTAAGTCTTCAAAGTAAGGGGATAAAACAAACTTTAACTGAGCAGGATTTTTATAGTATCAGATGCAAACGTCTACTTTTACATTCTCTATTTCTTGATATGGTCATTTTGAGGTCCCTTCCCATTTCAATAGGGTCCAAAGCTATGGGACTGAAAACACAACTTGTGGTAGTTTCCACAGGTTGGATAATAAATGTGTATATAATTATGTACAGTATCTGTTTTGGTGTTTTTTGGATTACTTTTTCTTTTTCATGTAAATATACAAAAAACAAAGTTTTGTTTTCTGCTAGAATATGCACCTACTCAAGTTTTGTAATACTCTCAACAGCTCTTTGTCCTTTGTGTTTCTCAAGTCCTGCGTGAGTCTTCATCCGCTCCTTTTCTGCACACTCTTCAGTGAGACCCTATTGTTTAAATGATGTGATCTTTGGCACAACCCTTTTTTCTTTATGATTTTACAGAGGAAACACTGTACAGCAGAAAGGCTAGCAACTAGAAAAAGAGAGACGTTTCTTCTATGACCAAATGATTGAATTTGAATTTAATCAATGGTATTTCATCATTATTGCCAACCAATGTTTATAATTTCATTCTTTCCTTAGACATTACAGAAAATATTCATAATGTAACAGTATGAAATGTTTGTACAGAAGTGGTAACTGACTGTGAGATGATGTGAATGAATGGAAGCTTTCGGGCTTCAACTACGATGATGTGAATGAATGGAAGCTTTCGGGCTTCAACTACAACACTTATAACTTTCCCCTAATGCTTTTTCCTTTTGGTTCTTATAGAAAAAAGGAAGCTCCTTCACAAGTTTCTCTTGAGTCAAGGTTGAGCCGAAAACCGTCATGGTCTCTGATTTTAGTGGGTGGTGGTGCGTTTCTTCATAGTGGAAGTCACAGACTGCTGAGTTGAAGAATCTGATGGTGAGTCCTCATTACAATTATCTTTGCTGTTGGTCAATTAGATACAGATCTGATGTCTACACAGACTGGAACAAAACTTGAGTGGCTCGTACAAAAAGGTGTTTTCACCCTTCAGTAACCCTTAGGAAAATAATTAGATTTTTCACTGAATTTGCTTCACGCAGTCATGACTGCCACACCCTGACAATCTGCCTTTGAGATGGTAGCTTATTTTTCCTGTTAACATGTCATTACCAGGTCACGCAAGTGTTGTGCAACTGTCTGTGGGCTTCCAGTAGTAACCTTGAGTAGATTGTGAATGAAAACTTGATGTAGTAATTAACCAAATACAATGTTACTTTTCATGTATTCATTAAACCTATTCGCCAAACCAGGGGTGATTCTAATCGTCCACTGTTTTCGTCACCAAGGTTTGAGGAAAATGTTTTGTTATTACAGTAGATAAAAGGATCATTCTTTTGAGAGCTTAAAGGGCTGTGGTACAATTTGAACATCAAATTTACTTTCTAAAGAAGCACAGGAGAGCCTCATTCCAATGTTAATCCTCATAAGGAGCTAGTGACAAAACTTCTGGTCATTTTAAGGATTCATATTAAGGAATGTGTGCAAATGTATATTTACTAGTCACAAAATACACTACAATACTGCCTATTCAGTATAACATTAGAGACTTTCTTGAATTTGTTGTGTTTGTTGATACAAATAGATAAGGTTTCCATGGATTTTGGACAGAAATTTATCTTAAATTGTTGTGTATTGTGAAGATGTGCTTGATTCTGAATTGGTCATTGGTTTACCGGTTCATTTTGGGGGCAATTTATGCCTCTGGTTGATCCCCAGCGGGACTCAAACTGGGGACATTGTTGTTCATCATCACTAAGAACAACAGTAAGAAAAGTACATCCAGAATTTTTTTGGCAAAATCATTCATTGTGATGTTAAGTATATGTGATTTGTAATAGACAGGCTTGAACCTGTGAAAATCACTGATATGGTTATATAACATCTGTTTTAACAAAAGGTAAAGCCACAAAACTTCATCGCTCCTTTGTGATCCTGTTTCTTAATTATTTTTGTGACAGGGTTGTGATAACATTAAAAGGACTGTACTCAGCTCAATGAAGAAGCGCCTCCTCCTCCTCTCCTTTCTCTGTGTTGTACCGCTGTGTCTCTTCAATGGATGGCCGATAGGATTCAAGGGACTGACAGCCAGGGATCCCTCCACCTTCCATAAATGTAGCAACAGCAGAAACGTCACCATCCTGCTGTGGTACTGGCCCTTCAGAAGGCCATTCAGCCTGAAGGGTGACGTGTGCTGGGACCTCTATCGCATCCCTCACTGTAGACTGGTGGACCAGCGCTCCTTGTTCCCCTCAGCTGATGTGGTGGTGTTCCACAACGGAGAGCTGGTGATGAAACGCCAAGTTCTGCCCCTTGACCTCCCACGTCCACAGGGGCAGAGGTGGGCCTGGATGTCCCTAGAAGCCCCTGTTTACAATGGAAACTTGTTGCAGTATGCAAATATCTTCAACATGACCATCACCTACAGGAGAGATGCTGATATCACAATACCCTATGGTGAGCTGCTACCAAGGGAGGTTGAAGACCATCTGGTTGAAGAAGTCCCTCTGAATAAGAGCTCCCTGGTCTGTTGGGTGGTCAGCAACTACAGGAGTCTACACAGGAGAAGCCAAGTGTACAAAGAGCTCAATGCCATAGTTCCTGTAAAGGTTTACGGTCGCTGGACAAAGAGACGACTCTCCTCTAAAGCCCTCTTACCTACAATCTCTCGCTGCTACTTCTATTTGGCTATTGAGAACACAGTCGCCAAAGATTATGTCACAGAGAAACTTTGGAGGAATGCTTTCCAAGGCGGGGCAGTGCCTGTTGTCCTGGGACCGTCATTAGACGACTACAAAGCTGTGGCTCCACCAAATTCTTTCATCCACGTTGATGAGTTTGCATCAGTCAAAGACTTAGGAAAGTATCTACAAGATCTTGCAGCAGACAAGAAACGCTACAGTGAATATTTTACTTGGAAGAATCAGTGGAAAGTGAAACTGTACACAGACTGGAGGGAGAGACTGTGTAAGATCTGCTCACAGTACAACAGTTTACCTCAGGAGAAAGTTTACACCAACCTAGAGGCCTGGGTCAATGCTAATAACACTTGAGCTGCATAAATGTGGCTCATTTAGCACATTAACAAATGAGCATCCTTGAGATTTAGGGGACCTAAACCTAACCTAATCTGCAACTGTGGAAACATGTATATGTACATATATGCATACAACTAACATGCTTTAACTACTTCATATTGATAATGATGAATTTAATTAAACTATAGTACTGATATCCTTAGCACTGTATAACAAACGCCTACCTCTCTAGGGTCAGAGGAATAGTTCTGTAAAGTCGCTTAATCTCATTCTTGCCTGAGAGTTGGGTAAAATAACCAGAAAGGCTTTACCTTAAATTGAACTCACACAGCACACTTTGAGGGCACTGACATAAGCACAGCCCCATACTTTCCAATGACTCCCAGTCTTTGCATTGTCAGCATTTAATTTTAATTTAAGCATTTCCTACATTTTAAAGATACTGTAAGATTCAAGTCAGATTGATTTATCATTTGAACTGTATGTAATACATTTATTGTATGATGTCCTGTTCATTTCATGTCCATCTTCCCTTGCAAGTAAAAACGATGGTTTACATAAATAATTTGTCAGTTTCATTGCGGGGAAACACCTTGTACTACATGAGGTATTTTTTAGTTACCGAGGGTAATGATAGTTTGTTGAGATCAAAGAAACTATCAGCACTGCTCCTCAGACTCTTCTTCCATATATGGTAGTAAAAATGTGTACTTTAAAAGAAAGGCTCATTATTAAACTCCATGTGCACAACAAAACGGTTGGACATGAGCAATAACTTCTCTGGAGTTTATATTTATAAAAAAAAAAAAAAAAAAAAAAAGCCAATCATTTGTTGTACATGTGTCTCAAGACATGGACAGTTATAACATTAAGTTAGTTTTACATGATTACTAGATGCATTTATGGTTATGGTGAAAAAATCTCAGATAAATAAATTACAATTTTATCCGTTGGGAAAATGTGTCAGATTAAAAACTACTGGTTAGAGTTGGACAGTTATAATTGCACATTCACAAATTGGGAAATATGTCTAAAATAATCAACATGGCAAGATTATTAGAATACTGAAATAACTGGTTCAATATTTTAGTAACTAAATATTTGTTCTTGCTAACACATTCACAGGCATCTTAAGTCAGTTGAGGTATAGTCAAAAGGAGTGAATAAATGACATTTAATGTCTTAATGTCTAAAAATGACAGTCATCCGAGTAAAACAATTGCTCAAAACAAGACCGTACGAGAGAAATACTCCACGAAGCATCCAAACTTGTATCAAGTGAGTGTTATTCAACATTTCATAAACATAAAAAACATTTACAATAAAAACAAAATGAGGTATTGAAATACAATTTGACAGCATAATTGATCCGGGTCAGATTAGACCAAATCTCACTTCAATTCACCTGAGACATTGAGAAAATATCTATTGTGTGCAAATGGCAGATTAGCAGCTAAAACACTTGTGAGTAACAAATCATTTATCACTCTTACTTAGAATCTCACCACCCCCTAAATATCGCTAAAGATATTGGCTAAATACATTGAAGATTATCAACAACATTGAGGCCAAAAAGCTTTGTTCAGTATATAAACAGGGCATTTTCTTTAAAAAAGATATAATATTCAACAATACAAAAGCAACTTTGTGCAAAAATGATGGGAGAATTTGAGATTTGCATTTTCCATTTCGTTGAGGCAGATTAGAAAAATACTGCAGCTGCTATATTCAGATGAAACACAGAAGTATTGCACAAACATTGACCGAACTGTCAAGAGGTGATTTTGGTTTAAATCTCCTCACATTGTGATTTCTTTGGCAACTAAAATATTTCCTCACATGCACCACAGAAACCTAACAGGGATTTGGCAAAAGTGAAAGGAATACCCTGGGGCTCTTTAACCCTGCTTGCATTTACAACCACATTCTCACCAAACAACTGGACCATGTATAGTAAGTAGTAAGTTAGCAACTGTACCAAATCTCACTCTGAAATTGTTCTAAACCTGAAATTTTTAAGCCTACTGAATAATTTACTATGCATTAATAAAAAATTAAAAAAAAGGCATGTTCAGCTTAAATTTCTCTTTGTATGAAGTCGAAGCAGTTGTTGGATTGCAGGTCATTGTAAGAGGATGTTGCCCATAGCAGTTTGATACGTTTCGCCATCAAAACAGGAACTAGTAACCACTTTCATCCATCTCCCTGCTGTGGTCAGTAGAAGAGCCTCCCCACTTGGAATGTTTTTATTCCACGATCCATGTGATCGCTGAATCTGGTGGTTGGATTTAGAAGAGCAGAGGCATGGGAAGGCAATCTGTGGTTCTGGCCTACCTAAGCACCTGAGGTTATCCAGTCAGGTGACCAATTAGTCCGGGGTGCATGGCTTGTTTCAGGACGTCAGGCCGATGAAGGGGGGGCATGTAGAGTGTAGGAGGAGGGGCACCGTGGTAGCTGGAAACAGGGTAGCCCTGAGTGGTAATGGGCGAGGCGACCATGTTCAGTGGGGAGGGGCTCTGCTCATAGTACTGGCCGTCACACTCCTCGTCTAGTGGCAAGGCCAGGCGCTTTCCTTTCTGTCTTCGGTTGCAGAACCATACGCGTACAACCTGCCAGGAACGACATTTGTCTTTTAAAAATGTGAGCAATTAGAGACGTGCTTCTTCAAAAAAGGCAAAATGGATCTCTTATAGAGTTTGTACTTACATCTCTCTCCAGACCCAGGTCATCTGAGATGTGCGTTATCTCTTGGGTGTTGGGCTTTGGACACTTGATAAAGTAAGACTCCAGGGCAGAGCGCACGGCTCCTTCCAGACTGGTCCTTCTCTTCCTCTTTCTTGTGTCAACAAATACTCGCTCAATCTTGTACATCTGAGGAACAAGAAAGATTTTAATACAGCCTTATTTATGAAAATGTGTATATACCGTCGCATTTTGTGCATTTCACACATGGAGATTGTGGGTCAAATAAAGTGTCTTGTGATCACAGCGAGGCCACTAGGTGGCGTATTACACTTCACAGGAGGGCCTTGATCCAGGCTAGCCCAGCAGAAAGTTAGCCAGGCCTGAAAAGACCAATGATCCCATGAAGCTTGGTGATCATCTGTTGTCTTGCAAACTAGTCGGCAGATGTGAGTGTAGCAGACTTACATCCTGGGGATTGTCCGATGTCTCTGCCTCATTCAGCCATCTCTGAAGAAGGGGCTTCAGCTTGCACATGTTCTTAAAGCTCAGCTGAAGAGCCTCAAAGCGGCAAATGGTCGTCTGGCTGAACATCTTACCTAAGAGCACATACAAACATCAAATATGCCATATCACAATGAATTTAGGATCGCTAAGCCTGAGTCTGAAACAGGAATTTGTTTTCTTATACCTATATACTAGATCAGTTGCTCCTTTTAGTGATATGTCCTATTTAAGACATTTTCTACACCCCAAACTAGAAATCCAGAAGGTGTCCACCTGTACATCAATACAGCATTGATAGAGTAGCTCCATGGTGGACCATGATGACTGGGGACTCAGTTACGACATATGAACATTTCTCCGCTTTGCATTGCCAGAGACCCTTTATTAATTAAATCCCCTGGGTTTAACAACCCTTAATCTTAAAAAATAATAATAATATATAAACCAGTATCGGGATATGGGAACCAAACTCACCATAAAGGTTACCCAAGGCCAGGCCAACATCAGCTTGAGTGAAACCCAAAGTGATGCGTTTGTGTTTCAGTTCCTTGGCGAACTGCTCTAGTTCCTCTGTGGAAAGATTCTCCTGAACAGGGAAAATTGAAATGGAGAACTTTGATTACATTACAGTCATTTTTTTTTTTTTTTTTTTTTTTTTGATTAATTTGTAGCCTAGGTGGCATTTAGTTACTTCTATGAGATTTTAAGTTGCATTGGTAAGCACAACAGTAACACTTAAACACTGATCAAATGGTTGTTCTTACCTCCTCCGAGTCGCTGCACCCTCCGCTGGAGGACCCGCTGCTCCGCGTGGAGGAGGCCGGGTTCTGCGTCTGGGGCCCGGGGACATTTTGGGTCGTGTTCACGCTGAAAAACGCGTTCCCTGGGAGCCCGTTGCTTGGAGGAGACGGGGACATGGATGGTGAAGATGCAGACGAGGTTGAGGGGTTTTGATTACTGCTGCCGGGTGGTGTAATGTGGGTGATCCCTGGCCAGAAGGACGGGTTCCAGGCCGGAGAGTAGAACACCCCATGGGCCATGGCTGCTGGGGCCTGAGCTGCTGGGTACTGTTGGACCTTTATCTCCGTGGAGTAGTCATTGCTAGTGTCCTTCTCAGTCTTTATTTCGTGCAGTTTGATTTGCTCCCGGGTCTCAGCTATGGGGGGGCTCAGGTTGGCAGGCTGGGTGGATGCTGGTACGCCGGGTACCTGGCCGGTGTACTCAGGCGCAGCGAATGGATACCAGTGTTTGGGTTGGCCGAACTCTGCAGCCTGAAGATCGGATCCCCTGTAGTCGCTGGTGACGGCCGGGAACGGGAAGAAGGTCTGCGGGGACGCCTGCGAGATGCCACCATAAGCTGCTTTGTTGTAGAAGAGGCCCGGGTCTGGCAGGACGCCGTGAGGGAGCTGGAAGGACGCAGGGCCGCCCAAACTCTCAGGACCCAAACCCTGGGTGCAAGGGTTGGTCCGGCTGAAGTCGTACGGCCGGATTTGGCACTCCGGACTCTGAGATCTTTCAGACATTTTCCAAACTGCGTGAGAACCGCTCATCAAGCGTGCGTCCGAGATCAAAAGACAGAAAGTTCACAGCGACTCGTTCTGAACCTGCTCATCCGTTTCACATTTACGCACACACCAAAGATGGATGAAAGAAGAAGAAGGAGAAGAAGAAGTTCTCCAAAGAACCAAGCACCTCTTCGCAAAAAGTCCGTTTTGGGTTTGGTGGGTATTATGCAAAAATGTAGACCTGAGCAGTTGCCGTTTTGGTGCAACATCAACACCACTGCGCCTTCGGCCTACTCCATGAAGTTCTGACTTTAACACCAACACCAATCACCCCACCTTCAAGCTCAAATGCTCCTCTCAGGCCTCGGCTCCACAGGTTTTTGCTAATCACAGCTGCGGGTATTGGAGACCGTCGCATCTCTTCGCTCATTGGCTGGCGAGGACAATTGCGCACAGCTGATGGTGAATTTGTGAATGACCTTGATTCTTCCCAAAGTAGTGGGCGTGTTTTCACAAACACTCTTTTTTTTTCTGCAGACCAACTACGTGTTTTGCTTTTAAAGTGATTTTTTAGAACTTATCTTATCCATTCTAAAGAGAAATATCAATAATTCAACAGTGTTAAGTCAACTTAAAACAAAAAAAAATGCATATTTACATTGCTAAATAGGCACGAGTCACTACTCCTGTAAATACATATTGTAACACTATAACTTGCTCACCTCATACATGAATTATAATGCTCGGTTTGTTTAAGTTATTCCTCTTTAAGGACTTGGCTTTGATATTAAAATCCCTGGCATTTAGACCTGCGTTTATTACAATCACTAACATCTCTACTAAATGATATAAATTGGGATTGTAATCTTGGATAAAGACAAATTAACTTAATGAGTTGGGCTACATTTACTTTGAGACAATCAGAATAGAGACAAACAGATTTATGCTTTTGGGAATGTTTGGGCAGCTCATAGGGAAGAAAACAGGCATTGGGTTCTGAACTCATGAGATAAGCAGGGAGAATATTTAATAATGGACCACTCTTAAAAGAAGTTAAAGAGTTATGTCTCAACACTGCTTTTGTAAGATGAATAATTTGGATGCACTAGCTTTATATCTGAGGTTGCAGGGAAACAGTGTCTACTTTTGATTCCGCATTACTTTCCAACTTTGAATGGAAGAAAACTGAGAACTAAAATCATGAAACCGACCAACAGCATAACGTTGAATTTCTCCCATTCACCCTTGATCGATGGTCGTTCAAAAGCCTGGATGGCCGCAGCACTTGTGCAGATGCGCTCCCCCAGCGAGAGTCGTTGGCTGCAGATTGCGGCAGGAAGACACACTGCGGGAAGGGAGAGGGGGGGCCATTGTGCGACCTGGCCCCGGGGCACCCCGTGGAGTTCAGATCCCGAGTTGCGATGGTCGACCATTAGCTCCTTTTCAGATTGGAACAATAAGTCTCAACCCTTTGATTCAACAAGATTCCGCCCCACACCCACCTCCTCCCCTCCCAATGCTCTGAAACAAACACCAGGCTGAAGTATCACTCTGGTCTGCAGGTCCGGGGTTCATTGAGGCCATATACATTGGCTTTCAGTCTGATATGGCCTAAAGATCCAAAAAAAACTGGTCTGAGGACCCAAGGTGCTGTGTGCAGATGCAATAATTAAGCTGTGTTGGAATATCTCTTCCAGCTTGAGACCAATAAGTATCATGTTCATACATTTTTCATTAAATTCGAATTGCGTTGCACTGACTGGTGAAACATTTAAATATACAATGATGCTATTTTTTCCCCCAGATTGGCTATTTAATTATCAACCAGAGGAGGTCTAGATGCATCATTTCACAAGAAATTGTGGAATGGAATAACAACAGAAAAATGTGATAGTCCACTCTCAAAGCATAGCAGTAATATATATTTTTGTCCTGGTCACAGCAGTTATTGAATGCAGATACAATTTCTTCTTCTGAGTTTTACAAATTAACCCACACTATATAACCAGCACCTTCTCTGCCCTCCCAGAAACAAAGTTATGTAGTTCCAGGAACAGGGAACCTGATGGGAATAGCTTAAAAGACATCAAACCCTAACTATACAAGCATTGTTCTGGGCCATGGACTTGGGGGAATAATTGTCATGCAAAAGGCAGACAGCAAGAGAGATAGCAGACTTCAGGCAGGGCTTCAGAGAGAAAGGGACAGCAGAGCACTGAGCTCTCAGGGTGTCCAAAGGAGAGAGGGGAGGGGGTAGTGTTGAATAGCTCAGTACAGTGAGGAGGGGATGTGTGAGGGGAGTATCTGGGGATTTACCCCCCCCCCCCCCAGATGTCTCAGATCTTGTCTTTAGTTCTTTTAAGTGGCCTCTTCAAGACACCTAGGAGATCTGCTCGCAGGGCAAGTCCGGTCAAACAGAGAACGGGAGAAAGTTTCAGATAAAAGAAAGCCTGTTGATGCAGCAGCCGCATGAATGTGTTGCCGGTCACACCAGTGGAGACCAAAAACTACCTCTACCTTGAACCAAACAAGTGTCCAAACCACAAACCAACCCCAAAGTATCAGCGTTCTATTGAACTTTAAATGTATTTATCTTCATTTCTCCTTCTTCACACCTTCACCATAGGCTGTGTGCATTTAAAGGAAAGCAATACTGGGCGTGGGTGTGTGCGTGAAAACGTTGCTGCTGTCCTGTGATTGACCCTTTCTCCCAGCAGTAGGTTGTTAGATGATATCTGATCTCGGAGCTGGTTACAGCTTTTTGTTGAAATGTTGTTTCTATTTACACATAATGCTATATTTCCTTTGAGGATGTATGGGTTTTGCTCATGTCGACACATGTGAAAATGAAACAAACATCTAGCTCCACTTGTCATCTCAAGAGGTGCTGATGTGGTTTCTAAATAAGCACTTTGAGAAGTTCTGTTTATTTGAAATGCTCTAAATATTGGGGACGGTCTCAATATCTTCCTGAATAATTGCACTGCAATCTACACAACTAAAATGTCATTTCATTACCTTATTGTGATGTTTTTTAAATAAGATAAATATGGACATAAGAATCATACCCTTTTTTAAAAAGTTTAAAAATGTTATAAAGTAAAAAAAATCTTAAATGTGAATACCGCCCATCCTGTTGAGCAGCACAAACGTCTCCCTCAAACAAGTCTAATGGCTTTTTGATTTTCTTTGGCCCTGCCTTTGATACCCATCTTCACAGACCCTCCACCCACCCAGGTTTTTATCGGAGGGCCAATGGCTGCCTTCCTTCCACTGTCCACCGGCACAAAGGGCTTTTAATGGCCCTTGGCATGTGGCTCAATGGGGACAGGAGACAGACCCATCCCCTCCCCAACACACACAGACATACATCCACATACACAAAACCCACATGGAGGTACATGCAAGCTTTCTCTCCGCCCCTGCCCCCAACACACCCATCCACACACACTCACACACAAACACCCACCCGAAGTAACACACTGGGTGTATTTTTTTTTTTATCTGAATGGTAAAGCAATGTCAAACTGGATCACCACAAAATAGACAGAAAGTTGAGACAGAGATGGAAAACCAAACATGTCACACTGCAAATGGAAATGTGCATGTGTGGCACAGGAAATACCAATAGCAAGGCAGTTTGACTTGCTGACTCAGAAAGGCTAGATGTATATTTAAATGCACCCTACATCCCTTTTTTTTGTCAACAAATTTCTTTTTTGCAGAATTGCTCACTAAAGTAGTCTAGTGGTTTGTAATATTTAAAGTTTAACTGGTTTAACTAAACACATCTTGTAACCTGGGGTTGTTCCATTGCTTAAAGATCACAAAACCCTCAATGTAAAAAAAAAAAATAGGTGAATGAAGAGGAATTTGTTTTCCTTTGTGGGTGTTTATATAGGAAAGTGGAACTTTCAGAACAATTCAAAAGAGAGCCTATAGTTTGCATGGTCCACATTTTAGTGTTTCATGCAGTGTGGGACTCACTGGTCTGGTCTTGGCTCTGTCTCAACGACTCAAAGTTCCGGCCTTGTCTCTGCCTTGTTATACTCTCTTCATTGTCATGGCTTGGTCTTGGTTTAGGTGGTGTTGACTACAACACTGCTGACAGTATCACATACTGTTATGGATCAACTTCTTTCAGCTCTTCATTGAACCTATATGATTTTTACACCGAAATACTTCCAAGTAAGTTTTGTAGGTTTAACAATGTTTGGCAGCAGAAAATTGGTTTGTATTGAATGTCGTTAAAGACGATAACACAGGTAACATCATTTCTCACAATTCACACCAGAGAACGTGATCAAAGTTGCCTTCATTCTTTGCATTGGTTTTCTGATGTACTTCCACTGCATTTATCACAAATAAAACCTCCTACTCACTACTCCTACTTTCTCTTTCTTTTTTTTTTATTGTTGTTATATTTTAACCAGATTTACTTTGATTAAGCACAAAAAGAAACAAGTCATTTCCACGTGTGGTAAAAACTTTAATTCCAATCCTTGGTCTGCATGTACAAATATCTATAAAAAGTGAACACATTCACTCTTTGTATGTACATTTTGCAGCACGAAGTTAACTTGGGACCGACAAGAAGACAGGGAGGAAAGAGTGACAATACAAGATAGTGATATTTACCACCTACACATCCATCAGTATAGTCTGTCACCAAAATTTCATTCAAGTGCTCATAAGTCACTTTTACTGTAGTTCCTCCTCCAGCAACAGGATGCATACATACAGGAGGCAGAATAGTTCAGCAAAGCATTGCCAATATTCAAACACAGTACAGTCAAACCATGCAAGCAGACATCATCAAGTACTTCATTTTCGTATATATTTATATTCTATAATCTTAAAATCTTTATGTGCAGCTTATATGACAAGGAATAAAATCATCAACACCAACGGTAACAACCTTGTGTTGTGTTGGGGAGTTTTTACAGAGGTATCACAGAGATCTGATCTGTCAGGAATGTGGTTTAGACACTAGCTATGCATGACAAAACAAGGAGAGGGCACCTGTTTCTCGGCTTATGTATGTGTATGTGTTTGTCAGTGTGTTGTACCTGTCTGCTATTGTATCACATTCTTTGGAAATAGCTGCAGAAATTAAGGAAAGTAATGGTGGAGGAAAAAAAATCTTAACTCAAAGATAAAACACCTATGGGGACAAATCTGAGAGGACTCTGATAATGTTATGTTAAAAGAGAGGAATGCTCAAAATCAGGGACAGAAATCAATTATGCAGGAACCCAACATACATTTGTAGTAATAAAAGCCATACCATGGACAGATATAGTAAAGGGCCAACAAGAAAACATTCATTTTTTAATCACCTCTGCCAGGATTCTCCATTTCTCTATGCATGCAATGTGAGAACACGTGGTACTTCCAGAGAAGTGGCTTGTATGGCTGTGTGTAAATATGTATGTGTGAGTGTGTGTGTGTGTGTGTGTGAAGTGCTCAAGATTTACTTGTGATTCCCCTGATAATGTAAAGTGGAGTCATCAAACAGTGGGTTCTTCACTTCCATCTCTCCAGTCTGTAAAGTAGGGAAGAAAATGGATTTTCAGTCGTATAAAATCATCATCAGAACTGATTAGTTTGTGTGTGTTTGTGTGTGTGTTCCCACCGGTGCAAGTCCGGGGCACTCGTATACGGTGAAGTCCCCGCCCACCTCCTCTTCATCTGATGTGACCTCGGAGTCATGGACTTTCTGTTCAGGTTTGTTACTGAAGACGAATAGAAAAAAAGTCAGTGGAGATAAGGCAAAGAGATGACAAGGTCAGAGGAAGTGGTGAAATATGACATGAGAGATAAGAAGAAGAGGTGGGGAGTGGCAGTGAGAATGTAGAAAACAAAAGCAAACATAAAAACGTACTTTCCCATTGAGAGCATCTGCTGTTTTTGATGTTGGTAGTGATACATTTGAGCGTTTTGGGCCAGAGTCTTGTCTCCCACCTGAAGATACAACAGAAGGAAGTGTGGATGAAACGTGTGAAAACAGTGCATCTTGTGGTTATTACAGAAGAAGAAGTGAGAAATGGAGACAATAGCAGTTAGGAGAAGTAAAAGCTGTGGCTTACAGAGGGAACGTTGGCTGTGGTCGGGGGTACGCCAGTCCCTTTGAAGGCCGGATAGTCCACCTTCTGAGTCAGACGCGAGTCTTTCTGCAACCTGTGGGGGAAATCGTGAATCTGAGTTTCCTGCAATTCTGATACCCGTTTGCTGCATCTGGCATTAAAAACCTCCTTTAACCCGAACTCACAGATCTTATGAAACATGAACAGCAAGAGAAAGTCTACTTTTAAAAGGTGAACAATAGGTATAAATTATCTAAATTGTGAGTTGAAACAACCATAAAAAAGTGAAATTGATTGAGAAATACATTCAACAAATTATCCCTGGTAACAAAATAAAAAAAGTTTGGTTTATATTGACTCTTTCTATGAAATGTTTCTAAATCAACCAGCAGAGCTGAAGGAGATGCGTTGTTCTTCATAACTTTTAGCTGAATTTGCCAAAAAACACACTGATAGTTGAATTAATCTCTTAACAGCTTGAGGTGAAGTCTGACCCCTCCATAAAATGCAGTGTAATTGATGCTGTTTTGCTGGCATTGAACAATGTGATACATACTTCAATTTAAATATCATGATGGAGGATTTATAATATACAAAATTGTGTATATTATAAATCCTCTCCACTTAATCGATTAATGAATAAAATATAAAGTGCATTTGTTGTCGTTTTTATTCATCACTAAGTATTTGCTGTTGTTATAATGTGGTTGGTCTTTGTAGTGTATTTAATTTGGTTTTGGAGGAATTACTCGACAACAAAAAGACAAAATCAAGCTTTCTCTTTAGTTACTTGTAAAAGGTGTTCAGACTTACTTGATGTAGCAGACGGTTGCCAGGATCACTGCCACAGTGCCCACCACCACACACAGCGAGATCAGAACTGCAGGTTAATACAAAAGAAAGAGTAAAACAAAGGGGAGAGCAGAGCATGTTATGGAGTAAACAATGAGTGATTGAGGGGGAGTCAGATTACTTCCCCGCTGATCTTTTTTACGAGTGAGTAATATAATTATATCTTTGCTCATTTGTTAATTATGAGTTGTAATGATCATCTTGGGCAAAATGATCTGCAACGTGAACGCAATAAACACACTGGGATGACTAGAATCAAATGTTCAGTGGGGACAAATGAAGAACAGAAGTGATACAATCTTTCTTGCTAACATCCAGGCAGCAAGCACTAAACTGCTTAACGAGAAATGAGGCTGACAAAATGACCCAAATCTTAGCAACATGTAATTGGATTGATTTTTATCCATTCATCTGCTTGTGTCATTATCTTGTCCCAGCGCTGAGTTCTATACAATCAGGCCTTCACTTCCTGGGTGCAGTAAAGCCTCCTGGTCTGTGTTTGAGGACATACATTCATACTCACTGATGATAATGTTGTCACTTTTGGATGTTGGCACAGCTATAGGACCGACTCGGCCCTCAACTCCAGTGGCCCTGGGCTGGGGGGTTAGTGTGTTGGGAAGGGCAGAAACTGCAGGGGCTGCAGTGCTGGCATTCAGGGTTTCAGGGAAGGGACGATCCTTGCTTGTCTGTTTGAGTTTGGAGGCATCTGTCCTGCTTTTAATAACATCTGCTTTGGCCACTGGAGAGAGTAAGGAAGACACAAACAGATACAGAGTCATAATCAAAGGCAGCCATTAGGGGGAAATCACAATATCTAATGGAGCTGATTGTCAACTAAAGGACATGTGGGGATGTTAAATCCTGAATCACTTATAAAAACTCTTTATACTAGAAGAACTTGAAGTAAATCCCACGTATCCAAACTCAAAACAGTTTTTTTTAAGATGACGCTCAAGGCTCTTACCAGGATGTTTGCTTTGTTTTGTTGTTTTGATCTCTGTCAGTTCCTGTTTTTCAATGACGGCGTGAAGGTAATCGATCTCTTCATCCAGGTCAGGGTAGAAAGCCGCTTTACCTACAGACAAGATTTAAAGTAAAACTGATTAACTTCAACATTAATTAACTTAAGTAGAAGTATAAACTAAAATGAAATAAGAAAGGCAACAGGAAATCCAGATTGCATGTAATCTTGTACCACTCACAATGACACAAAGGCTTCTTAATGTGAACAAAGCACCTTCATTCATACACATAACATATCAATCAGTTAATAACTACTGACATTCACTCCATATGCATCACAAGCACACACCTTACGAGGGCGAAACACCAATAACCGAGGTTCCCATATTAATAAATATTTAGCCGTAATATTCAATTAACAAAAACAGCGGAGTCACAATGATTTTCTTTAAAAGGTGTACTTAATTATTATTTTCACTATCTTATTCTGTTAATTAATCTGCTGATTTTATTTTCTTCGAATTAATCATTTGGTCTATAAAACCTGTGGAAAATAATATCCGAAAGCTTGAGGTTGGACTTTTCCGTTTGAAAAACATATTTTTGTAGCTTGGCCACCTTCATGACTATTGAGTGTAAGAAAGGGAGAGACTGAGAGGACATGCATATGGTTTAACCACGTATCAATGTGTTTTACACGGTCCTGTTTCTGAAGCGATGAACGGAGTGTGCCCAGGTTTGTTGTTTGTTTGTGGACTGATAAAAAAAGGAGACAATACTAAACTGTTGTTAACAGCCCTTGAGGCCAGACAGTGAGCCACATTCCTGCAGTACTGCAGAGGTGTCCAGGGCGACCAGGGCCGATAATGTGTGTGTGGCCGGGGGAGCGAGCACCGCAGGGGGCCGGAGCAATCAGCCAAACTTTAGTTTCACTGGGTCTCCGTTGCAACATTCACAATGGATCCCATAGCTCACTGCTGATGGCGGTGATCAAAGTGCTATTTCCATTCATAAAAGTTACCCTGCAATACATCAAATTATAGGTATTTGCAGCCAAAGCTAGAGAGGCAGCTAGTCATGTGAAAAGTATAATAATAATAAAAAAAAGCTGAAGTTTCTTGCGTTGCTTGCTAAAGTTGATTACCCATTCAGCGACGTTTGTTTGTTTAATGTAGAAACCAGTGCAGATAAATAAATGATCATTGCAGATAAATCTATCTCAACAAATGTGTTGAGGCACATTTTAACACCACCTACATTACATTAATGATTACAGTGTCACTTTCGCTCCAGAAGGCCGGCCATCTGGCTGAGCTAATCTATATGATATGACATGCCAGCATTTTCACTTCACTGCCTGCTTTGTTTTTTTCTTACCCCCCTCTACTAATGGCCATTTAGTGCACTCCATAGCAGGTGTCTGTGGAGGCGGGATGCACCATCTGTACTTTGCAGGTGGTTGAGAGCTCCAACTGTGCCCGTGTTCTCACCAGGAGCACAACTTAATACAGGATTCAATTTTAGAGGAGATAAAAAAAAAAAGAAAGATAAGATGTTTATCATGTATTTCTTAAGTGTGGATTTATATGCAATCAACAGGGAGATGGTTAAAAACGGGTGAGCAGTATTTATTAATATGGAAATTCACAGGACCCTACCTAGGCTGAAGTTGATAATTCACAAATAAACAAGGCAGTGATTCTGTGCATGTGTGTGGTTTGTCACACACTGACTAAGCACGCACACCTCTCCTAGTGTAAGAGAGTTTTGTCACCGGCTTGATAATGACCCATGACCTCTTGAGAGGCACCAGGGGGCAGTTGGGTACAACAAACAAACAATAAACAGCTCAACAGGGATGGAGGGTCACACACATCTGTGCTTTTCTCTTTCCCCCAAACCCCATGCATGAACAATCTCTCTTCCTGCCCCCTGGTCCTTGTTTAAAAACTCACAGATTTTGTCCCTTTTTGGTCGACATTTGTGTGTAAATTGCAAATTGTGCTGTGATCTACACTCACAATTGGATTTTGTCAACTAATCGTTTAGTTTAATTAATGGACAGATCTGTAAGACTGAGTTTCTCCACAGAGAATCACACAAAAGCAGCATTTTAAATCTTATGTTTACCATAGGTGAGTTCTTAGAAGTAGAGAGGCAAGTTGTAAGTGATCACAGTGCCTCACACCTTACAATGAGCATGTCCTCACTCCTGTCCTTAGGTTATTGATGTATACTCAGTGTGTCCTGCTGCCCTCTAGTGGGAAAGTAAATATGTGACGTACAGCAGGAGAGACTTCAGGTCTGACTGATAGCTTATTCTCAAATTCTCTGAAACCAGAATCTTGACCGACTCCATAGCTTACAAAACACAAAACGGTACCGGCCTCTTTAAGATCTTTCTAATTCATGTGTTCTTTCCACAGTGTTTGGAGGATAGGCGTTATAGGGGATTCAAATAAAAAAGTTTGAACAGAAACTCGTTGCTACTTTGTTAGTTAGGCTGTTTTCAATGAGGGAGTGGCGCACAGTTAAAATTACATTTTGCCCATTAAATCTAAAGTTGACATGTAAGTGCAGTGGGTCTCCATCCGACCTGCTATAAAAAGTTAGTCACAGATGACTGCAGAGCTTCGAGTAAATACAGGAAATCTGCTACAATGTTCTTACCTTTCGTAAACAGTCCCACCTGTCTTTGCTCCATTGTTAAAAAAATCTTTTTTGACAGAACTTCAGTTGCCACTGCAAGTATCTGCTCGTAAAATACTTAGAAATTCAAGGGACAATGTTGAAAATATGAAATGAATTTGTTTTTCATAGAAAACATTTTTTTATCAAGTAATCGGAAAAACAAACCAAATATTAAAGAGAAAATAAGTATACAGTGTTTCATATACATATTTCATGTATTTTTTCAAATGTATTTTTTCTTCTAAAAACAAAAATCCCTTTATGAAAAAAACTTCAACTGTTAACAGCCATTTATTGCAGGTGTTGATGCATCAAAATAGAAGAAGCAGAATCCCCTTACTCATCCATACATGACCACATGAGCAGGTCTGAACTGTTAAGCTGTTGCTCTTGCTGAAAGGTGATGTAGGTTAAACTTAAAATGTAAGAACTGCAGGTGTTGGTCTGGTGGCTGCTGTCTACTCAAACAGGAAAGAAGAGTTTTCCACAGAATTATTTTAAACTATGGTGGGGATTCCCCCGACATGCTCCACGGAATAAAATGTTGCACACTTTAAAGTTACATGCATTAATCTGGTGCACTTTGATAGCAAAACTAAGAGTCAATCCAAGAGGAAGTCGCTGCACACCGCTGCGGAGGAAATGCGCAAAGAAAGAAGAAACTATTACGGGGTAAATTATACTTTAGTGAGCCACCAGAGTCTAGGTAATTTATAGGAAACACTCAGGTAAGTGTTAGCTATCACATTCAACATTTTCAACATCTTTGCATTTTGATGCTCTGGCTGAACATTACACCATGCAGTTACAGTGTGTGACTGTTTACAATTGTAAAAAAAACAAACAAACAAAAAAAGAATCTGTATGTAAAAAATGTAACTTTTTCATAAAACAGTAGTGATATCAGAGGGTGATTCCTTAATTTCCACAGGTTAAAAGCAGCGTGCCTTGCTAGCAATTCACTTAAACACTCAAAAGGTGTAAAAATGTTTATTCAATGGTAAGCGAACTAAAACCCTAGTTTGGCTCTCCATCAGTTTACTTATATAACTTCACGTTATTAAAGTAAACTGCTGCAGGATATCTATTCATGTTTCGTTTTGTTTAAATGCCATAGTCTTTACTGTTTGTTGATTGCTCTATTGTATATTATATAAAGTAAAACCATATAAACATGTATGCACAAAAAAAAGAGTCTGTGAAACGCCGAGCTACATGGAGACAGCCCGGCCTTTAGTGCATACACCATTTAATTGCATATAAAGAAAACTTACCATTAACAGTCTTTGTGCGGCTTCTATACAAAGGACATGGCTTCCAGGCATACTGTATGTTTACCAATGGCAGCGCACGCCTCCATGTCAAATAGAAGCCAGTTTTACTTATAATAAAAAGTGCTGCCTGCTTCTGCCTCACCTTGTTCATCCACTATACTGGTTCCTTCTCTTTGAGTTTAATTTGTAAAATTTTGACATTTAGACTCCATATAGAGGGGTTTCCAGTGATTAGAATAACCTTGAATTCCTGCAGTTCACAGGCAGTCAAACTGACCAACAAGTATAAGGCCTCAGTGTTTCTCTGTTTACGACACAGAGAAGCACTGATATAGTAATTTGGAATGTAAGATATAAGAGGGCCGATGTGGAAAAAGTGGAGCATCGGTTTACATTAAAGTGAAAGATTTGGTGTTACTTCAAGAACTGGAATGGGCTCACAGCGAGGAGAAGAGTCATGACATTACAGGGAAGAGAGAGCTAAACACAAGCCCTGCCATTAATAATAATAATAATAATAATAATAATTATTATTATTATTAAGTAGAGTAATACTGTAATCTTACCATTTCTTTCATAGTCAATTGGTTGATTTAATTGAAAATAATTGAAAAATCCTGTGAAGATAAATGCAGTCAAAAGGCCAAAGCATATGTCTGGATATTATTGTGAAAGGTCAAGTATGTAATGTATGATGACTAGACCATATCAAATCCTGGGTTCTGCAAAAACAGGATGACAAACCGATAGTTCCTGCCCTCTTGTACATACATTAAATAATATATTCCTCTTTGGCCAACATAAAAATCTAAGCATCTAATTCTCTAAAAACTTGTTACTTTAATAAAAAGTGCTTTGCGATATTACATTAGAAACGCTTAAAATACCACGGAGTCTGATGACAAGATTTTTGAGACCGAAGTTATAAATTGAATTAGAAGAACAAATGAGTTCATGTTCTGACGCAAGCTGTGCTTGCTGACAAAACAAAGGTGTAGTCACGAGCTCATATGTGCGTGAGTGAGATGAATAAAAGAAAGAGAGAGAGAATGAACTGACTACTGCTACCACTGGGGGTGCAGTAAAATCGTGCGTCAGAATCAACAGTTTTGATAATGTGCATCTTTCATGCTTTAGCGAGCTCACAAACATTTTAAACAGTCAGTTGTTTAGTCCTGAAAACACAGCCATTATATTTCCTCTGATGTGACAACAGAGTGACTTCAGAGGTTTCATTGCAGCGTGTAATGCTGCCAGAATACTGCAGATTTTATTTCGTGTGTTGATGCATCCCTGACAAACCAAATAAACCAAGTGTAGTATATTTAGGCCAGCGGAATTATAGTAATTTCATCTGTTCATTTCAACATTCTGCATTTGTCCGTGTATATGTGTGCATGCCAGTTTGAAAAGGAGTCAGAGTTGGCAGATCCCTGTGTTCTGTGGTCTCTCAGGGGTTTATGTAACCACAAGGGAGCTTAGCTGAGGCCTATGATGTGCTGGATTCACATCACCATGCAAACAACAGCATCACACACGAGTTACAATCCAAAGTCCAAATAACTGATCAGGTTTTATCATCATATAAGTGCAAAAAAACCCAATCTCTCTACTTCTGCATGATGGGACCTTTCCCTCCAAATACATCCTCACATTCATCCCCTTCTCATGTTTTCTCCTCTCTCTGATGCTGCCGCCAATAATTTGAGCCAAGTTTGTATCCTCTCCTGACGCAGACCCATTTAAATTATTAATCCTGCAGAGAGCACACACACACGTGCCCACCAACAGACATAAATAAACACTGTCAGTAACACACACAAACACAAAAACACACACACACACACACACACACACACACACACACACACACACACACACACACACACACACACACACACACACACACACACACACACACACACACACACACACACACACACACACACATTTGTGCAGAGGTAAGCCAGTACACTCAAATATACACAAAATGTTTCAATTTCTCTCTAGCGGCATTGAAACATGGTGTGCGTGCCAGCAGTGCGATGTCGTGCCATGGAAATCAGAAAAAGAACATTTATTTTGGCAGCTTGGCTCTTTCGTTGAATGAAATGAGATTCGGTGATGGAGATGAAGGGCAAGAGAGAGAAAGAGAGAGGGAGTGAGGGGTTAGCCGTCTAAGTGATTAAAGCCGCCAGTGCGGGGGCGATGTGTGTGTGTGTGTGTGTGTGTGTGTGTGTGGTGTGTGTTGCAGACGCAGCGGGGGCAGGGGCGGATTAAAAAACACAGAGGATCAGACCGCACCATATTTGTCAGAGATATAGATGGAGGGAGAGCGAGGACCACAACAAGGACGTAGAGACAGGAGAATTGGACAAGAAAAAAGCAAATTAGAGGCGATACATGAGATATGGAAAAGGAGGACGAATAAGGAAACTAAACTAAGATAAGACAGGGGAGGAGAAGGAAAGCACAGAATCAATAGGCCAATCAATAAAAAGAGGTGGAGTGGAAAAGAGATGTGGGCAACAGGATAAAGAGATCAACTGAAAATAAAAGACGCAGTGACAATGAATGTGCTGTGAAGATGTAAAGGAAAGCAGAGAAAGAATGACAGCAAATCGTCCAGTATATTTAAATGCACGCTTGTTGTAACTGGCATTCAAAAGTTAAGCAGGTTTTCTTTGTCGAATTGAGGCTGCAGTGAGTCAGTATTAATCAATCTTAAATGTACTCTTCTCAAGGTTAATCTTTTCTGTGTATTCATTCATTCAGCACTATTCATAAAGAGTAAAAAATATGTGTTTGCAAAGTTATTTTCCAGATTAACTGCTTCATCTATAAAAGGCGGCATCTTTTCATTCCTAGTTTCGTCCGAGCAAAAGACCAAAATCCAAAGATACTCAATTTACAATGACATTAGACAAAGAAAAGCATCAAATCCTCACAAGCTGGAACCAGACAATATTTGACAATTTTGCTTGAAAGCTAACTTAAACGATAAGATGATGATTAAAATAGTAGCTCAAATTTTTGCTCTAATTTGAACAGAAGTATTGTGTTGAATTTGTTGAATAGTGAAAACTAACTGCCTGCATAGTAAATTCATAGATATAAAATGTTTAAATATAAAATAAATTCCCCTTCTATTTCTTTAAGGTGTTGTAAAATGTTAACCTGCAGCGTACCAGACATCCATACAGACATTGATCTTATGTAAAATGACCTTATCTTACCATTGCAAGTTATTTTTGCGCGTGTAAATACACTGAATGAGTCAATGTGAGTGATAGAAAATCTGAGGAAGGGGGTTTCCTCTGACTGCCATTCTTTCTGTGTCAGTTCAGTTCAGTTCACCACTCTTGCCTGAGGAAACCAACCTCGACAGAAGTAGTGAACACGTCTGAAAAGATTCGGGTTCAGCTATAAAGTGATCAAATGAAAACAAGCTTGTGTGTGTAGTGAATGCAAACCTACATGAGTGTGTTTGTGTGTGAAATGTTTATATATATACAGTGTATTTCGTACCATGCTGATGGTGCCTCTTCCTCACCACGCAGCGACCCTCATTGTTCTCCTCCAATGGGGAGAGGCAGGGGCCACATCGGGAGGAGCCAGGCCTGCAGAAGTGGCGTCCCTCTCTGGCACAGTCTATATGGAGAGGGCACTTACTGCCAGCTGGGTGAGAGAGAGAGAGAGAGAGAGAGAGAGAGAGAGAGAGAGAGAGAGTGACAACAACACTTTCATTAGTATCCTTACAACAATAATGTGAAGCAAAAATTACGCTTTTAATGAGGGAGTTATATAACAGTCTTTGCGTGGAAAGAGGTGCTATAAAAATGCCCTTAATAAGAGATGCTTCAACTTTACAACAAACGCTTTCATTGGTGGATGTTCAGCTCATCTGCTTAATTCAGAGATGAAACAAATGCCCTTGAATAGAGGCTCTGCTTATGTCAGAATTACATCACATCATCACAGAGTTTGTTAAAATGTTAGCCTTTGCTGTAACCTCATCAAGGCTTTCATATGGGCTTGGTTTGCCAGATAAGACAAGAATGTTTGGATAGTAAGAAAAGTACATTTTGAATCTTTTTCTCTGCATTACGCAATGTGGTGAGACCCGCTTGTTTGACCTTCCGAGTCAGGTTGACATAAGCAAAGAGTGTTCGAGAGCTGCACTCTCACAGATCTGCCCGCAATCAGGTTAGATAACTATCTGGCCTGATTACTGCTGGTTTGAAACAAATACAGAGCTAAAAGACCCTGTTTCGATATACACACTTAAACAGCTTGGGAAACACACGCACAGGAAAGAAGTGGGTCGCAGATCCACAGCAGGTGTGTTTGGTAGCAGAGGGCAAGAGGAGCACTGGAGTGAAGAGCAATAATGAGCCCGGCAGAGCTGCACAGCAGGCCGGCTAAAGGTGAACAGCACAGTGGGTGTTGATACTGACATAACAGACAGGAGATGATATGTGGAGGAAAGACAAAGGATGAACCCAGTATTTTTGAGGGATAATGGGTATCAAAAGGTCAGGGTTGTTCAAGTCTATAGGTCACAGAACAGCGTAAAAACCCCCTTTAAAGAAAAGGGTTGCGCTTGATGGGTGTACATGATCTACTGAGGAGGTCAAACAGTTCTACTGAATAATTCACTTTTTCATGAATGTGTTCATTACCTGGGCGATGTGGCTTCACTTAAGCGATACAATATTGCAAAACCTTCGTGTTTTTCTGAGCACTGCTATTGAGAGCAGTCATACCTCCTTTCTAAACCAAATTGGTTTTTTTTTTCAATTGCTACTTAAGAGGAGATTACACATGAATAACACATGACAGGAAGTCGCTGAGGGGGGATATCTCAATGACCTCCATGGCAACAAGGCCTGGAACATCAGGAAAGGTGCGTTATTGATGGAACACACGAGCAGACAGAGAGGTTTGCAGAGACGTAGAGCAGATAAAACAGTGGCACAGGACTGGGGATTTGCCTTTTGTATCTGCGTACACATACGTTTATGTGCATGCATCCATTCATCAATACATTTTTCTAAATCATTTCTTTATCTTAATAAAAATAGACGATAGGTATTGCAATCTTTAATACCTACTGTTGTGTATCTCAATTGAACATGAGTGTGTGAAAAGCTGATTGACTACATGTCTGACTACACAGATGTACATTGCCCCTTTTCCACATACTCTACTACTGCTGCTTTGTCTGACTTGTCATAGGGGATGATAAACTTAAGTCATGCACGAAAAAAGTGCACAATCCCCTCTCTTATTGTTTCATTGTCACTTATAAACTAACATTTAGCTTTTTGCTCCATCGTGAGGACCACTCTGCGTGAGACCGAGGCCGTATTGCTGGTCCCACTGAAAGGAAGGGAGGAACAGGAGAACCAGAACCCGGACTGCACGAGGCAGACTGTCAGACGCTGCTGCAGTAAAATGAGAGGTTTTCTAAAAGGGACTGGGGAAAACTACCGCTTTTGTCTACATGGATTGCAAAAATCAACACAAAGTCAAAGTTCCTAGAAGTAGATTATGATGCACTGAAAAGGGAAGGCTATTACATTATGAAAGGATTCATCAATTCAATTGTTTTTCACAATATCTGTTGCTAAAGGTAGATATAAACATGTGTTTTGAACTTCTTTCATCAAATCCCAAACATAAATCTGAAAAGCACTTGAACTAAAAGCTAAAGAAAATAAATAAATAATAGCTTAAATGATCAAATCCATGCTACTGGAAACTTGGAACATTAGAGAAATATCTGTGATGTTGTTAAAAAAATCTTTCAACATCAGAAATTTTTTATTGCAAATTGCACAGTAAAACAAAACCGAAGACATGTACACGTTACACACACACACACACACACACACACACACACACACACACACACACACACACACACACACGACCATGCAAGCATGCACACGTTTCGACTAGTCTGCACATCGCAACAACAGGCGGGAGATGGACACACACACACTTTCTCATGGTCCACCTCAGGGAGTGAGCAGTGGAGTGACGCATTTGTAATCTGAGAAGCTTTGTTTTCTGTTTGTGTCAAAGACACAGACGGAGCCGGAGGATGGGGATGATCGCGAAACATCTGTAGCTGAGGGCCAATGGTTTATTCACTGCCACAAAAACTAACATGCAGATATACAGACAGCTCCCAGAGCCTCTTTGGTCTTTGATTGTTGTTTAAAGTCACGCTCTGTCTTTTTTGTCCCCACGGCTTGGCAACAACTCTGTCACTTGTTTGTTTAATTGCTGCCTCACCTACTCAGCCCCGATGACAAGTTACTCCTCATCCTTGTGAGTGTGACTAGTCATGTGCTGAGCACCCTCATTCCTGATTTCATCAAAGATAACTCACTCTGTTACTTGTTTTCTCTCCTCTTCCTCCTCCAATTGTCGTGGCTTCTATTCTTGACATGGAACGTGGCTTATTTTTAATTTCCCTCCAGGTATCTTATTCACGTGTTCTCATTGATTTCCTTCAACCCACGTGACCTTATATAAAACATTAATGGAACTGGAAATAGATCTTGGGCATGTGCCTATGCATATCATAAGACAATGGAAGATTCAGTTATATTCAGTCAAAATATCGAATTACTCATTTTGTTCTCCTTCTGTGAGCTACCGTAGTCTCCTACCTGGTAACTTTGATTCTTACTCTCGATCACAAACATAACTCACGTCTCTCTCTACCTGTCCTTCTACGCCCTTGAGTCCTGTCGCCAAATTATTCCACCTTTTTTTTAAGACTCTTTGATCCGATCCACGATTAAGGGCTGGCCCTAGATCAGGTGCAGATGGCAGCACTCATATCAGAGATCAAACAACCCATTCCCGTGTCAGACTCCTTGACCTCTCTTTATTATGAGGATTAGACAATGTTGGAATAAATTTGTCGAATATGTGACTGTGCGCTTTTTATGTTTGCATGTTATTAATGTTGGAAATCACAAGCTAACTCACAATGTTTCATTCTTTTGGACAAAAGAGATGAACAGACTTTTTTTTAACATACACCCAATAATATGTTCACATGTGCTATCATTTAAATGTCAGACAGCCAGTGATGGGAACAACAAAGCAAGAAACACATACGACTCAGTATCACAGGAGAGTGTATTGAGATATTGTTGCAATAATATAGCAATAACGCAGCATAAAAGACTGTATCTCTGTGGATTTCGGAATGATTCTCTGTATGTTCCAGGCCCACGTCTCTTCATTCACACAAAAAAGACGATTTGTAAATCCTGGCACATAAATGAGTCCCTGGTGTCTCAGACAAAAAAAAAGGAAGAAATCCCAGTTATGAAAGGAAGAAAGTAATGTCCTCTTTATTTCAGAAAATCTGCAGTCTTTATTATAATGGAGCTAACATCTCAGCACCTCTAGCCAGCACTTCATCTGTTATTCATCACATTGGATGTTAATGTGGTGGAACCTACTGCAGTCACATGAATGCAGATAATTATTCTCCTCACACACAAACAGCCGTATATACACAAACACACACCCGGACACAAAGCGACTATGTGCGTGCCTCGTTAAGAAAAGAGGGTGAGAAAAAGCAAAGCAAGTGTGAAAATTAGGGGAGAGCTGCAGCACAATCCATCAAAAATCTGCATTCATTACCATTCACCAACAGTTGCATGAAAACCTTTTTGTTCTAACTTCATTGCATATCTTCATAATGTGACTTTGGTGCACCATAGCATAGGGTTGTACCATTTTTCATCACCCTAAATAAAGAAGAAACATTTTTTATGTTATTGTAGTTATATAAATGCAATGTATGCTGCTAACTGTCCTGTTAATAGCCTAGTAGTTATTTAAGTGTGCCTTCCTCCTCCAAAATGTTGATTTTTTGAAAAAAAAAGAAACGCCAACAAATATGGATCCAAGCAGAATACAAGTTTAGATACATGTTATGAATTTTGGAAAATATACTTCCATCTCTTTTTAATAAACTTGGACTTAACAAGGCTCTGGAGTTACTGGAAATATTAGGAGTCGAAAAACAATCTCACGCAGCCACGACTGAAATCTAATTATTCGACTAAATTCATCTGCAGCTGTGCAGAAATATTGTGTTTACATAGAATAAATAGACAAAAAAGGCATATGTCAACATTAGAAATGATGCTTCAAAGCTTCAAACTTGTTGTCACAGCCCTAAAACTCACAAATACAAATACATAATGGAACTCTTTCTAAACACAACTGAACCTATGAAGATGCTCATCATGATCATATAATGACAAAGCTGCTCAAATCGTATTACCAGCATAACAAAGGAGCCACACAAGTGAATGTCAAGTCGCCATAGGAGGGTGGCGTTGCACCAACATGCCTCCCACACGGAGTGGTTGCTAATTAGAAAGCTCAATCAAGGAGGAATATAAATACAAAACAAGAGACAGAAAGGGAGATGGAGACAGAACAGACACGTTCCTGCAGTATATCAAGACGTTTGGTATCGGCGAAGACAGTGGAGGTGTGAAAAACCATTAGGTAACTCAGGGACACAGAAAGTAGTCCTTGGAACGAATGAAAAAGGACTTTCTTAACCATCTGCTGCTGCTGTTGCCAGGCTGTGTGCTCAGCAGCAGATCTGCCAGAGAAAAAAGCTGAGAGGCAAACAGAGGCATTGTCACACAGCCTCGTAAACATCCACACTCGCAGACACACACAGACACACACTTACAAGCAAGTGCACACTTTTATGTCACCGTTAACTTGTGCTCCTTCAAGCTGTTCTTTAGCTACAATACAATAAAATGTCACCCAATCTGTAATTGTGTGTGTGTGTATGTGAGGGAGATTTAGAAAATAGGGAGGAAATGGGTAGGCCGGGAGGGCCATACACTTCCATTGTGCGCGTTTCCTGACCCTCTGATAGCAGACAGGAAGTAAGACAAACACTCCAAGTCAAGTGGAAACTTTTAAGAGCTCTGCTTGATGCTCTTCACTTGATACCACACTGTTTATTTCCACATGGATAAACGGTGTGTTTGTGTGCTCTTGTGTTCTCGTGTGTGGCTTTTTGTGTAACCATGCTGCTATGTTTCTGTTTACTCAACAGGCCTCACTCCAAAAATGACTAAAAACAAACAAATGCCGAGCAGCTTGTTTCTAGTGGATTGTTTTTAACAGTTGGGACAAGCGCTGCTATTATATGCTGTAATTGGGATTACGCAATACGACAGTATGCTTTGTAACCCATAAAACAATATAAATGTGTCATTGTCAGATATTTTGCCAAACTGATTATACAGTGGTAGCAATCCTTTTTGACCGCTGGCCAAACGTCATCTACTCCATCCAAGTGCACCATTATGGGATTTGTTGGACAGAAATGAGGTTAAACGGCTTTGAATCTTTTATATAAAAACTTAATGGACAGTCTTTTAGGATGAAGTGACTTTTTGAAGTGGTTTTTAAGGATTCATTTTAATAGTTTTAAAAATGGATTAGCATTAAAACTAACTGTTCTGTGTATTTATCTTATCTATAAACAGGTTCTCATTTGATTATCCAAAGAAATTTAAATATCATATTAAATACTGAAATTGTCACGAAAAAAGACATCAACTATAACAGATTAGTCCAGTGGTTCTTAACCTTATAGGAGGTACTGAACCCTGCGAGCTTCATCAGTGCATTCACCGAACCCTTCGTAATTGGAAAAATAAAATATGATTTCTTCAAAACATAGGTATATATTTTATTAGTGCACAAAATGAACCATGCATCAGTTGCACACAAAATCACTGTGTGCAAAGAACAAAACCAACAAAACATGAATTTCACACAAAAACATAACTCAGTGAATATTTACTGCAAATCAATGTGACTTTTGCTGTTGCCTTTCAGATACAAGTTCAGAAATGCGCGGCTTCACCTTGGCAAGTGCCACTCTCATATCATTTTCGCAGCAAAGTCTGTTCCTTTTCTTAGTTTTCATGTCCACCATCCTCGAAAAGGATTGCTCACAAAGATACGTTGTAACAAACGGTGTGAGTATCTCAAGGGCTTTCTTGGCAATACGAGAGTATGGTACGATTTGGTGACACCAAAACGTTGAGAGCGTTGTTGTTCCGAAGAGTTGCTGTTGAAGCTGGCTCTGCTGAAGTTCAATGATTTCGTCGAGGCATTCATCGTTGACATCTGCTGTCATCTGCTGAACGCAGCATAAGTTTTAGCTTTCTCCGTGCTTTTTGGGCTACCTAAGCCACCGTACCGTTATGCTGCGTTCACACCGAACGGGGCGCTCGGTGTGAACGCACCTTAAGGAATAGACGGTCATTCATTTTTAAAGCGGCGGCTCACTTGACCGCAGTGTGTGTCTGCCGAACCCCTGGGGTTCGATCGAACCCAGGTTAAGAACCACTAGTAGTGGGCAATATGGACTAATCATTAGTCCATATTGCCCACTACTAGTGTAGTAGTGGGCAATATACAAAATGTCCACTCAAACACAACCCAATAATCTAAATAAAATAACACACTAAAAGAAAAAACATTTTAGATTGGTAACATTTAAAGAAATTGCTCAGTCAGCATCGAGTCTTTAACAAAATAGCGGAGAAAGCTGCCGCATAAATATCAAAGCTTCAGAAATGAGCATAAATCAAATGACTAAATACTTGGAAACTGTCCTTATCAGTTTCAGTACAACAGTGTAGTGTATGTGTTGGGCTCCCACCATTATCTGATTACGTGACTCTTACATGTAACATTTTTTGCCACGCTTGGTGGAAAATAGGGCATTCTAAGGGAGGAAATAGTGGTAGTGGTTACGTGACTTATAGGTGAAAAGGAAGTGAATGAAAAACAAGTCGAAGATTCAGGTTTGTAGAAGGTGGAACAAGTCTTTGTTTCCTCCCCTCATGTGGAGCAGTAATGTCTCTTCTGCCTTATCTTTACCTGCGTTCGTCATTTTTTTTCTTCTGTCATGTCACAAAATGACAAGTCCAAATCATTACACAGCGGATAATTACTGTGTCATTATCATCAGAGTGGGGCAGAGCAGCACACCCCACAGGAAACAGAAAAAAGGTTGAAAGGAATTATACAATGGCAGCAAGTATGTATGTATGTATGTATGTATGTATGTATGTATGTATGTATGTATGTAAAAGCTTCCTAAATAAGTCTTTTGTTATTTTCCTTCACATGGTCATAATGTTTGTTAGGCTCTGGATGGTCCAGTTGTTGGACAACAATTTTCAGGAGCGGAGTATACTGAGTATTCAATAACTGGATTGAACAATGCAAATGATTACCCCCAAATTGATTGGACTGATTTGGCTCACAATTACTTAGTTTTTCAATTATTTTTTTTACCCAGAATCATGTTATCAAAAGAACTTGCCGCAGTATCTAGGATAGACAGATTTCTGGGTATGTGCACTACAAAAGAAGTGTCAGAACTGATATTATTGGTGCATCATACACTCGTACGCCATTTTCGGTTAGGATGTGGCTACACACACAAGCAAACCGGCGCATACAAAACCGCTGACATACTAAATTGTCTCTTAATTCAGACTCAATGAGAAAATCTATCAATACTGTTCACAGGATTGGGTTGAAACTGAATGAAAATAGTGCGTTTTGTTCCAGCTCAACTGTGCTGACTCTGGCTTGGTCAGATGTCTGTAAGCGCTCTGTAAATTGATAAAATGTGGCCCTCTCATTTCCTGGAGAGGTCTGGTAGCCGACGGTGCGCTCTCAAACGAAGGTCTGGTAGAGATAGAGAGAAAGAAATGAACAGACAGACAGAGAGAGAGAGAGAGAGAGAGAGAGAGAGAGAGACACACAGAGAGAGATAGCAGTGGTTTGAAGAAGCCGCCACAGCAAAGCGTTGGTGGACCACTTGTTTTTCAGACCACTTTTGAGCTTTGAACCTCATTTTCTAAATTACTTCCTGGCAGCACTGAGTTCACCTATTTATTCATTTAACATAAATCGTGTGAAAAAAAAAAAGACCTTTTAGATGTGGCATTATTATCATTGGCAAATCTGAAAAATAAAAATGTGATCAAACTGTTACCTGGTCGTTTAATTGCATAATAACATAGATACACTAAATCTCCGGTGTGGTCCAAATAATTACACATTAACCCTCATCTTCTCTGTGTTCTTTATACCGCATGCAGAGTGAGCCTGTCATTTCCCTTGACTTTTCATAGCTCTCAATCTCAAATACAACACAAGCAGGTGATTAATTTTGCTGCAGGGTAAAAAAAAAAAGAAAGGTGATTGAAAAACACTGCTGCCAGTGGCTGAGTGTGTGTGACACCAAAGATCTTAATCGTTAAAGATTAATCCTGGTGGAGGGAAAGGCTGGAGGCAGTGGGTCTCTGAATAATCATCACGCCATCGCTTTGTGGGTTTGGTGAATGACAAACCTGGCATTTAAACGTGGCAGCACAACAATGATCAGGCTGAAATAGAATATTGAGAATTGACGTTTCTACAGGGAAATGCTAAAATTAGAGCGGTGAGAACATGCATATAAATTAGTGAAAAAATTGACTATTCTGATGCTAATTCGACATGCCCCAATGAGCCTGAATTATACAACAAACTGCATGTTAAAGAAATGGCTTCCGTATCTTGGCAAGCAGACTAGACATCATTTTTATAGTTAATTGGGTTTATGGAGATTTTTGGACAACTTCAATCCCAAGAACCAAATGTTCTGAGAAAGCTTTCTGGCATATTTACACTTGATGATGTGTCGACGTTTGCTGAATCAACCGACCTGATTACTATGCATTTCATGCTGTTGTCACACAGCAAAATCACCCTGAAACCTGAGTCACTGTACTGAATGTGCTTTTGCATATTGCCTCCAATATATTCAACGATATATGAAGTATAATTTACTTAAATTTGCCCGTGGAGTTGATATGACTCCAATAAAAATCAAGTACAGCTACATTGTGCAATTTGCTGTAATCACTTTACTTCACTTCACATAGGAGTGAAAAAATGTGTTATTTCAAAACCACAAAGTCAAGCAAATGCCAACATACTGACGCCGACAACAAACATATTAGGCTATTCTTTGTAAAACAAGAGGCAACAGTGTATTGACAGCTTTGTCTGGCTCCATCTTGATTTAAAACTTCCTTTATGTCACCAAACCATATTTTCCCCTGACAGATTTGGTTTTCAGCACTTGAGAGGGAGAAATAATGATATTTCGATTGGTGAAAAGCATAAAATCGCCAGAATTCACTAATTTCCTCTAAAGAAAAAGAACACTGAAACTGCGACACATCCTCTCCGTTGTGCACAAGCAAAATGAAGCTACATTCCCCGTGTGATATCATGCACAGACTTCGTTAAGATGGAGTGACCCACGACGACTGCATGGATGGCTTTATGGTTTGGTGGGGAAAATATATTAACGTGTATAAATTCCCACAAGTCTGTGTCCAGGTCGAGGCAGTTAATGTTCAGCTCGAGTGTGTGTGTGTGTGTGTGTGTGTGTGTGTGTGTGTGTGTGTGTGTGTGTGTGTGTGTGTGTGTGTGTGTGTGTGTGTCCATAGATAAAGGCTAAGATTACATGTGAGAACCCAGCTGTTGGTTCTCCCACATGGATCTGTGTTAAAAGCTCAGAAGCAGATTATCTCCTCAGCAATCATCACTGTGTGAAGACCCATTACCCACTCACACAGAAACAGGCATTAAACTCAGGCACTGCCCTCAAATATGTTGCCAACCAATTTCTAGATTAACCAGTTGCTCAATTGAGAGAAATATCAACTGTCATACATGTTAAAAAACAGCTGTTTGCCTTTTTCATTTTCACAACGATGTGGAGCAAACTATTAGTTTTTTGTGGCTGCTGCTCAGATTAAGTAAACAGTAGGTTATTGTTTTTTAAAATAGCACTCAGGTAGAGGTATTGTAAACTGGTTAATCAGCTAATCAAAGCAATAGTGAATCAACTTATAAATAACAGCTCTATATCACAGTATAACAATATTATTATGGCTATTTCCACAAGGATTTCCTACTGAATTGGATTTACTTATTTACTTTTAGGCTGGATTAGTGTAATATTAACAAAATACAAATATGTGAGCATACAAGGAAATGCATTGAGGAACCTAACAAGGAAGGGAATTTGTATTTTTTTTTTTCACCCTTGTCCTTTCTTTGTGCCATTGTGTCACTAAGAGGTACACTTGTCTAACCTGTCCAAAACGTGCATCTAAACTCATTGGGTATCCCACACTAACAAGATACTTTATCAACAGAAAAACTAACACTATAAATAAAAATGCACCAGTAACAGGTTATTCGTTTGACAGGTGATTTAAACTCCAGAGGGTAGCTGGTGCGTTTGTGTTTTTGTGCTGCGTGTTGTTGTGTGTTTACCTGGAAGGCTGGCGCCGAGAGGGACGACACAGAGGAGGACCACGGCGAGCAGCAGCAGCGAGGCCCGGCGCAGGCGTCCGGTCCGCGGGCTGGAGAGCGGCAGCATCCTTGGGGGTCTTCTCGGTGACAGAGAACCGCAGACGGAGGGACGGGCTTTGTTGTCATTCCCCCATCACTTCTGTTTTATGTTGATCTTTTTCTTTAGGCTTTTTATTATTATTATTATTATTATTATTTTTAATAATAAGTAGGCTACACGCTGAGGTAAAACCAGGCGACGCCGCGACGCAGTCTGTGACACACTGCGCACTGTAATCCGTGGCGGTGCTAAAGATAGCGGAGCTTCTGGCAGGGTGGGAGGGGAGGGAGTGTATTTGACATGCTGCCTTCATGGTCTCCTCGTAAACTCCCAAATAAAAACGGATTTATTGCCCTAACAGACAGCAGACTTGTGTTTTCCTGATTATTATTATTAACATTATACTTTTAAGAGAATGGCAACCCATTAACAGCCTGTACAAATGTATTCATTTCTCTACTTAGGTCAAACATGACAACTAAACGAAAAACAGAGTTAAAAACTGAATAGGGGAAATTGTGCAATCACTGACAACAAAGTGATAATTTATTTTTGATTTTGAACTTCAGCTTTTGACGTACACCTTAAAATTATTGTTTTTTGCCTTTACCGTGAGATCCACCACATGCTTCTTACAATCGAGATGTCACTGTTTCCCACAACACCTGAAGGCAGCAGTTTGCTGAGGGATTACATACAGGACCCATAAGGTACGTGAGACGTGTAAACCGGTTTATTTGTTTAAATAACATTAGATTATTATGTGTTTGGTTTCATAGTTTACACACTGCTAGAGATGTTCTGATAAAAATATTTAATCTTATTTACATGCAGTTGAGTTTACACTATCAAACAATTATTTATTTATTTTTATCAATTTATTAATAATTTAATAATACAGATTGGCTAATAATAGCCTGATGGTGATAGTGGTTAAGGGATAAAGTTGATTAGCAAGTAGTGTATGTTTCCCTATTTAACAGGATGTAGCAGGTGCAGTAAAATGATGCCACAAGACATATTTTTAAATGTATTGACAGACAAATTAAAAAAGTATGTAAAATGTCTTTCTATTATTGTCCATTGGGCTTATTATTAGTCAAAATGTTGAATGCCAGCCAATGATGATGTTTGTTTGCTTAGAGCTGAAAGACCAAACCAAACAAATGCTGAAATTCAGTGACCAGGGCAGAAACAAAAACCTCTACGTGGCCACCATCTCTCCACAGCAGCTGTTTCTGTCAGTTATCAAATCTATGTGTGAATCAGTTTCTCTTGTCAGATCACCACTGTCATCATCAATGACATCATCTTTAATGTCATCATTTCTTATGACTGTGCTGTTCTGAAGTAGCTGTTCCTATCGGACCCAAAAGGTTTCAAGGTCTGTCTCATCTTCTCCTGACAAAGAAAAAAAACAAGAGAGAGAAAAAAACACAAAAACAAAAAATCACATTCAGTGCATTTACCGATACACTTGCTAGCTCAAGAACAGAGGCATTTGGTTTTCTGCTTTTTGGACACAATAAATCCTCATGTTTCCTCTCTGAATCCTTCACAGAAAATACATAGTGATGCTAAAATGGCTTAATGTAATGGGAAAAGCTCAAACTACAAGAATATCTCTCCTACCAAAGTGATATAGTCGAACATTTCACAGACAAATGACAACTTGACTGCTGAAGTTCCAGATATTCCAGATTTGATTACTTCAATAGGAAAAAAATATTCCCCAATTGACATATTCCACAGCTGCTTAAAATGCTGATTAATTTAAATCTATAATGCAGGGAAACATAGGTAAAAATCTTTGGTAATTGTGATTTCAAATTTATTGACAAGACTGCCTTGGCTCACAGTCAGAAACTAAACACAAAGAAGATGTGAAACGTAAACCGGGGTCACGTCATGCATCTTTTGGCACTTGACTTTCAGCCACTAATCAACAGAAATCTCAGAGAACAGCTGAAAATGAAATAGCATGTAAAACGATAAAAAAAAAAGGTGCTTTTCTCTGTGTGAGCTGTAACACACAGAGGGCCTGAGGTATACTGGTTGGCAAAGCCTCATACAGGCTAAACAAAACAAAAACAAAAAAAAGTCATGTTGGATTAAGGCTTAAAATTAACTCAGCTGCATCAACAACAGGTCCACTGTAATGACATAAAAGAAAACAAACTCTGGCATGAAAAGTGTTTTTCCCCCACACAAAAATAAGCTCACATTTAATGTACCACAAAAGAAAGAAAATAAATTAATGCAACAAATTATTAGTGAGAATGAAGTGAATATGAGCTGTTAAAAGAGTTCTGCATATTATTGAGTTGTCACAAAACGTGATTCTTCGTAATAAATGGTTCAGTTTGTGTAGAGAGTGTCACTTAACTGTACCATAGTTTGGAAACAATGCACAGGATTTAATGGGCCTTTCCAGTTTGACTGTTATCATTTTAGATAATGCAAAAACAATCTAAATGTATGAGTCACTAAATATTAGAATGTTTTTTTGGGTTCTCAAACTATCCTCGTAGAGTTGTCTATATAGGTGGCTGAAAACATTGCATAAGTGCACAATGTAAATTGGTTGATGTATGACTGCAATTACTAATTTCAACACACAAATAAATGAATCTGCCATAGACGATCATCATACCCGTGTTTCAAAGTGCATAGCAGTCTGGGACTGCTCACCAACCTGTGATGCTGCATCTGGAACTTAACCAGAGTTACATGAAGACTTCAGTTGCAAAAAAACCCAGCTTTGGTCATTTTTTGCAATTTTTTAAGGTGACATGATTAATAACAATTCAATAATGACTACAAAGTTATTTATAGGCTGGAAAACAAGAAGCATACAACCTGAAAAATCCAAACTTAATTTCATAAATTCATGGTGGTTAATCCTACAGACTTTTTATTCCTTGCATGATGACTCCTAAAAAAAAAGGAGGGTTTCATCTGATAGCAATGATGTTTTAGCTCAGACTCTTTCTTGGGTGTTTTAGATATTAAAAACATTGCAGACTCACATACACACACACACACACGCACACACTATTGAAATTAAGTGCAGAACAAAAACATGAACATTTCATCAAAAGGGTCAACCTAGCAAACTGCATTCACTCTTGAAATTCCCTGAAGATATTTACTAGTACAAAAAAAAAAAAAAAAACTTTCCAAATTGGCCCCAGCACATCTCCTTCATCTTCTACCATCATATTATTGAGAGGCTACGGTAGCTAACACCACCTACTGGCCAGGTGATATCCCATTCCCCATCACAGAATACTTAACAGCAGCTGTTGAAGTGAAAAGGTGCACTCCACCTTAAAAACAAACAGCATTGCATAAAAAACCTAGCAGAGTACATGTTTGCCTTATCTATGTTTTCCTCAAGGTGAGGAATTTTAATGTCATTATCCTCACAAACACCTTGTATGTGCCTAGCTACACTACAGGCTGGGCGTAGGCAGCACCAGCCTAGCCATCTTAACCTACAGCTTTTTGTCTCTAACTTACCTAGTTTAGTCACACGACATCCCTCATTTCAGTAGTAAAAGCCCCACTTTGATTCTTTGTCTAATAAATGTAGTTACATCTTTAGGTTTAGAAGTCATCACACTGCTTTCCTCTTCTCCATCGGCTGTAAACATGCAGGCTGGGTCGGTCAGGGCTCCATGTGGGCAGTGAGGGGCTCTGAGAGGCACCCAATTCAGAAACTGATGAAAAATCAGTGTTAGGAAACTTGACTGCTTCGGGATCAGCAGTGGTCAAGGGTTCGCGTCTGGTCTACTGTTAGAGTTTGCGTTTTGAGAGGAATCTGCTGAACACTGTTCAGTTCTGTCAATCCCTGCTGCCTGTGAGCAGAACTGCCGCTGCTGCTGTGGTTGTTGTTGTTGTCGTTTTCCTCTCAGCTCTTCTTCTTCTTCTTCTTCTTTAAGAAACACCTCCTGTTTCTCCAAGACAAACTCCAAGGTGGGCCCTCTGGCTGATCCGTCCTCCAGCTCCCCCTCCTCTGCCAGACGAAGTTTGATATTCATGCTGACAGGTTTTTCTGTCTTATCTGGACAATAAGGAGGAGAGCCCATGATATACAAAATTAGAACAAGAACAGAGAGAGGAATTACAATTTGATCAAAGAGACCTTTTCATGAGATTTGTTGACGATAACAAAAATATAGAATATCGGCCAGCCTTATCCTTTTAAATTTCCTCCTCCTGCTCCTCACCATGTCCCAGCTGCCTCTCCTTGGGCAGCAGCAGCACATCCACATTGTGATGTTCCTCAAGAGCTGCTGTGAGCACGGCACCCTCTTGGCTGAAAAGGAAGACCAAAGGCAGGGTGATGTCTTCGGTGGAGTCGCCATCACCAACCATCTGGAAGAGGGGAGTATCCTCACTATTACTTCCCTCGCGGTGGTCTGAGAAAGAGAATAAGGGAGTCATTTAAATGATTTAATTTCCATGAGGTCCAATCTTCAGTATTTGAGAGTCAGTCTAACCTATGGACTTTAACAAAAAATGAGGCCCAGCTCCTCTGGTACTCATCCTCACCTATAAAGATGACTCCTATGGCCCCTGCTTCCTGCAGCCGACGGGCCTTTACAGCAAACATGCAGTCACCACGCAGTGCCAGAGCGATATGGCCTTTAAGATCCACTGCACTATCTATAGGCTCACATGCAGTGTAGGGAGAGGCTTTCACTATGCTGCCCTTCACCTGCGGCACAAGAGGTGAAGTGTGTTATTGCAAGTGATGGTGTTGAGATAAGGAGAAGTGCAGGTAAGACAAAACAGGAATATTTCCATGGTTCAGGAAAGATCAGCAATGTAATTGTAAGAGTCAATGCTTTGGCCTTGGTTTGTTAAGGTCCATCATTTCCCTGAAAAGTAATGGCTTCCATAACATTCTTGTATTTTGTCATGTTATTATCATCATCAAACACATGTTTCATATACAAGCTGGGAGTTGGGGGCTTTGTTGACACTGTATACTGTATTATGGTCACAATGGAAGCTCACCCCGTGCTCCTGCTTGGTGAGGTCCATCCCGAACTTGGCAGGTCCTGCTGTGAGGACTGTCCTACCCAGATATGGGGGGGATATGAGCTGAACAACATGCGGCAACACTTCCTCCTCCTCCGTGGTGTGGCTCACCTCTGCCACAAGTTTTACCCGGTACACTCCTTTATGCTCCTAAAAGGGATTCATATTTAAAAACTCAAAGTCATTTAAATTCAGTGTTTTCCCATGATGTCAAGTGACATGATTGAGTTAAGAAAGGTACGTTCTGTGACAATGTTATGCTATAACCAGTTCAATTGTTATCATGGTTTATAAGGGAATCTGTGGATATTGTGATACTGTATAGGTTAGCAATCAAACTTTCAGGCATTTTTTACAGCCATTCATGCACCTCATGATACCAGAAGGGGCATATTTACTCCTTATGAGCATAGAAAAAGCTCTATTATTTGACCAAAGCAGCTTACAACCTTTGTATATTGATGCTGCTCAACTCCCTGTTATTTGCACATTTGAAATATATAATTGGTTCAACGCCAGGTTTTATAATTAACTTCTTTTGACAGCTCTATTGAAGCATGCTCACAGCATAAAATTGCTGAACAGGCCATTTGAGTGCATCAGTGGAGCCAAACGGACAAAATCTGGTCTTAAATTGGGAATTGAAAACATGTTTTGCATGCTTGTTACTCAAGGAAAACTAAAATGTCTGCTATCAGAACCTGCTGAAGAACATCCTCATGATCCCCGTGTTTTAACTGCAGGGAGTCACTTTCTGGTAACTTTGGAAAGCACATTAGCCTATTACCACGACTGCTAAGCATAGAGAAAATCCCAAAAATGTCTCAATCATGTTGGTGATATGTTTGACCCATTTAATCACCCCTGTAAGCTAGCAAGAAAGGGTTTTCAAATAAACACGTAAAGTGCATATACAGATAGCTATTTAGGCTTTTTGAGAGAAACTCTAATGCTCGAAATAAAATTATTTTAGCTGTAAAAAAAATACTGTTTTAAAAGGAAATCAAAGGGACACCTTTTTCTGTTTTGTTCAATGTTGGGGCCTAGTGCAAACCATTTACTTGCCTAAAGTTTTGGATGCTTAGACAGGCAGAACTTAATGTCATGAAGTGAGTACAGAGTAACTTCAAATACCATCCGACTTCCAGTTTCTCCTGCCATGACCTCATTCAGTGGGGTGAGAGAAATGCCCATGCTCTTCAAGAACTCTACTGGCTCCATCCCATTATCATGGAGCGGTAGTTCAATTTCCCTGTAAATTACAAACACACGAAAGTTAAAACACAAGGTAGTCAAAGTAAACTTGTTTTACCGCTGATTTCATTCTAGAACTGGAGATCACCCTAGAGACCATAACTATCTTCAAACCTGACCTTTACTTTGATCTCAACCACACACCTCTGAAGTTTTGTGACTGCATCTGAGCGGTTGTGACGTTATTGCGGTGAAAAAATCTCCACGGATAGACAGAAATACAATCACCTTGCAAAGTACTCTAAAACCGCTTCTCTGGTAGTTCCTGCTGTAGTAGGTGACCAAGACCACATTTTACCACGATGACTCACAAGGTAAAAAAAATAGAGTGGTGTAGTCTTGTCTTTTTTTTTTAGCTACCGCCTCTTTCAAGACATGTAAAAGCTTCAAATATATAAGAGGGCTATTTACTGACATATTTTTTATATTGTAGAAACAATATATAAAATAGCTTAAGTTTGTGTTAACCACAGACCTTATTTTCAGGCATCGAACCAAAAACACATTCAAAAAGCCCCCTGACTTTGAGACGAGGGAACCTGAAGTGCAAAAATGCTTTTTCCCCCTCATTGCAGGTTTTTTTTTTATTTCTTTCTTGCAGCACTCTATAGCTGTTGCGGCTGGTATTCAACACACCTGACAGGTAAGGGGTGGAAGGCTCGTCCCACTCCAGTGAGGTACTTGTAGCTGTCCCGTATGGTTTTGGCAAACGAGGGGTTGTTGGGAAACAACGTCTCCATGCTGGGGCAGGAGTGTGTAAACAGATCTTCTTCTTGAGAAACAGGAACAGTCTCCTGAAGAACAGAAACAGCAATTGAACTTTCAACACTTTTAGCACATACACTAAAATGTCACTTCACATATTAAAAAGGGTCAGTTGACAATATGCCCCATTTTTATACAACAAGAAACAGTATAAATGATGGCATTAAACAAGAACAACTATTCATACTTACTAACATGCGTCATTAATTACACTGTCTACAAATAGTTTTATAAACAGTTTAAATATCCTAATTAAAAATGGCAATATAATGTTTGTACCTGTGTTTGTGATAAAGGGAGAGCTCTCACCGTATTGTTGCCTTGACAGGGCGGTTGGGTGATGGAGAGAGAAACAGGGAGGAGGTGAGCCTCCGTGGTGAAGATGTAGTCGTCAATATCGATGGGCAGCTGACTCTTATCCGTAAACAGCAGGTACAGGTATTTAAACATCTCAGCCAGAAAGAATGAGTCCATCCTACAGACAAAGAAACATACACATATTTTTAGTTTCCATAACAGTTAATCATCACCGGAAAGGTTTTACCAGAACACACCTTCTGAGGTTGCTTATCCAAATGAAACGTGACATTGTAAACATGTGTGTAGTTGCATTTTCTTTTTACCTGTCTTCATGCGTCCCAGTGCGGACATCTTGCACAGCAGCAAACCCACAAGGCACCCTGGCGTAGGCATTGAGCTTTTCCACGATCGACTGTCCCACTCTGAGGTAGTAAGGGTCGCCAGTGGCCTGCAGAAATCAAAATATAATCTCGACCACACACCTAATAAAAATGCTTTGTGAACATAGTACAAGAGTTGAGTAGTTTTGTTATTTAGCTTACTTATATCAGACCGGACATTTTCAATTTTAAGTAATAGTATGTATAAATAGTATTATAGCTTAAATAGTGTATGTATTTGTCTAACTGTGGCACTGGCCTGTCACCTTATAGAGGTAGTAGGTGCTTTCTGCAAACTCTGGTCTCAGTAGGTGTTGGCCCCAATGAACTCTAAACTCTGTAGTGAAAGCCTGTATGGAGATCAAGCAAAGACAACAAAAGACATTAGTGACACGGCTTCTTCTAAGATCTTTTTACATTAACAGTTCACATTAACAATGGGACAAGGAGGATTAGCAACAAGGAATTTAACTTTTGTTATTTCTTTACTTAGGCATTTACTTTTGTTATTTCTTTACTTGGTGTAATGTGATGACTACACCAATAAATATTCATCATAGCATAGTTTCATACATCTCTGACTGTGATGATTTTCAACAGCTGCTGCACACCTATTCATTGTTACATTTCCCATCTCCGTTAGTATGAATATATCCCACTGTAACTTGTCATACTTGGTGATATGACAATATAAATTCAGTGATTGAAACTATTAGTTAAACTATTTATACTAAGGTTGTTATCCCTTCAATATTACTGCTTCTATTAGGTTATTGTTGTTGGCTGTGTTGTAATGAGAAAGACTGCTTAATGGCAAAACTGAATTTCAGGATGTTTGCATCATAATGATCAAATATCTTTATTTTTCCTATTCAACTCAATGGATCTAATACATAGACAGTAGACATTTCCATTTAATTACTGTTTTAAGTTTTCATTTGAATTTCCAGAAAACTCAATATAATGCAATGTATAATCATATTTTGATACAAGATTGTGGATTCTGAGAGATATGATTGTATCAATATTGCCCAACCCAAATGAGTGTAGTATTTGATATATCTTGCCTATTTATGCCTCCTTTATGTCATTAAATAAACAAAAACAACAAAGATTATTTACCTCTGGAAGGAACTTGTGCTGTTTGGTGACTTGATAAAGCATTTCATGAGTCTCAATAGCTGGTTTCAGATCTCCTCTCAAAACCTGTATGAACAATAAATATCACTGGAATCCAGAGACACGTGTGCAACAATTTCTACACCTTCTACAACATTTAATGGTAGTGAATGTGATTAATCGAGGATCCCTGACCTGTAAGCCAGGGAAGAATGCCAGGAGAGAGTCCATCCAGCTGCGCACGCTCACAGTGGGGTTGTGCATGTGTACATTGAGCAGCAGGGGAGGCTGACTGATGTACTTCATAATGGCACTGTAGTGCTGTTAAAGACAAACAGGAAATATATATTAGCAAACACTGAAAAATGGCTTCAACCCGCAGTCACAGTATGAACAAAATGGCCAGCGGGGGGCCAATTATGTTGCAACATGGGGACAATACAGCAGGTGCCAGATGCTTGGATATAGATTTCTATGCTGGCGTACAGGGATGACTTACAATGTTGAACCTCTCCAGAAAAACATTGTCTCCTAGAAGAATGTAGGCCTTCATCAGATATTCATAGTAAGAGTCGATACCAGCACCAACTCCACTGTCTGCAGACACAGAAGTGAAAAGATTACTATAATATGGTTAATGTACAAAGCTGTTGAATATGTTTGCACTGTACAAGCAAATTATGAATTATCAGGTTCTATGTGTGGGTCCAGTTTTAATCTCTTATCTTAACCAAAGTTTTGCTTGGTTAAGATAAGAGTTTTAATCTCTTATCTTAACCAAAGTTTTGCTTTACCTCTCCGGACCCATTCTTCATTATGGATATTGATGACGGTCCCCACCAAGTCACTTCCCCTCTGTCTCCTCTGCCAGAGGACATCCAGAGCCTTCCTTGCATTTTCCTATAAAACAATAACAAGTACTATATCCTTATGATTTTTCTGGTAAAACAATTACATCATTCTAACACGATTTTATCTTTCAACAACAGGCATCAGTTATAGCCAGCTATCATTTCTAAGAAAATGACTGTACTCTACTCTTATAGCTCAGTAATTTCACAATAAGTCTGTATTGCAAAGAGATAAAATAAAATGTTCAAAAGCCTCATCTCTAGAGAGGCAGAGGGAGGTAATACCTCAAAAACAGACTCTCCTGACAGTCTGCTGAGGGCAGCAAACTCCAGGATCATTGTTCCAGCACATGCTGTGCAGGTGTCCGATTCAGTGCCTGTGCGTGAAAGTGGGTTTAGGACTCCATACCGCAGATTCACCTGGAAAACCAAGAAGACATTTTTATTTTTTTTAAATCACATTAATCTTGTCTACTTTAGGTTCTTGAAATACACTCAGCTCAAATAATTTCTAGTTATTTACTAAAATAAATACTATGTTCTTCATTAGTTCCTCTGTGGTGCACTGACTTTGAAGAACTATTGGCTATCAATGCATTGAGTTCAATTCCAGGGTCATCCTTGATAAGATTTGTCAGAAGGCTCTCTGTTCCGTCTGCATATTATACATCTAAAATAAGCCCTGTGGTATTTATCAATGAAATAAGATATACCTTAGGGTAGGGAAGGCCACTTGTGGTGTTAAAGGCAGGCAGTAATCGATGGCCCAGCTCTTTGGCCATGTGTAGGAGCTCATCACGATACCACTGCATCCTCTCCCCACGCTGCCGCAGCAGGTCGGCCATCACGTGGGCTCCCAAAAGCCCTCTGGGAGAATTAAAGGAATTTTAAACATAGAAGATTAAACAGAAAACGTGAAAAGGTTGAAATACTTAGCACTAGTATTAGCAATATGCTGTGGTGATATGGAAATATTTTACATTTTTAGTCAAATGATTAAAGATGAATCTATTAATACGAGCATGAAATGTTAAATACACACTGAAAAAGTAAATAAATCTCAGAGATGTTTCATACCCTAATACTCTGATGTTGGTCTCAAACACAGACACCACCACATCGTTGTCAAGTCGTACATCCGTCATGGCCTTCCTCACTGCGTCCTCAAACTCATCAAGCTTGTTTAACACCTGCTCACACACACACAGACAGGGACAAATAAATGTACTGCTGAAAAAGGGGCAATAAAAACTGAAAAGAAAAGAAAAGTGAGAAAACAGACTCAGAAAAAAAGGTGATCAAACTATTTGTATTCTTGTAAACAGAGGAAGAACTCACCACCAGGGTATCAAGGGTGTCAATCAGTGTGAGGGAAAACCTACAGAAAAGATGAACGACACGTTATGATGAGAACTTCTAGCACAGCACCGTGGAGCTGAGGTCCCACTTCATCACTGATCCAGAGCCACTGAATATTACATTTAAAATCTGTTGCATTTGTCGTGAAATTACATTATGCAACATAAATGGTGCATAAATGGATGTATTGTACTGCAAGTCTGTGACTTATGGCCTTCTTGTAAAATACATTGACTAAAATTTGCATCTAAATCATGTATTTCTATGAAACTGGGGCATCCACTCCATGTTGGATTAAATATGTTTGGAGCAGCACAGTATTATTGAAGAAAATGTAATCTTTGTCTTCTTTTAAAACGCTAAATACATTTTAAAAAGAGGTGATATTACTTAGGTATCACATTGTGTATTAAATCTACATTCACATGCATATTTTATCCCATGCAATTATATTCTCGACTTTTATTTAGTTTTTTTGTCACAAAATAGAAAAACTGATAAATAATAATAGCAAATATGATGCAGAAATTAAATGTGTGATATTGTAAATTCAAAGCACCAGATCAAGGTAAACGTTTTTTTTCAGCTCAATATAATGCTTTATTCTATAGTATAGCGCGGATAGTGATATAAAACAACGACTTGCAATACAACTTGATCAATTTAAGTAAGGATGTCCTACAATAAACAGAAAAAGGTGGATACAAAATTGCAGCAAATGCACAGGTGTATTTTTTTCTTTGATTCTATTGCTATCTTTTAACATTCTCAGTTAAGAGTGAATCTTGGAAGCAGGCAAAAGATATTTAAAAAATGGACAGAATCAAGCACATGTTGATAAAATGTAGTTTCAGTTTTATAATCAGCAATTTAGGAGTTTAAAAACCAACTATCGCACAGTTCTATGAAGCAATGCCTTAAAGACACAAAGCACTCAAAGCCAGTTACTGTAATTATTAGACTTTCAAAAGTGTGCGATTAACTTTGGGTTCCATTGAGGAATTAAAAAAACATGGCTTGTTAGTTTGAGGCAATTTAACTGAACTTACTTCCCCAAGGAGTCATCTATGTCTCCTCTATTGGGCTCCTGGCCACGGACTCTCCCCCTGCAGCTTAGAGGCATGAGCTCATCTGCTGGATAGGCATATTTCTGCAACACAAACAACAGTTACTGTCTTCAAGCTTCATTTAGCAGTCTACAGAAAAGGTGTCATTAAGGAAAAAAAGGGTGGAGGCTTGAAAATTCTCTTGGAGGAAAAATAAATCAGCAGATTGAAGTTAAATATCTCACACAACACAACTGCTGGATCACTAATGGAACTGTTTTTTTTTTTCACACAAAACTTTCCCTGAATTATACTGGTTACTGATTGCAGCTATTCATCAATTGGGATTGAGGGTAGATTTAAATCTGGTATTCCAGACTTAAACCAGATTCCAATTAGATGGCCTGAATTAATTATGGAGTTGAAGTCTGAAAACTACAGCCCAACCATGAAATCAGCCGAATATAAAAAATTACAGTTAAAAAAATGCCAAAGATTTGTTTGGGGTAGTTAAGCGGAAATTGCATTTACATTGCATAGTTTGTACTACATGAGCACTGAGCAGTTTATTTATTTTTTACCTTTAATTACTGAATATTTCTTTGTCTTAATTATTTAAAAACAAATTTTAGAGAGCTTTATCAAAAATATTTGTTTGTGGTATGAGTTCATGTTTAAAAAAATATTGGCAAAAACTTCAGATGCAGCTTACATTTAGAACTCTGACCCACTGAATGAGATCATCTCACTGTTCATTCTCATTGCTTGCTTTACTAAAAGGGACAATCCAGACTTCTCTCATCACTGACAAGAGCTGAATCAATATTATTAAGAGCACCATAAATTGTTCTGCTGGAATCTTCTGACATGCTGCTAATAAATGCCAAAAATCACAATTAAGTTGTTGTTTTTTATACTACAAATATTTCTAGAGTTTTGACCTCTTAAGCTTTTCATGACTTCCCTCTTACAATTACAATTATTAAAATCAACATCAGAGTGAACACCTTACCATGTAACTGCCGTAAGCATGGTCAAACATTTCAATAATCTGGTCCCTGCAACAACAAAAAAAGGGAAAAATATAAATGAATAAAATGTGAAAATGGAATTGCATCATAATGATCAAATATCTTTATTTTTCCTATTCAACTCAATGGATCTAATACATAGGCAGTAGACATTTCCATTTAATTACTGTCTTAAGTTTTCATTTGAATTTCCAGAAAACGCAATATAATGCAATGTATAATCAGATTTTGATACAAGATTGTGTATTCTGAGAGATATGATTGTATCAATATTGCCCAACCTAAATGAGTGTAGTATTTGACATATATCTTGCCTATTTATGCCTCCTTTGTACACTGTAGAAGTTTTACGAAATTGTAGATACTTCCACAGCCACTCATTTACAAACACATCTAAACAGAGCTTTAAATGTCTTTTTCACCTGATAACAGTCTTCTCCTCTGGTGTCATGATCTGGCTCTCTTGACATTTCGCCCAGCCAAGAAGACTGGTGAACAGTAAAGTCTTCAGCAACATCCCAGTGCCAGGAGTGTGGACCAGATTTCCTTTTCTCATCATGTAGTCTTGTTTTGGTTTTTAGCTTGAATAAAGACCAACACACTCCTGTCCTTTGTCCAACGCCCACTCAGTGTCAAACAGTCCAGCAGGCACAGCTGTCCTCCTTCATCCTCTCTCAGGTATGAGTCGGCTGCAGAGTCCCAGCCTCCATTTCCATGTGTCCACCGTAGTTGTTCTGCTCCTGAACCTGTATTGTTACGAGCACCACATGTCCATAGTGCACGTCAGCTGACAGTATCCATGTAAACAATAGAGGCTCGATAAACAATAACTGTTGATAAGAAAAGCAACACTGACCACGAGACACTGGCTCACCAGATCGTCTTGTTTAATCAAGAAAAGCAAAGAAATATTAAAAAAATATATATTTAGGTAGCCAGAAAACTGAGCTCCAGTGTAGCTAACGCTTGCTAGCCACAACAGTGCTGCGAGGATCCATGATGCTAGCAAGCTAGCCGCTAACGAGCAGCTAGTTCGCCTTTAACAATGCTAGTTAGTTAGCCAAAGGGCTTCACGGCTAAATACAGCAATAACGCAAAAAAAATATTTGGGCTACAAAATAAATTATTCCCTTGAACTTTGAACTGACTGTCATACAGTTAAATGGTCAATGACACGTCGGCAGGTATCACTGCTGCACAACAGTAACCTGACGTCGAGGACAGAGCGAGCTGTCAGAGAACGGCCCGGCTGTTCTGCTACCCGGCTGAGCGTCCGCCTGGGTTCTCTCCTGCCCTGAGTTCATCATTTAAGGAGAGCTTTATTCCCACGTAGGCTAAAGCACACTTTCCCCCTGAGCAAGTGACGCTCTTCAAGTGGTTAAATGTATAACTATAGAATATTTTGATTTGGTTTATGCTTCAGTTTGCAGTTTGACAATGTTTTGTACGTCGGGTTATTGTTCAGGCAGAGAGTAAGATCCCCTGGCAGGCTGCACTTAGGGCATAGTGCTCAAATGTTTACGTGATTGACACGCGTCACTAAATGGGCGGAGTCAAGGGGGGTGTATGTGTCAAGCATAAATTGACTTACTGGTAGCATGTGTTTAGTGATTTACAATCATATACAGTACCAGTCAAAAGTTTGGACAACCCTTCTCATTCAACTACTTTGAAGAATCTAAAATATAAAACATATTCTGGTTTGTTGAGCATTTGTTTGTTTACCACATAATTCCATATGTGTTCCTTCATAGTTTGGATGTCTTCAATATGAATCTACAATGTAGAAAAAAATAAGAAATAAAAAATAAAAAAAACCATTGAATGAGAAGGTGTGTCCAAACTTTTGACTGGTACTGTATATTATCATATCATTTAGTATTTTAAACACGAACACAATGAACTTGAAAACCAGTTGAATATTATCTAGGTACAAATCCTTATGACAAATAACTTATCTCATAATTGTTCCAGGCCTCTACATCTTGTAGTCTCTACAATTTGCCACAAGATGTCGCAATGGTACTCTCCTCCCAGTATAGCACTCTCATACCTCCCTTGGATTGCATGCATTTATCTGTTTTTGCAAATATTTAACTCAAAAGGAGGCCGGTGTCTCCTTGGAGACGGGCCCCCTTTGATAACATCATCTCTCCAATGTAGGATGCTGTGGTGAGCTGTCACAGCTCTTGAAGTGTTATGGTAGACTACACTTCTATTTTCTCCACAGGATTTTAAGTAGGGCTATTTATGCATTTTGGCCAAGGCTAAACGTGCCCTCAATTAGTAAACGAATGTGCATGATAATAATCTATAATTTGCTATTATTACATTTTTAATATACAGTACCAATCAAAAGTTTGGACACACCTTCTCATTCAATGGTTTTTCTTTATTTTTATTTTGTTCCACATTGTAGATTCATATTGAAGACATCCAAACTATGAAGGAACACATATGGAATTATGTGGTAAACAAACAAATGCTCAACAAACCAGAATATGTTTTATATTTTACATTCTTCAAAGTAGTTGAATGAGAAGGTGTGTCCAAACTTTTGACTGGTACTGTATATATAAGATTTAAGGGGCAGGTTTTGGTTATGATAAGGAAACTGTAATAACAGACCTGTAGATCAACATGCAGTTACTGCGGTGATGACATTAAAGAGGTAAGGCCGATTGAAAAACATTCACCTGTTTCTCAACATCCTTCCTAATCCCCTCTGACTCATGTCCCTGGCTCTGCCCTGACCGCAAACATGACTTTTGGACCCACTGTGGTTTATTACAGGGCCTGTTTCCTCACTACTGGACTCTAATGGCTTCAGAGATATAGTCTTACATTACATTACATTACATTACAGTCATTTAGCAGACGCTTTTATCCAAAGCGACTTACAATAAGTGTATTCAACATAGGTATTCAAGAGAACTACTAGTCACCAGAAGTCATAAGTGCATCTCCTTTCTTAAACAAGCATCTTAAAGCATAAACCAGAGCAAAAGTATAGTGCAGAGGCAAGTTACTACGAAAACAATAATTGCAACAGACTAATACGAATATAGTAAGTGCTACAAACTACTACGAATAGGATAAGTGCAGTAAACAAATACAAATTCAATAAGTGCAGCGAACTGATACAAATACAGTAAGTGCAACAACTAATAAGAGTGCAATAAGTGCTACGTCTTCAGTAGATGATGCCCCCATCCTGAAATGGGTAGATTGTTGCGCAAGGTTACAGAGAAGATGCACAACATCCCCCTTGCTTCCTGAGTCTGTGTAAGACACATGACAGAGCAGAGTAGTTACTATGTATCAGTGAGGAGGAGTTTATGAAATACGTCTCTGTGATTCAACTTCCTGCAGCTAATAAGGGGCGTGGCCTTTTCAACTTTTCTGAAAGGTGTGGCGATTTCTAGACACGGTGAAATTCCTCCTCCGACATCAATCCTGTTCCATTACTTACTAAGGTAAGAGCAAAAAATTTAAAATTTTTCTGACTTTTGATCACAGCCTGTGTGCATGTACACCTGTTTATCCTCTGTCTGTGTTCTGTGTTCTGTTTTGTTTTTGCTTTACTCATCGAGAAAATTGTGTTTTGGAAAAGCAGCGGTCGACATTGCAATGTTTTTTTAATTCTCTGCCGTTCTAGTCACGTACACGTGTCCTGACAACTATGAAGGCTTGGTCAACCTTAAACTGTCATGTGCACGTAGTTAATATGGATTTATGGATGAAGACATTTAGAGGAATAGTTTAGTGGATTTGTTTCTATTACAAGAAGTGGATGCCAAACGCGCAAAAGCAGTGAAAGTCAGAGGATGAAGTGGATGAGAGTGAATCAGAAGCAGAAGTCTAGTGAGAAAATACATTGCATCACTATACAGCTATGAGATGCTGATACTGTGTGCTTTTTCATTTCCCTAGTTTAAGACTTCAACCGCAACAATGTCTGTTTGGGTGAGTAATTGTATTTAAATTCGATTGTAGGCCTTAAATTTAAAAAAATACAGATGATAACAAAAGCTAAAATTTGTTGACTTGAATTGTAGGATGACTTGGACCTGCTCTTAGACTCCCCCTCCTCACTGACAGTGACAGTAAGTTCAACACACTCCCAAGATTATGATGATGATGATGATGATGATGATTATTATTATTACATGAGATGCAATTGATTGAATGGATTGTGCCACATCCTTTAGTAGAGCTTAGAATATTAAATACTCAACATTAAAACATATATACACCTGTGCATAGATATGTTTTATTGTTTTACATTTTCAAACGTGCTTAATGTTTGTTATGTATGAGCCTGTGAGTGTGTTTCTGTGTTCCTCAGTCTAATACAAGAGGAACTGTGAAGGACAAGGCAAACTTCAAAGTGGAAGAGGATGTGTCCGCACTAAGGAAAGCCATGGAGGGCATTGGTAAGTTAATGAGTCACCATGATAAGTAATCTACTATATCAGACCAATATGTAAAGCACTTGTATTATATTTTACTAAATGCGCCCTTCTGCCTGATAGTAGAACAAGTCTTCTATTAATGTTTGAATGAGGTTTTAAACTCATGAACTCTCCCAGTGCAGTGTAAGTGGTAAGCCTGGTTTGTGTGTCTCTTTATAGGTACGACAGAAAAGACACTAATTGAGGTGTTGACCCAAAGAAGTAATGCTCAGCGTCTGCTTATTGCCCAGGCCTATGAGAAAGCCACAGGAAGGGTAATTAAATTGACTTTTGAATAATATTTCTGAGTGTTGATACAAAGACATAGAGAAATAGCGTGGTATCAACCTTCCTCCATCAGAAATTAGTAGCCGACCTGGAGGGCGACACCCAAGGAGACTTTGAAGATTTGTTGGTAGCCTTGGTAACCTCTCCTGCTGTCTACGACTGTCAAGAAGTCATCAAAGCCATAAAGGTAAGGCTGTGTGTCGGATTGACTTGAAGAAGACATGAACCTGCTTCATAACAGAGTCTGTATTGGCCTTCTGGTGCATCAGTGTATAAAGAAACAAAAGAAAAAGATTTCAAAGGGAGCAAAGACTTTGTTTAAACAGACTTAATTTGCTGTAGATTTTTGTTTAAAATCATAACATTTTCCTCTACTCACATTGTGGTGTAAGAACGCAATGCAGCTGCGTTTTACTCTTTTTTTTTTTTTTTTTTTTTACACTTATCATTCACATGTGCATATCACATTTTGTGTGATTTGCATACAGGGAGCAGGGACCACCGAGAGTACGCTGACAGAAATCTTTGCCTCGAGATCTAACAGGCAGATCAAAGCGTTGTCTGAGGCATACCTTGCAGGTTAGTGTCTTCAACACAAAGTGTTTGTAATTTCACATATAAGACAGTAACTCGGATTATTATAAAACAGTTGGCAAAGGCTCATGCTGTGTCTAGACTGTTGTGCAATCGTCTGTATTGTGCTGTTTCATTCAAGAAACTGGAAAATCGATGATTCATGATCTGCAGTCGGAGGTATCTGGAGATTATGGCAAAGCACTGCTCATCTTGGCTGAGGTACTGTACATTACATTGAAACAGGGAACGAATTCTCAACAAATGAGAATCGTTCAATTTATTGTAGCTAGACAGGTGTGACCATTTTAATCCTATATCAGAAAAATGTAATGGAAAAAGTCATACTAGACCTTGAGTTTCCTATTTCTGAATTGTAGGGTAAAATAAAATGTATGTTCTACTGAATCTGTAAATCTCTATTGTCAAATTTAGACAAATATATTAAAAATGCTATTCAAAAAAGGTTCATCATTAAAATGACTAAGCCAAATATAATGGATTACTTCTACGTATCACAAACTATGTTCTTCTGGTCATCCTCACAGGGCAAGAGAGACGAGAGCACCAATGTGGACACTGCCAAAGCTAAAGCAGATGCTAAGGTATACTCACTACTCAATGTTTTGTGGATGCAAAGAAATGAGGAAAGTGGCATTGAAAAAAACACTACAGAGCAGTTTAGTTACTTTATCAGACAGATCTGTAAGTGTGGTGTTGGCATACTTCTTTGTTATTTTGACATTCTTAGCTTGACTTTGCAAATTCATGGGGCCTGAATGCACCGCACGCCCTGACACAGCTCTCTGTTGGGTTTTTTTCTATGCTCAACAGGAAATTTAAGAACATTTAAATTACACGATGCACTTTGTCTTTACCATCGACATTTATAGTCTAAAGAATATATGTATTTTCACACTCCCTCTTATTCCACCCAGGCCCTGTATGAAGCAGGGGAGAAGAAATGGGGAACCGATGAGGGGAAGTTTATTGACATCTTGTGCCACAGGAGCATTCCCCAGCTGCGACAGAGTGGGTTCACCTCTTGCATGTTTGTTCTGTAGATGCTTATGAAATAAAACGGACAGGTCTGCAGCCATGCTAGCGGTTCTGTTAGGTTGCACAATGGTGGTTTGAGCTAAATCCTAATGTCAGACATGCTGACATGGTCACAATGACTGTTCTAGTTTACCGATGTTTAGAGGGTATAATGTTGACCATGCTCACAATCTCCTACCTTTAGCTTGCTTATGTTTGAATATTAGCTCTATACACAAAGTAAGGCTGACATTGATGGTAATGTCACCAGTTTTACAGGTATTTGGTCATTAACAAAAGTATTTGACAAAATAAAATATTTGAATTGATGATGGCACTGGAAAGAAAAGAACCAAATTTCATGGCAATCCATCCAATACTACAAAAATGTCAACCTGATGTTGGCGCAAGAGAAAAGAAAAAAACAAAACAGTGGATCACCAAAGTCGATAAGATTCACCCTCTGGGGAACAGACACATTTTCATGACCTATGAAAAAAGGTGGTGGACCAACCAACAGACCATCCTCAGAGCACTGCCGCTAGCATAGCTAAAAAAAGCAAATTCATTAAAGAACTTTATCTCAGCTTACATCTTTTCTCCAACAGTTGTATTCAAATCTCTGTTGTGTTTCGGCAGCTCTGGTGGAGTACAAGAATATAAGTAAGAAGACTCTACAGGAGAGCATTGAGAGTGAGATGTCTGGAAGCCTGGAGAGTCTACTGGTGGCTGTTGGTGAGAATAATGCATCATATTGTCTGCCTGTTTCTGACCCTCACATTAAATAGTGCTCCGTTTAACATAAAACGTATTAACTAAGTTTTTTCTGTGTAGTTAAGTGTGTGAAGACCGTTCCTGCCTACCTGGCTGAGAGGCTTTTCAAGAGCATGAAGGTAAACTGTCCAACAATATGTCCATCTGTATCACAAGGGCCCTTTAAACCCCAAAGCCAGAGGCCCTCAAAACAAAACCCACATGTTGTTTGGTTGCATCCCGTCCTTTTTAGCCACAGCACGCATTTGTATTCGTCACCAGTGGCGTGGAAAGGAATGTTAAGCCACTGTTTTACTGCGGCCTCTTTGACTAAATGTGCACCACTGGTTGAACATTGTCAACAGTCTCTAAACCAAATGACCAAAAACATGTGACACCACAGACATAGAAGCAGCAGTTACTGCAGGATAATGTATGTAAACACATACAAGTATTTTATTTACCCAGGTCAAATTTGTGCCTTTGCTTCTATCCCACCTTTTCCTTTGTCTAGGGTGCTGGGACCACAGAGTCCACTCTGACCAGAATACTAGTCAGTCGCTCAGAGGTAGACCTGCTGGACATCAGAGCAGAGTACAAGAAGCTGTTTGGATATTCCCTCCAATCCCAGTTGGAGGTCAGTGCACATGCCCGGAGAGATGAAATTACATATGCACCTCGACAGAAATGTGCAGTTTAAATATCACAGTATCTTGTTTTGAGACACTGGACAATCATTTTGTTGGATTGTTCAAATCAGAAGATATGTGTTCTTAAAACACAATTTCCTGTTTTCCCTCTCTTTATGTCTGTGTAGTCTGAAGTGTCGGGCAGTTATGGCAAGGCCCTCAAGCATCTATGTGGCCAAGATTAACTCCTCCCAACTCCAGTGATGAGAAACATGTGGTGTGAGGTGCAGATGGAAGGAACCGCAGCAAAAGAGGAGGATGACCAGTCGCTGACCTTTTCATACTGATTAATTTCCCAGAAGTGTTCAACCAGAGAGAGCTGTGCAGACTGATGATTAACACACACAGATTTAAGAGGAAATGTATACATGAAGATGCTATTGAATGTTTTTTTGAATTTATAAAATGTATGTAATCCACGTGACGGATTCCTGTCAACTCCACATTTATCTTCCTGCATATTGTAACAAAAATAACAAAACAATGATGTAATAACTTTCACATTTCAGAAAATAAAAATACCTTATTCTACTATTTAATGTTAGTGAGTGAAGAGATACAAGACATGTTGTTTATATAAAAAAAATACTTATTTTATTTAAGGGTTTTGTTTATGTTGCTATAACCGACTCCTACACAGGTCATCAGGACTTTGTCCCCCCCTTTCCTTTCGTCTTCTGAAGGCTTCTGAACCTCGATCTTGAACATGATCTGGAAGAAATCTCTAATGTGTCTGAGGAACTCGATCCTGGAGAGACGGTGGGGGAGAGAGGGGGAAGAAAGTGAAAGATGAAGATAAAATTTCAGTTTCATTTTTATGCAAGGAAAGGCGTTCACCCTTAGTTGGATGAAAGTCAACTGTCAACAAATAATACACACTGGGAGTTTCACAACACAGTGTCCTAGGTCTACTCCATGCTGTGTGCTTCACATGATGGAGGTTAATGTCAAAGGCCATCAGTCCTTTCTTATCTCTCATGAACTTTACCTTCAAAAGTTAAAGCTAGGACGTCTAAAATGTGAAAGATTCCAATATAGAGGAAAAAGGATTATTCAAAACGTGTAAACTTGATTTCATTAGTCTTCAGAAGAATCAGCATTACCTGAGTAAGGAGAGGAGTGCATTGTGATGGCACTGCCAATCTTCAGTTATCATAGTACTGTACTTGAGACCGACACAGCACCGGTACCATGATAACTGAAAATGGACAGTTCATAGTTCTCTCCACATTCCTGATGATGAAGATGTCAAATCAACTTTGTATTTGTTTCCAATAATACAAAAAAAATCCTGGTTAAATGTTTTCTAAATTGTAAATATATAAATTCATCAAACATTCAACAAGCAGACACTCTATGAACTGACACTGACCATGTGAAGGCACAGCTGGCCAAGTCCCAGGATACGCAGCATTTAAAAAATGTGGAAAAAAAACTGTGATCCGAAGTCCATTGAATTTAACTGAGGCTTGTTATTACTCTGCCAGAGTCCAGTGTGGGTTTCAGCAAGAAACAACAACTTTTGGGACATTGAATTAAAGGGCAACTTAGTTAAAACTTTTTTCAAATCATGGTATTTCTCAGTGAAAATCTGTAAAAACAAACAAACAATGAGGCAATGAAGAGTGTATTTATTGCCTCTGTTGTATATTTGTCCTGCATTTCATGCTCTACAGCTGGACGAGAACTTTGGAATACTGTCGTAGTAAAAGAAATACAAAGTGAATCTGTATAGTAACTTATAAATAAGCCAAAGGCTGTGTGTCCATTATTGAGTGATGGTGACTTACGTGTATGGGGAGAGGGGTCCGAGCAGAACCTTAGAGACGTCCTGTTGGCCAAGGGTCATCAAGAGCAGTGCTAGGCTCTGATTGGATGAATCCACGCAGCCACCCTAAAACAAAGAGAGGGAGGAGGGGCGATGAGTTTCAAAAACAAAAACAACACAGAAATATGTCATGGAGGCGGAGATGTTTGATGATCTCAGGTCCAACACTGATAGTCATCTACACTTGCAAAACATAGATATGATCCAAGAGGCGTGTTTAGGCTAGATGTTTTTCAACACAAATTTTGGGTGATAATGTTTTAAAAACAAATGTAGCACATTATGTAGCATATATTTACAGTTCTGTTGTGCTTTTTTTTTTTTTTTTAAATGTTTAGTACCTTGATCATGTTTAAAATGTGCATATGCATTTCAACCTCTTGAAGTCAACTGTTTAAAAAAAAAAAAAAAAAAAAGAAACTTTTCCTCAATGAGAGTGAATATAGCAGACATACTGTTGTATGTAATTGTTATCTCTCAACAACACGTTTCTCTTTTCTTTTTCTTTAATAATGCTGCATGGTCCTGCCCGCTCTGACCTCCCAGTCTGTTGCCCTGTACAGACTTATGAAATATTTAGAGGACAGAGGATCCACTCTCTGTCTCCAAGTGATCACATGCCGTCGTGATTACTTGACATCAGCTATGTGCTATTCACCAGCCGGTGAGAAGAGGAATACGCAAGACCAGACACACCCAAGAGCAATTTATAAATAACATAAACAGTAAATTGGCTGCCCGTTCTATTATGCTGTCAGTTTATAGTAAGCTAAACAAAATCTGTTTCTTATACTGTACATTCATTCTAACTAAAGTATGCATGTGGCCGAGTATTATGGCATCGTGACAGACTGTCAGCAGAAATATGATTCAATTACATAATTATATAAGCGAAGCCATGGGGAAACTATGGTGACATTGTTTTTATTGTCCTTACTGCCTATATGAGCCAGAGATTTTGCCCACTGCATTCCTTCTACAAGTATGCTGTAAAAATGATTTCAAACAAGTATTTCTTTAACTTCACCTATGCAACGTTACGAAGACGTACACCTCGATCACAAATTATTTACTCCATAAACAAGCCTTGAAAGTATGCTGGATTGATAGGTTTTCTATATTCTGACATGGGTTTACCATATGATGCAACAAGCACATCCATCTTAATGGTTATCACAATTTTTTCATATTTCCAAGACATTTTACCGACCACAATTTGCCTCCAGTAAATCCTCAACGGTGTTAGTTAAGCACTAGCCACATTATCAATTTTAAAGTGTGTAAGAAAGTTGGATAAAATCTCAAAGTGGAGAGCATATTTAGTTAAAAATAGTTAAAGTGTTGCGCCTGAGCAACCTTACCTTTTTTGTGCCGTTGTTCTGGGCTACAGAGGTTCATACGACTTATATTTTCCCTGAAAAGTTTCTGGTTTCCTACTTTCTTTCCTGCATATCCTTTTCAACAAGCAGCTTCATTTCAGTAAAAAATGACAAATGAAACAAGTCAACACCATCTGACAGCTAGATACGGCCCCTGCCTTTCGGACCAAACACCAGACAGTTGAAACCTCCCAAGAGGCCAGCAGCCACCAACCGACCACGAGGCCTCATGGAAAAGTCCCTTGAATCCTTCGAGTAACTGGCAACTCCCTTTCAAACAATCAAACGGAGGAAAAAAACGAGGGGGCAGACAACCTCAAGCATTATTATAATGATGTTCTCCTTAAAAAACATTATAGTATCAAACTGACTGGATGTCAACAGGGTGAAATAAAAGAAATTAAGGAGATATCCACTTTTGTATTTGTTAGAATAACATTGAACAATGTCAGAGGACTCATTTTAAAATACAAATACAAAATTCTTACATTAGTAGAAAAAAACACATCTTGAGATGATCTGAATAAAATGAGAAAAATAAACAGAAATACTTGGACTACATGACAAAACTCTCAAGATAAGCACACATACAGCCAAGTTACTAAACTGTTATAGATTATTAAATATCAAAAACTCAACAAAATTGGAACCACTTACATCAGCTCCTGTCCTGTGTTGATGTTGCTTCCAAAAACAAAATGTCCATCACGTAGCTTTGGTTTACTACAAGAAGACGGTACTGATTAACCATTAAACAAACAAGACGCATGTTACAGAGCGCACCGGCCCTTTAATGCCTATCCAGCTACTTTCTTGTCCTATCTCTGTTTTCAAAAATTAACTATTCCAACACAAGAGTAACACTTTTTTCTACTCTGGTGTTATCCTTTCTCAGCTCTAGCAATCACTCTGTCCTCCTGCTACAGTTAAGTGTTAAAATCAGCAGTTATTCAAATGCTGTTCCTCTGAACTGGTGAATCAACTTGTTCTATCAGCAGCTGTTTTTAAAAAAAAGGAACAAAACGTTCAAAACTGAAGGTTTTTTCAGTCCACCAACCTCTGCGGCTGCTAAAAAGAAACGTTAGCTACCCACTCTGTTGCTTGGAGTTAAGAGACTGCATCCAACAATATTCCTGTTTCAGAGTTAATCAGCACTACCCTGACCAGCTAACTGGACTCACATGGCTCCTATGAGAGGGGGCTGAGAGGAAGAGCCATGTAGAGGCAAACTGAAGTCACACAATCACTGGATCCAATTGTACAAATTCTGATGTGGTGGGCACTTTTTTTCTGACTATGTGAAATGATTTTTGCCTTCGTATGCTTTTACTAGCAGCCAAGTTAGTTAGTCTTACAGCTACTACTGTCAGTCACACTTGGGGACACACTACACGGGTAGAAAGATAAGGAAACATAAAATGTGACTTTTTCTGAGGCCTCAAAACTAACTGTAAATCACTTCATTCATCAAGATTGTTCGGGTAATGAATTTTTAGCTGACACTCAACAACATCTGAAACAGTAACTGATCTTTGACCTCTGCACAGACATATCTGTGAATTAAATTGTATTGTTTCGAATGTCTGTTTGTAATTCCTTTTCTAATGACATTTTTCAAATGTGGGTTGTTGTCAACTGGCTTCTTTTGGCTTAGCAAAACATTGTGGAAAATGGTGAAAATATGGCATGAAACAGAAGTAACATTGGGAACAATAAATCAGAAGCTACAAGACCCAACAGGACAAGGAACATCTTCTAAATCAAGGCTAACTTATCCAACATATGAGACATATGTCCATGATGGCTTTACTAAACAGGATATATCATCCATCTTAATGGAAGTGAGTAAATGCGTGACCAAAACATTTGATTTGAATGGAAATGCTATTTAGTTGTTGTTTTTTTTGGTTTTTTTACATTGTGAATCTGTGCATAAACTGTCTCTCAGTTGAATTCCAGACCGGGGTCATTATTGGAGAATGCGGGCAAACAAGGGCAGCATGTGTCAGTATTGCATGCTCGGACACTAATGTTTCCTGACTGTCTATGTCAGGTATTCCCCAAGAATTTTGATTTGTCCGGGGACAAGCTGAAAACCGATGCTCCAGCTGCTGTGTGCAGGGTAGTCAAGACCTGATAGCATCCTCCAGTGATGATGGAGATTTTAAAAAGGACTTGAGTGAGTTAAACTTAAGCAAAAAAAAAAAATCAAAAAAATCATAGTAGTGCATTCTTCAAGGTGGACAATCAAAAACGCAAAAGAGGCAACATTTTAAGTTTCACTGTGAGATCTGTTTACCACATGGAAAGGGCTACTCAGCAAACAAGTTCACAAAAAAATACATCCTTTCAAAAATATCCAATAATAAATTAGCTTTGGATGTAATCTGTAAATCAGATTTGTTTGAGACGAGTATCGGCAGGTAGCCATTATGCCGGCTTTAATTATGCAAATTAAGTACCAGCATGGGAGCAAAGTAATGTACTGCTGAGGACGAGGGCAGCTGCTAAACCTACTTTAGTTTAGGTTTACAATTAATTTCGAATATTTTCCTAAAGGAACAAAACTGAAAGGGAAACTTATGTATTCTGTTGTGGTGGTTATGAAGAGAGCCAAGTTCGGTTCAATTCCCCATGTAAAGGGCCGTCTGACGGAAAGATAATGGGGTTGAAAAATACTCTAAATATAACGTACAGATAAACAAAACTACTTTTTATGTGGGCGTTTCTTTTAGGTAGCTGAAATATGTTTTGTCGCTTCTCCTGTCCATAGTAGTACGTTTCTTTGCTCCTGTATTGGTATTCCTGTCTGTTTTTAAAAAAATAGGGACATGCTGACCGCCATCTGTTGTCGGTATTACACAGACTATGGATGAGAACTTTGTAAAACCCCACTTAAAAAAAGCCAAACTATCCCTTTAAGTAGTAGAAACTTTGCCAAAGATGATCTTGCAAACTAAAATGAACCAATTTGGTTACCTACACAAATTGAGGGATGACCATCATACCATGCTGTAGTCCAAAAGGGACAGTGAGCCACTAACCCTTACCGTAGACATTTACATTTTATCATAATTCTCAATTTATGTCAAATACCAAAATAAATCTGATCCCAGGCTAAAATGACTGAAATCTGGATTGTTGCTTTAATGGACTCCCAAAAGCACTAACATAATGAGTGTGTGTGGAAAGTACTGTATGTTTTTTTTTCACTACTTACCCGATACACCTCCTCTAAAAGCAGTTTGGCACAGTTCCTGCCGAGGTCCTCTGGTAGCATGGGGTCTCCCTGCCCCTGTGGCGTGGACGACATCTCAGCACTGAGGAAGGAGCCATTCAGCGTCTCTGCTACCAGGGTCAGACCAAAACCTGGAGACCTGCAGTCACCCAACATGAATTACTGTGTGTTTTTCTCTAAACATGCTGGGATAATTCACACATTGCTAATAAATCCATAACGAGTGTTGTTCCCAGGCCATGTTTACATTTAAACAGTAACGTATGCTACCGTAGTGGTTTGTCAGTATGAATTTTAATTGAAATTTAATTTTGAATTGTTAATGTTGAGATACTTACTTGCCAGAGTTGGCTCCTTTCATGTGGTCGGTGTAGATGTAGATGTCTGGAATGAACTGGTTGAGGACGCTCCTGGTTGAATCCACTATCCTGTTGGCCATCTGAGGGGACACTCGAACCGAATATCTGGGTTCAGAACGTCAAGGACCTTTGAAAACTTATACGACAGTGGGGCCAACGTTAAGCTGAAAGGACCACAAACTTAAAAAAAACAACAGAGTTAAGTTTCTGACATTCATGATGACATAAATAATAGGGAGAGATATGTCAATTGATCAACAGTAACTTATTAATAAGCAACTAAAATGTGAGGATTTGCTGCTTTTATCTGTTTGAAAATATATTTGGCTTTTTGACAAAACATCTGAGGTTATCACATGGGCTAAAGGTTATTATGAGAGTGGGAAATTGTGATTTTTTTTTTACAATTTCCTTGTTTATAAACAACTTGAATAATGAGGAGATTAGACAACTATATACAACTGGACAGAAAAGTCTTGTAATTGACAGTTTGTAGCACATCAATTTTGTTTACAGTTGAAGAAAAAAAAAAAAAAGGCCATGACTGGAAGCATGAGAAAGGATACGCCACTCCTCTAATCCTCTTAATCTTTCCTGGGTCGGTCAGTTGCACTGGTCTGATGGTTCTGCGGGTGGGACATGAGAAAAATACTTCTCCTCCACCACCAGGCGCCATGCCCCTCTTCACCACCTGAAGGGAGCAGCAACAGAAGGAAGGTGAGAGAGGAGAAGGGCTGACTAAAGTTGCAGCACTATATTTGAATGTATAACATTACAACATGCTCATCAACAGATCACTATTGTGTCCTCACCTTGAGATCAAAGCTTTCTCCATCAATGCCAAACTTCTTCATGAGAGGGAGGGCTGTGGTCTTAAGCATGTCGACCTGCAGGAAACAGAGTGTTAGTATCATTGAAACTCGCTTCTACGTCTTCACCGTCATTTCCCATCACAGCAGCAACTTTTCACGACATCGCCTCTCTCCAGAAGCTCCATTGCTTCTTCTTTCTGCCTACTTGTCGGTGTTTTGTTGACATGGTACACTTTAAAATAATGCAGCTCCGAGAAAGAGAAAATGATGATGCCGTGGCTGAGACTGGCTAGCATTAACATTTCAAATATGTAAACAAATTCAGAGGCAAAAATAGGTGTCACTCACAAAGAGGAGAACAGACTGCATTTGTAAATATAACATTAACCACAACTGTGAACAATTTAACAATTTCTCAAGTCAGTATACAAACGTCTGATTGATTAAAAAAACCTGACTGTGCCTCTGTGCTATTACGTTACGCTCAAAAACTCTCCATCTTAGACATAAAATGCCCAGCCTGTAAAGACACCAACATTGTTGATCTGAGCTTACATAATTGCATGAAAGGATGTGTGCACTAGAGGGCAGTGTTTGTATGGGAGGTTCCCATAAATTAAATGTTCCAAGAAGTTGTCATGTTTCTTAACAGAAGCATGCCTCAGCTCCACCCAGTGTCCATGAGCTATTTTAGTCAAATTCAAAATCAGATGGTGCAAAATTTCTAAAAAAAAGGAATAGTTAGAAGGTAATCAGGAGCATGCATGTGTGTGTCCTCACCGTCGGGTCAATGTGGTCGTTGGTGACCCCCCTCAGTGTGGCCTTCAGAGAGGTCTTCATGAATGGAGCCAGCATGAGCAGGGCCTCAAGATAGTAGCCAACCGAGCGCTGCGTGTTACAGTCATGTTCTACGGAGCCGCCAAACAACAAGCCAGGCTGGTAGAACAACACAGTACCTTTGTGAAGACAGACACACAGGGACAGAGAGTGAGTCCATGGGGTAGTGGGTGGTACTTTACAGTCTTGTTGTAATGAAGCTGGACATCACTACACCTAATGCCACATGCAAGGAGTAAAACAAATTGATGTAAAATGATTATGGGAGAACAAAAATACTGAAAACACTACATTAGAACTTAAATCCTCTTATTCATAGTCTGCTGGTGTTGATCAATCCTTATACCTCCAACAATCCTCTGGCAGTTAACAGTAATATTGTTATGAAAAGACTCACCTGTTTGGTTGATCTCTATTCTGGAGCCATTGGTCACTTTGTCTAACAGTCTTATGAAGCTGGCCTCAAAATCTGGAAAAGACAAGCAGAAAAGTGTTCAGTTAGTCCAAACCAAACAGCTTCCATCAGCTGATCCGAGGATGAAAGGCATGTTTTCTTCCATCAAAAGCAAAAGTCTACCAAAACTTTGAAATATCAACAAGTTGGTTGGAACAAACTAATGAGTTACATTTACATTTAGCATGCAGTGGTAAAAACAGAAAGATGTAAACAAGTGGATTAAGTACTGTGGGAACTTCTGATGATCCTCACACTCACATGTGCTGAAATGAGTAACTCTAATAACAAGAGGCAGGGCTCTGCACACACTGGTTCAAAGCTCCTGACAAGCAAAACAACGACATAACTTTGTGCAGTGACGTGAGATATCATTTATCTCTCATTAACACACACTGTCCCATCGTTGCCAAACATCTGACGCCCAGTGATAAAACACACTCCCAACTGCGTAACAGCTAGCACGTTAGCCGCCATGCTAACTGCGACGCCACATGCAGAGTGAAGCTGCGACTCACCGCGGAGCCCCGGGTTGTCATCTTTGGACCGGATGTTTTTTATTCTAACACGCTTCCCACTGAGTGTGGATAAAACCAGCCGCTGTCTGAAGAAATTGCAGCCGTCGTAAGCGAGCCCCTGGCTGGCCATGTTATTGTTTCTGCCTGGCGTCAGTGGAGATCCACGTGTGTTTGTCCAGGAACACGTTGGTGGGAGGCGGTGATACGGAAAACCAGGAGGGACAAAAATGAGTTTTGAGAATGACTTTTTTTTTTAAAAGGGTGCGTCGCTGCTTTTGGCCACTAGATGGCGCAAGTTGACCATTCATTAAAACACAGTGGGAGTGGCGTAATGATATCTTTGCGTCTTAAAGGCACAGTACGTGATTAAAATGTAAACAAATGGGTTACCACTATGATGTGTAAGGATTATCTCTTTAATATATATTTTTTTTAAATATAGGCTTTTGGAATAAAATAAAGAAAATGAAGATGAATTGAAATTTGCTTTGAATACACAGACCGAAACAATGATTCAATCTCGCCAAAGGTAAACGTTTTCTGTATTTTAGAAGACAGTATTCAATCCCTTAAATACATGCTCTCATTTGTTGTTTCAGAGGCTGAATAGAGCTGGCAGACTGCCTGATATTCAACCCAGCCTTCCTGCCAATCTGCATCCGAGGCTCGGAAGGGATTAATCACTGCAAAAAGCTTCCCCCCTCCTCCTCCTCCTCTGTGGATCAATTACATAACCGTGTTATAGCTCAGACCTGCAATGAAAATGCCACATTCTCAGTAAACTATAAACAGTGACATTGGTGAGGAAGTTGTGTCCACACAGAAAGAAGGAGTGGATCCTCATCCTGCCCCGCTGACATTGAGCTGGAATCAGTTTTTCTTCCTCCTCCTCTTCCTTCTGTTTCTGCAGGATAATAAAAAGTCAAGGCTGCGAAAGACGCGCCCACTTTCTGGTTGCGCACTTGGGAAAAAGTCGTCTTCAGTCCAGTCTCGACAGAGCATCCAGAGAGGTTTCATGGGAAGGACACGGCTAGTCTTTTCCTAAGTACACAGTGTGTGCAAACAACCGTCCAGAGATGGTTCTTCAGCGGATTTTTCGTGCTGTCATTATGGGACCTCCGGGGTCGGGGAAGGGAACAGTGTCCGCACGCATTACCAAAACTTTTGGATTGAAACACATTTCTAGTGGGGACATTTTGAGAGCCAACATCAATGCCCAGACCGGTAAGATAGTGTACTATCTCACACATATACCAGTGTAGATGTGATTTTAAACTTCAGATGTTTCCCGTTTAACAGAAATACATTCCAGAAATGTTATTCATCATCATTGTTTTTATTGATACACTGTTAGAAACAATTGACACAATTTAATATCATGCTCAAAACACAACATAAGCAGAGTATTACACACAAACAAGGCATACTGTAGTGTGCAGGATAACTCCCTAACTGCTGTGAGAAGAGCACTGATCATTCAACAGTTTGAATTCTTCTCTTGCTGTGACTTTGAGTATCTGTGTTCTCTTTACCCAAGGTCAAACTGACTTGCAGGGATACACAGGGTGTAGTATAATGTATACTGGAAACACTTTACCTGGCTGACACTTTAGCTGGGCTCTTAAAGGAGGCCCACTGCTCCTCAATATCACCTTGGATGAAGATAAAGAGAGGTGTAAAGATAAAGAAGAGTGCACCTTTGTACCTTGAGAGGAGGGACTACAGGTGAAGAGGTGTGTTTTTACAGCTGAGGATGAAAGCAGTAAAGCAAGGTTAAAGAGGGGTTGAGAACCTCTGCTTATCTCCTCAACACGTTCTGTTATACTGTCGGACACATGCAGACATTTTCAAGTTCCTCAGTTTGTATTGTTCAGCTGAGCAACTCCAACAGTTGGCAGTCAAAGCAGTTCTTCTTATTGACTTCCCCCAGCTCAAATCTTTCTAAACAGTCCTTGGAACTGAACCAGTGACCTTCTGCTTTCCGAGGGGACCCTTACAAACTGAACATTAGATATGCCTGTTTGGGTTTGAGCATTGCATATGAACTCTAAAACAATGTCTTAAACAGACTGATGCACATACCAGTAGCACAGTCCTCCTTAGTTGTCACTTTACCAATACTTGCCTTTATTAACTGGCAACAATGCCTTTACTTTCTAAACACCTAGTTCTGGGTTCAGTGTGCAGGCCCAGAGTATACTGGTGTGCCGTCTTCATTTATTACATTTGCTAAACAAATATTATTAATAAATAATATGTTTTACTCTTTGCTCTTTATTATGGTTACATCACAGCAGTATATTAGCACATTCAGGCCATTTCTGCAAGGCTGCAGGGAATTCCATTCTTCAGCTGGAGCTTATCCATTATCCTGTAAAATTTCCCATTAGGAAGCTTTAAAGCAGATAAACGGTTTGCTTGTGCAGCTTCATTGTATGATGATTATAGTTAGATATAAAACCCAGATGCCCAAACTGTTTTGTGCACCATTTTATATTTATTCATCCAGCATTACATATTATATATTTGTAAACCTTTGGTCTCTTTTTTCCAAGATGTAAACTAAAGTTCTGTGGCATTTGTAATGGGAAATTATATCAGTGTATGTTGGAAGTATATAGTGTAAAGGTTTTGAATGAAATGTACTATGATGTGAAGATTTTACTCTAAAGGTTTTGAATGAAATGTACTATGATGTGTACTCTAAAGGTCGAGAACCTCGTCTCTCTGTATGCTAAGTTACACTGTGTGGAGACGCTCCTTATGTCCCTTCACCTTTGTCATTCATGCCCCCACCTTTTGGCCCTCTCACACCTTGGTCCTTCCTCCCTACCTGAGACTCATACCCACCTTTTGGTCTTCTTCCTCTCCTTTGTTTCTTCTTTGATATTCATGCACCCCTTTTGTTCTTCATACCCCCCCTCCTTCACCCATTCATTGTCAGGAGATGCTAACTCAGAACTGAGCCTGGCCACCCCGGCTCCCATATATACAGGGGTGAGCAGCCTGACTCGGGAGTTCAGTACTTTGCAGGCTCCCGGTGACTCTGTAAACTTCTGGCTCTTTCATGCAAAGAAATAAAATACCGCAAGGACATTTCATTTGTCATTTGATCATTATTTCAACGCTCATTGGGACTCATCTCGGGACATAGATAGTACTAGTACAAATTGGGTATTAGTATAGTAAATTGTATTGGAAAACTTCCACCACACATTAAGCACAGAATGAGTTTAAAATGAAGGATCTACTACAAACACCGCCAGGGTTGAAGCAGCTACATTCATAAAAACCTTTTTTTTTCTGGAGGAAATGAGAATCAGTAAATGCTTTCGGCAAGAGGTACAGTTATTATTCAATACTGTGGTGTAAGTAGCATTGCTGTAAGAAAAAAAACGGTCAGCATCTCCTCTCTCTATCTCTGTTCTCCTGTGTGTGTCAGAACTCGGTCTGTTGATGAAGTCCTGCATTGATCAGGGTCAGCTGGTACCCGATGACGTCATGTCTCGTCTCATCCTGAGTGACCTGAGAGCGATGGACCACAGCAGCTGGCTGATTGATGGTAGGATCGCTCATATCTGCTGGGAAACGATTGATAATAAAACTGTATTGTCTGTTCGTTATAGATCCTTCATTGATCTTTTAAAGTAAAGTCTTGGTATAGTTATTTATCGCATCCTTCTTTCTTCCCTGTATCTTTGCTCTCCTTGCTTTACTCTGTCCATCTCTACCAGGTTACCCTCGCACAGTATCCCAGGCAGAAGCTCTGGATGACGGCTACAGTGTGGACACAGTCATCAACCTCAATGTACCTTTCCAGACCATCAAACAGAGGCTCACTTCACGCTGGACTCACCTTCCCAGCGGCAGAGTGTACAACGTAGATTTCAACCCGCCTAAAGTCCCTGTAAATACATCCTCTCTTACCTACTACTCCTTTAATACTGTCAGTACAGAAGCATGCTGTTGGATCTCAGGTCTCTGACTGTTTTGTAAAGATGTGTCTCAGGCAAAACTATTTTATTCAAGTTATTTTTATCAGCATCATTTTTGTGAATGTGGCATCCAGTTTCCATGACTACGCACAGAGTTCTCGGATTTAGCCAATTCCTTTATGCAAAAAACTGCATCTGACATTACCAAGTTGTTGTTTTTTACATACTGTTTTCAACTTCCCAGCATTCATTTTATTAGAAAATAGCTTATTGAGCAAATGTTTTCCCTTGATTGTCTCAATTGATGATATATCAGGCCTATAAAATATCTACATATATAACATATATCCAGAGTTAACGTTGCTAAAGTGAGCTGCCTGTTTCTGTAGAGCTGATGGATGATTCATAGCAGACGTGCTTGTGGTCACGTGTTCTCACTGTGGTAGGGATTTGCAGCATGTTCCTGCTAGATTCCCTTCACAGTCTGGAGGAGTAACAGATTGACAGTTAATCATTGTCTTCAGTCTACTTCTCACAGTCCTGTTTGAGGGAGAACAAGGTGACAGAAACATACATAAAAAGAGGAATGAAGATCAAGGGTTTGAAAAAATGCCAGTATTTCTTCTTTCTTCTAGTTACAGCCTTAGAGGTCATTTCATCAGGTACGTATTGTACCAGAGATCTGACTTAAGCTCTCAGAAAAACTTGTTGAGGCATGAATGCACCTTGAAATGCTCCTCAGGGCCTGTGCATGCTCTCTGAGTAAACAGAAGAAGCTGTCATAACATATATAACATATATAACATATATAATATAATATAATATAATACAAGTTAATAAATGTATAATATAATATAATATAACTTCTGCGGACCCCTTTTCTGTGTGGCGCATGTTTCTATTTAGATTGGATTGAGATAGTGTTGAGATATTTGCACACTTTCCTTCTAGTCTTTCTGATTAAGTCAGTTCAATACACCAGCTGCTGTGCTGCTGAATTTGTGTCATGCTAGCGGCTCTAGAGATGGCAATGCTGGTCTGTTGGTCATCCAACAACTACTGAATGGATTTCGGTGAAATTTAGTACCGAACATGTTCCCCAGATGGTGAAACCCACTGACGTTGGAGATCTCCTAAATGTTCCTCTAACACAACCAGCAAGTCAAAAATTGTATTCTCAGCTGTACTTTGAGTTTAGTTTTAAATAACAAATGTTTGTATGCTTAACAAAGATAGTGGACAATGTCAACATCACCTGATAAACATCAGCTAGTTAGCTTGTTAACCCTGAGGTGTCAAAAATTATATAGAAGACAGAAATCCACTTTGCTATAAACTAAGTGGGATTTAGACCTTTCCCACGACATTTTTACATGTAAATTATAAAATTGGTGAGGGTTTAATTCCATTTAGCTGCTTCCGTTCGCTCCTGGTACTGTGCATGCTGGCTCACTGTCATGATTTACTGGGACACTTGAATAGAACAGAGCCATCGTTAATGTTATTAGTAAAACCTGTGTGTTCACTACTATGACAAGTGAAAAGTCAAGCTGTGAAACAGGCCTGTGGCTTTGATCAGCAAGTTGCTCTAAAACACATGATGTGGTCATATGTAAGATAAGATAAGATAATCCTTTATTAGTCCCGCAGCGGGGAAATTTGCAGGCTTACAGCAGCGTAGAGTAAAGTGCACACAAGAGACATAGTAAAGAAAGACAAGATAAAAAATAAAAAATGAAAAAAAAAAAACCCAAAAAAGTATTATAAATAAGCAATAAAAACAGTAGAAAAACAACAATAACTGAAATATTATATTTACAGACAGAAAAAACTATTTTAACTATTATTGCACAGTGTAATGTATTGCACAGGTTTTTATTGTCATGTTTTTATTGTCATGTGTCATGTGGTCTGCTGGGAGCAGAGTTGATTGTGCAGCCTGACAGCAGCAGGAAGGAAGGACCTGCGGTACCTCTCCTTCACACACCGGGGGTGAAGCAGCCGGTGGCTGAAGGAGCTGCACAGAGCTGCCAGGGTGTCCCGCATGGGGTGAGAGGTGTTGTTCATCAGGGATGACAGCTTGGCCATCATCCTCCTGTCTCCCACCACCTCCACCGTATCCAGTGGACACCCCAGCACACTGCTGGCCTTCCTGACAAGCTTGTTGAGTCTCTTCTTGTCGGCTGCTGAGATGCTGCTGCTCCAGCAGACCACTGCATAAAAAATGGCTGATGCCACCACAGAGTTGAAAAAGGTCCTCAGGAGTGCTCCCTGCACTCCAAAGGACCTCAGTCTCCTCAGCAGATACAGTCTGCTCTGACCCTTTTTATACAGTGAATTTGTATGATTAGTCCAGTCCAGTTTATTGTTCAAGTGAACACCCAGGTACTTATAAGATTGCACAATCTCAATGTCCTGTCCCTGGATGTTCACTGGTTCCGGAGGACAGTGTTTACCCCGTTGGAAGTCCACCACCAGCTCTTTGGTTTTACCAGAGTTGATCTGGAGGCGGTTCCGCCGGCACCATCCTATGAAGTCCTGGTTCAGTTCTCTGTATTCCCTCTCATCGCCGGCGGAGATGAGGCCGACGATTGCAGAGTCGTCAGAGAACTTTTGCAGGTGGCAGGTAGCAGAGTTGTATGTGAAGTCTGATGTGTAAATGGAGAAGAGGAATGGAGCCAGAACGGTTCCTTGTGGGGCCCCCGTGCTGCAGGACACCCGATCTGACTCACACTCCCTTATCCTCACATACTGTGGACGGTTGGTGAGGTAGTCCAGGATCCACGCAGTGAGGTGGTGGTCCACCCCGGTCTGCTCCAACTTGTCCCTCAGAAGCAAAGGCTGGATGGTGTTGAAGGCACTGGAGAAGTCAAAGAACATGACTCTCACAGTGCTTCCAGCCTTTTCCAGGTGAGAAAGGCATCTTTGTAGCAGGTAGATGACAGCGTCATCCACCCCGATGCCAGATTGGTAGGCGAACTGAAGAGGGTCCAAAGATGAGATCACCAGGGGTCGGAGGTGCACAAGGACCAGCCGCTCCAGGGTCTTCATCAGGTGGGATGTTAATGCCACCGGCCTGAAGCTGCTGAAGTCCTTGGCCCCGGGGTCTTTGGGACTGGTACCACACAGGAGTCCTTGGTACCCTCCCCAGCTTCAAGCCAAGTTAAAGATGTGCTCCACTATCCTGCACAGCTGGTCTGCGGATCTGAGGAGCCTTGAGCTGATGCCGTCCGGACCCGTGGCTTTTCTCACCTTTATTCTCTTCAGTTCTTTCCTCACCTGGTTAATTGAGAGGGACAAGTTGGGGGGTGGGGGCTGTGTGCTGTAGGTTGTTGGAGTGGGGGTGTTGGAGTGCAGTGTTTGAGGAGTGTGGAGGGGAGCCCTCCCCAGGGGGTGCTTCAAGCTCAGGTCTGGGTAAAGATGGCTGATCAAATCTGTTAAAGAATGAGTTCAGATCATTCACCCACTGTTGGTCCCCCACAGGCTGTTGGTTGGGCCCTTTGTGGCCAGACATGGCCTTGAGGCTCTTCCAGACTCCGCTGATGTTGTTCTGCTGCAGCTGATCCTCCATCTTCGTCCTGTAGATATTTTTCCCCTCCCTTATCTTCCTCCTCAGCTCCCTCTGCACAGTCCTCAGCTCCTCCTTGTTTCCTGATCTAAAGACCCTCTTCTTCTCCTTGAGGAGGGTCTTTATATCAGGATTGATCCAGGGTTTGCTGTTGGAAAAACACCGTACAGTCCTGGTGGGTACGGTGTTCTCCACACAAAAGTTAATGTAGTCCGTTATGGTGTCTGTGAGACCATCGATGTCCTCCCCATGGGCATCACTGAACACTTCCCACACAGTCGAGTCAAAGCAGTCCTTAAGAGCCTCCTCGGCTTCATCGGACCATCGTTTGACTGTGCGGGTCACAGCTGGCTGCCTGTGCACAAGAGGTTTGTACACAGGCCGGAGGTGCACCAGGTTGTGGTCAGAATGAATTAATGTCCTGCTACAGTTACTGTTTGAAATGCAAGAAATGTTGTTAACAACAAATCAACCCAATGAATGTCTTTTTACATTATTCACCTTTGCTATGATCAGCTTTGTGTATCCTTTCAGTCCTCTGTACGTGTCTTGAGGGGTGTTTACATTCTAGTCCCTGTGCTGTGTTTGTGTTTGGGCTGGATAATTCCTACCGTTGTGGACCAGTACGATAGTTACAGTGCCTGAAGCCTTTCTTAAGCAACTGTGGCTCAGCAGTTTCTCACATTTTGTTCTGGTAAACATATATTATATAATTCCTCCTGCAGCTTGCAAAAAAACATGCATAACAAAGTACTGTTACAGCATGCTGCACAGTTGTAGTTTTGAACTAATGAAGTCAGCATTAACAGAAGTTTATGTGTTTTCTTCAGGGTTCCGATGATGTGACGGGGGAGCCTCTGGTCCAAAGGGACGATGACACACCAGAGACAGTCACACGGAGGCTGAAGGCCTATCAGAACCAGACAGAGCCCGTCTTAGAGTACTACAGGTAGTACAGATAAATCAAAATATACCTCCACCTACTTTTTGACTGTGTCCATAACATTCAGACATTGCTTGTTACAGTAACCTATTTTGCAGCACTCAACACAGAACTTAAAGAGGAAATGAGCAGATGTTTGACTGTATTACAGCAGAATATCTGACTGAAGTTTACTCCTCATTAATGCCTTAATAGGTAAAAGACAACAAGAAATGCCACTGAACTTTGACCCCTGACCTTGTTCTCCCTACACAGTTATCACAGTTACTTGCATGAATGAAAAATTGCTAAAGAACCACGTTCCAATAGGACAAGCTCATAATTGCCGTTTTCTTCTAATTAAATTAATTTACAAATATTTATTTTTAAGGTTTACCAGAATCAATAACCACAAAATACAAGACTTGCAAAGCCTCAGACAAAGTTTGTACATGCATCATAATTTCTATTTCTGGACTAATTAGGCAGGAAAACAGATTACTCTGTGTTCCCTCAAAACAAATGGATGTGCTTAGCTAGTGTCCCACTTATTTTTACCACAACGTCTGTGAGGGTGTTCATCATTTGAAGAAGTACAGGCAAGTAGCCCATAGACTGGGAATAGAAATGGACAAGTGATTAAAGGATGGAAAACTACTTTGATTGCCGTTACATGTTTTATTTGCTGTACAAAATATCTTAGTGTTCACAGTTCTCTGCACATTAAAAACTGTCAATCATTTATAGATCATGTACATATGTTTCTAGTTGCTTTGTAACATTGGAATAGGAGTTCAGATAGTGACAGTAAAATCTGATTTCTGATTTTCTTTGCCCTTCCAGGAGTAAAGGTGTACTAGAGATCTTCTCTGGGACAGAAACCAACAAGATCTGGCCGCACGTCGAGGTTTTCCTCCACAGAAAACTCTCCTCCGTCAAACAGAAAGTTGCATAGAAAGCCTGAACAGACAGCGGCAAGAAGGGTTACAGTTTACTGGAAGAAACCACTCTGTACAACAAGGTGCCCATTTCTGTGAAACAAGAGGAGCCGTCTGTGTAATAATATATTCTGAATGTGCATAAGGAGGACCGAGCGCATGCGGGTTATGTCAGGAAGTGATAGTAAGACAGCAGATATTATTGGAGAAAAGGCCACCATTGCATTGTTGCTGAAATAAGTTTGGGAAACTCTCAGGAGGTGTGCATACAGTCTTTAAAATATTGATCGTTAACATTTAAAGATAGTATCTCTATTAAACAATGTGCCTTAAAGCCAGGAGACTTGACTGAATCAAATACCAAGGTTTTTAACAGTAGAATATCAAGGTGTATTTCACAATTTCACAATCATTTTTAGGTTTTGTAATCGCAATCATGATTTATTTTCCTAGTTGATGTCAGCAACAATGAAAAGAATGGGCCCAAGCATAAGATATTATGAGCTAAATAAGATATTTTCCTGCCTTTGCCCCAAGAAATCCTTTGAAAGCAATACTGCATGGGTTTTCTCCCCACGTGTGATAAATGTGGGCGTAACTTGGGACTGTTTCTTGTGCTGTGGATTATGACTAAAGGGAATTGTGCCATGTTATTCAAATTACTGTAATTCCCTTTAGCACTAAAGGGCCTTTTGCTGCTTTTGAAATGTAACAGGTATCTCAGTGAATGTAGTTTGTTGATACTTTTAATGAATAAGGACCACAGATTCAATAATGAATAAACCACACTTAATATATTGAATATTTTTTATTTTTTAACCAAACTATCTTTGCGAAACAGCTTCTTTTACCCACCTGAAGTCTTAATTGCGTTGCCTCTGAAATACACAATGTTTCCATTTCAACCAGGCGCTCCTTGTCATGACAAAGTCTATAAATGTATAATGTTATTTGCCATTTAATGTGACTTGGCAACTGAAAACTTGATAGAAACAAATGTATTAACTTAAAACATTTAAAGCACAGTTTGTACAGGGCTTCCGTATTGTTAAAAGATATAACAGCATTCAAAGTTTATCTGCAGTTCTGTGTTTTTGCTCTCAAGTCTTAAGAATGTTTCATCATGGTAAAGCCACAGAAATGCTAACTTGCCTTTCAAATGTACCGTAGAATGTTTCCTCAATTGTACTGTGTATTTCATAAACATTTGAATACAATATTTAAAAGCACATCTACTCTTCATAGACAACTGTGTCATGAGTATTTATTATAAGTCACAATAAACTTCTGATACTAGTAGCTGTATGTAGTATATTATTGTACACCACGATAACACGACTGAGTAACGTCCAAGTCATTGATTTCATTTGACTAATGTTGACACATCTGGCCCTAAAACAGACAGATAAAAGAAGCCTACTCCACCGATTCAGCATTGTTTTCTATATGAATGTCAGACTCCAATGGGCAGTTTAAAAAATAAATCATCAAAATTGTTTTTTTTCTGTTGTTGTCTTACATTACCAACAATTCAAATTGACAGCAGACAGTTGGTTGGATATTTATGTGTGTTATTGCTAGCTAGTGAAGGCTTGAGCCATTAGTCCCAAGCAGAGATAAGTGAGCTACATATCTCTGGTAAACTCACTTTTTTCTAACACCCAGATTGTTTTCCATTTTCAAACCTGTAGTATCTAACTATGGAAGCGGATTAGGGGCCACACGTGAAAAAAAGTATTTTAGTTTAGAATTCTGGCTTTAAACTCAAAGTCAAATACAGTTTTCCATCTCTTGCGCCGACAAATGTTTTTTAATACATTTATCAGACAAATAAACCTTTTTTCACATGTGGAGTAGTACTACCCAGGGTCTTAAACAGATGTTGATTTGTGAAATCGGTGGAGTTCACTTTTAAGGATTTATAGATGACAACATCACAGAAGAACCTGTTGTATACGGTCATTACTGCAGGTCTACAAATAACTGGAGCAGTTGACATCAAGACACAAACATTTAGCATTTGTTTTATATTTGAGCCATTAACAGCGTTGAGAGAAGACAAATCTTACATCAGTCTACTTTGAATGAGAAGTGTATCATTTTACTAAAACTCAAGCTTAGTGACTGAAATTCCTCTCAATCTTCACTAAAAACTTTTGTTTATTATATATATTTTCGGACGTTGAGACACCATGGATATTGGCCACAGATTTAGTACAACAGCCTTAAGCCATACAATTATTTTGCATAGTGGATAAGTCACCTTGGACAAGAAAAATAAAAAGGAAGTACATTTTAAACCACTACAGCACATTGCTTTAGCTTCACTGCTAACAATAGCTTTGTTTACGCTTGCAGTTTTTCATGAGACTGATCGACACCAGCACTGTGCAGAGCAGACGTAGAGCTGTGAAATGACCATTAGTGAAATGACAGTTGCACTTCAGAACAATGCATCACACTGCAGCTTTAAGTCATCAACACATGCATTGTACTCTAATGCATCATATGGTATATTTAATTCCCCAGTCAGCAGTAAAAATCTTACTTCTCAAGCAGATTTTCACACTGATCTTGGCTGTCTTGTTAAAAAAAAGAAGACGAAAACAAGGGGACAGTTAATTGGAAGCCTGATAAATCGGGCGAAAGCTAACTTGGACACTTTGATTAAAAAAATAAAAATAAGTCAGCAAACAACAGCACACAAAAAGTAAAACTAAATGTCTACAATTCAAAACGGGGCTTATCTAAAGCCTGCTTTGAATTTTGGACGACAGGGAACACAACAAAAAAAGTGGCAAAATCAAAATACGGAAGGAGGAAGAATTATAAAGTCAAGTGCTTCAAAAACTCCATCTTGACCTTTTTTCTGTTTTTAACGGCAGAGAACTATAAAGTGCAGGACACATTCAGATGCAGAGAGTTCCTTTATGCATACAAATATTTCTTTGTGGAGTGCTCAGCCCCTTATTTTCCCTCCCCTCCATCGCGGTGCTTTTCAGCTCCTTCTCAGGTGTAGATGAATCTGAGCTTTAGCCAACACAACACTGACTTCTGTCTGCTCAGAGAACTTGTACAAGGAAACTGGCGGCTGTTATTGGGTTTCAGATGCTGGGTACTGTAGATGGAAAGCTGAACCAGAGAAAATGAATACGCAAAACCCATACAGGCCTGGTAAACCCTTTCATTACCATCACCTGTGTGCCAGTTGAAATTTGAGACTTTGATCGTGTGAATGCCTGATAAATAATTCATTCGAGGAGGAGCATAATTTAGTTGATGAATAGTAGCCAAGTAAGTAAACAAACAAACGTAGTGCCCTCTTTATATCTTACATTAGCATGCCTCTTGCATCCAGATAACATTATTGAAATGGATAATTCACAATTACACTCAACACCAAGGTTGTCTCAAGGTTGACTCTGTACCTCTAGAATGCATGTTTTCTCTACCACGTAATAAAAGGTCAGTTGTGTTATTGTATCACATACTGAAAAAGCATGCACTCATGTCTTTAGCACATTATTGGTCTGTGCTTTATGGTAAGCTGCTTGAATAAATAAGCAACTGACGTGTTCTGAAAAGGCTGAATTATTTCTGTCACAGAGGACAATATGAGAAGATGCAGCCGAGTGAACAACAATTACTGTCATCTTCTGTTGTTGTATGTGGACTGACAATTCAATTGATTTTACAGTGATTTCATAAGCATTGTGTGTGTTGGGTGAATTTGTGTTTTGTCTGACAGTGAAGATGCTAGATAAATTCTGAATGTCACAGATGTAAAAGGTGGTAGTTCGATTACTCAGCACTTTTAATTGCTCCTTTAAGCCTCTCCAAACAACAGTAGGAATACTGTTTCAGAAAACCTTAACCAGTAAAACCACTCTTGTGCAGTCTTTTGGGAAATGTATTGTCACACTTCTGAAGTTTATAACATGCTCTGACCTCATTCTGCCTGCAATCCTGCAAAGTGTTAAAAAAACAAAAAAACAATCAACTCTTCGAGCAGCATTTGCAGCAAAAGCTAAATATTATAAGCATCCCTGCTGTCTGCTTAATTTAGAAAACTCTAAGCCAGCTAACCGACTAGCCACACACACATTTTCCATTATTTATCCTCTCCTCATAATGAGCCTTAGAGACCTGTGGGTTGTGTGCCACTAAAGACATGCATGTCAGTTGTGAGTCTGAGAGGCAAGGCCTGCAGGGTGAATCTGACCCAAAACTCCTTCATTGACCTTTTTCCTCCAAGATTGTAATTCCTTTTTAGCCTGAAAAGTTAAATGCTGAAGAAAACACAAATCCAAGTAACCACAACTGGAACTGTATTCCTACAAATTCATTACGTCATTAAATGCAAACCGTTTGCTCATTAGCATACAGCTAGCAGGTTAGCTTTTAGTAAACCAATGCAAAAAAAATAATACAAAAAGGTGTGGAGAGACGGACATCAAGTCTGAAACTCACCGGTAAAGAGACTTCTCTTACATTCCAGACATAAAACCACAGCATCGCTTTCTTTTTTCCCCTCATGATTGAAATCAAATTGTTCCACAGATCACACCTGCTGAATGTCCATCTCCGTTCTGTTATACAGTAGATACGGTACACTCACACACGATCAGGTACTTTCATATGTTACTTTAAGACACGTTGCCTTAATAAATGTCCATGAAACGTTCTCCGTTAACCATCACTCGCCACACAGGATACAAAGCCACTGATTCTGTCAGTTGTGCTTCTCGTGATTCATTTTAAGCAGCTAAAATAACAATACTCCTCGGAAGTCCACTGACCTGCGTCCTACGTCAGTCATTAGGTTAGGTTACCTATCTGCCCAAAGTTTTTTTATTGTTTTAGTATTCCTTGTGTTGTTTTTCAATTTGTCAGTTTGTTTTGCATCCACGTAAGGATGTTTCTCCGTTTCAGGAGAAATACAAATGAACCACCTTGAAGGATATAAGAACGCCATCTGTTAAAGCAGGGTTATGGCACAGCACGTCTGCTTGGCTGGCAAGAGACACCAGCTCAGTTTGTCATCAGCAAACATTATTTCCTGCAGTTTAAAAGACAGATCATGTCTCATTTTATTCCTGCTTTGCACTACTGTTATTCAGCCTGGTCTGCTGTGTAAAGAGGGCTTAAAATTTAGGTTGTTCCTAAATGGGAAGGCGATGGAGATGGAGGGAAAGCAGGGGGCCGATCCTACAACCACTAGGAGGTCTCCATCATGAGTATATCGTCCGTTTCTGTAGCGTCATCCTTCGTCCACCTCCCTGTGCTTGTCCACAGTCCAGCCTCTAAACAAAGCTTCTTAGGATACTCCGCCACCTAGTGGAGGGAGAGGAAGACAGGGAGTCCATTGGTTAAAAAAAAAAAACTTTAATTAGATGAGGAATGTCGTGCACACATCTAAATCAAATATAGGTTTGAAACGAAGCTGCAGAGAGACTCTGAAGGATTAACCTACTGTTGCCTAGTTAGAGGATTATGATGGTTATGTAACTACACTCTGCCTCTTTAACATTCAATGCCCTAATCTGAGCGGAAACGAGAATTTTGATCTTGAATTCACGCGTTTTCCAGTGCAGAGAACTTTTACTATGAACTAAAAAGCCAGGAGGACTAAAAAGCTAGGAGGAATCACACATCTGCTTTTTTTCATAAAGAAAAGCTTTTCATGTGTGTATTCTCCTCCAAATCATCCCTCAGACACTTCCCAGTTTAAACTGAGGTGATGAGGGAAGCTACAAAAAGCAAACAACAAAAATACAAAAGCAGGACCAGCAGAGCCGAGCTTCACTTTCAACAGGCTCGATCACATTCCTGGGTAGCCATCTTTCTTCTCTGGGAGAATGGGGGGGATGTGTTTTTTTTTTCCCTTTTCTCTGAGTAGATGTTTGGCAGCTAGTCAAGCTTTGGGGCCAACAGAGGGGAGGAGGCCTCATTATACCTTGACCACAAAAGGCTTTCAAACTACAAGGATCAAGTTTAGTAGAAAAGTATGTGGAATCTTGCACGTATGTTATTACAGACAATTTAAAAAAAAGGTCCTGAGAGTGAAGATTTGCCCACATTTGTCACCTATTACTTCTCTTTAAAATGGTGGAGCAGGTAAAGCTACAATGATCTAGGAAACAGAATGATGCAGAATAATGATCTAAAAGTGGGAGGAGACAAAGACAGATGGTGGAAGTGAGATTATTATCTAGTGTTTTGATTTTGAAAAGTATAGGCAAATATGCATACATAATGAACATTAATTAAATATTTTTAACCATGTAATAAATAAATGAAGCAGCTCCCCACAATCACAAAAATAAAAGACATTTTTTTACATTGACTTGATTTGCTTTTCTAGTGATTTAACCTACATCACATAAGGTGTTTTACTACAGAAAACAATATCCACTGTGGTGCTCTTTAACAGTTTCAAGAGAACCCTGCAGAGGAATTTGTAACGCCCCAAAAAATGTAAGTTATCTTCTATTTTCTTTTGCACTACTGCTAGGTTATCATGTTTTAACTTGGCACGTCACACTTCCAGCGAGCGCATTTTTGTCTGAGTCAGTGAAACTAAAAGCCAGGATGTTCTAGCAAAATCTCTACTGTATGGCAGAGGTTTTCAAATTAAGGACAGGACAACGAAAAGGCTATTTGGTCTCACTGATAACATCTGCAGCATGAACTCAAGGTCCTGGTGTGCAGGTATTATCAACGTATGGCAGCTGCTGTATATTTACTTTATGTGAATATATTTCTTTGCACGTTTTGTGACAAAAAATATCACTAAGAAATAGAACACGAGTGCTGACACTTTAAAATCCAGCATCCAACTAAAGACGGCCCTTGTGTTTTGTATATAATCACCAGCCTAAATACAACAGCTCAATGGTGCCACCCCACAGCTGTGTGCAGTAACTGCAACAGCCTATGAAAAAGAGAGAAGGAGCACTTACTGGAGGTAAAGGGTCCGAGGCTTCTTTGGGGTCGAGCTTGCAGTTTGTGCCAGTTTTCTGTTGTTTGACATTGTTGGATGGATCATCTCTAGACTTATCTGTGTATTCTTTCACTCTGTGTTTGAAGGCCTCAAGCTCTGTATGGAAGACTTCTAAGTAGACGTCTTGTCCTTCCTACAAAGCAACCAAGGTAACGATATTAAGAAAAGTGCCTTATGCATGCCCCTGCACACAACAGAATGAGAGCCACAGACGGATACACGGAGAGGTGCAGTACATTCACAGTATTAATGAGATGATTTTGTCTTACTTTGGCTTTGTGGAAGAAATGTCTGAAGCAGCCTCGGGGATCCTGCTGAGAGTTCGTGGCCATCTCCAGGATGAACTGCATGACTACAGCTTGGTGCGCCACCTGCTCCATCAGGGCTTGTTTCTACAGGACAATGCACAATACATCAATTGTGCTATGTTATTAATTCATTCTAAAACCTCATATCATCTTTGCAGTATGTGCTGTTGTATATGGGAAGTTTCCAGCTACTTTATCAGTGTGTTAATTGTGGCAAAGTTTCTACTCAAAATATCAGATTTCTACAGAGAGGTAAGCACTAACAGCAAAAAGGTAAATTCTGTACTTTTAACACATTTATATTGTGTCATACTGCATTAGTTTGAAATCAGGGCCCACATATTGGACATTTAAAGCAGGGGAGGATATTTCTTTATTTGGAAGAGTCATATTCTATGTAAGCAGGAAGGAGTTAATGCTTTAACTACCCCACAACTGTATTTTCAATGTTTGGGATAACAGAGCACATGCTCAGGCTTGTGGTTCCATGTTTACACTGCCGTACTAGTTTGACGAGCTGAGAGGTGTTTATCGTAAAAGCTTCAATATGCCACCCACGCAACTATATGACTCTAATGTGTTTTAATAAAAAGAAATCTCATAAACTGTCAAAAGAATTCTCTGCCACAGAGGTATTATCCATATCAGCCTTCGACTACACATATTGTAGGTTTAATTGTAGTGATAATAAAAAGCTAAAATAACACCAGCCTGATCTTTTCAGTAACTCACCCCTTCTTGCTGTAGTCTCATGCACCACAGAATTAAGTAGTTGGCCGTTTCCTCACATATGAGCTGAGGCATGTCTGAGAGGAACCGCTGACTGTCGTCCCATCTCCGCAACATACCTGAAAAATGAATAAAAAGCATATTGGTTCATGTTTTTTGAAGACATAAAAAAGAACCATGATTTACATGTTTAACTACTGTTAAAGAAAACTCAGGTGCTTGCTAATATTGCTAATATTAAATTGATGTCAGAAATACTTACAGCAATAAGAGTGTGAGAGTTTTGTATTATTGGGCACTTAAAGCGGACATAGTAGAGTTAATCTTTTTATCTTTCGTCTATAATTGGAACTCCTTATGATTAGTTAGTGATCAGTCCCTGCTTAACATTTTAAGCTGTCCAGCACTTCTGTTTCAACACTAAGAAATGTGTAGGCTGTGTTCTATATTCATTCGGATCATTTTCCAAAGCATAATGTATGTTTCAAGACTCATTTCCTGCCCTTCAGTGCAGACACTTCCTGCTTTTATGGAAACTTCTTTGAGGGAGGCAATTAAAGAGAACAAATCTATAGCTTTTTAAAAAGTCAGATTGTTAGAGTGGGAAAAAGTACAGACTGTGACATGAACTCTTCTGCACAACTGACATGCAGCACCAACTACCTCGCTGGTTAGAGGCACAAACATTTACACACAAAGCAACCATTCTATAACTGACAAATGCCAGGAGTTTGCTGTAAAACAGAAGGTGGCTTGCCTTCTTCTACCACATTCGGGTGTTCTATTTTGAGATAAAAGCCCTGCATAAAACTGAATCATTCATTATAAAATGAAGTATGCACATGTAAAGTAAATATTTCAGTAAAGCTGGAGAAGGAACCCTGCCTAAACCTGCAAGAATCAGCAAGCAACAAGATGAAGAGCTAAATTATTATATTGTATGTACCTACAAACATACTAGACCCAACCTTTTTGTTACCATTAGTCTGAGGACAGGACCATTCTTATAACAAACTTCAGATTACACTTACCAAAATGCCTGAGCTCTTGGTCATACTTTTGGAGAAACGTCTTGCACTTGTCCTGATCCATTTCTAAAGTTTGATTTGGGACATTGATGATACTCTGGAAGAGAGAGGAGACATTGATTAACTGTTGCTAAAGTTATTAGATGGTGAGACAACAGTAGGTATACACAGTGTAGTAGTATTAATAAGAAAATGTTAATAGACAACATCACAATATATTTGTTCTTTTGAAATCTTTCAATCGTTTGTCCAGATTCCAGTCATGATTTAGTTTTCCTTTTTCATGTCAGCTTTATGCATCACAACAGCTCACTAAAATGTGAAAAAAGCCAAACTGTTTGCTTACCTTATCAAAAACGTCCCAACTTCTGTCAGCTCCAAGCACAGGACTGCGGCTGGGTTCCTGACATCCCAGCATGCTCTCCTTGCGGCGCCACTCCTCCTCAGTGTGCGTGAGTTCGGTGGGGCAAGCCAGAGTCCGAGCTCGTTCCTGCTCCAGGGACTCGGAGCTGTGGACTCCTAGAGAGCACAGCTGATCCTGGGCCTCTGCCAGTCTCCAGCTGGAGACGATGGAGGCCTTCACGCAGCGGTGCTGGCTCTGGCACAGGGACGCCATGGCACAATCACAAACGTGCGATGATGGTGACTGGTGTGAGGTAAATAGAAGAGGGAGAAAGAATGGAAAAGATAAGGACTATGACAGAAAGGCTTGAGTCCAATTGTCATGGACTCAAGTTAACTTGGCAATTAATAACATATACATTGCGCCTTGAGCAGGTAACTGTTATTCCCTGTCTACCTACCACAGTGTTTGGTATACCTCAAAAAATTACCCTACTTTCTTTTTCTCTAAATTAGCTAACCTAAGATTTCCTCAGGGCCTTGATGGTAAAAGCAATTTGGTGTTTTAAATCTTGAAATAAGCTTTGACCTATCCGAGAACATGTGGATGCACGTGTCTCCATTGCAAAGGGAACAAAGGGTCTAAGCTTTAAAAATAGAACAAAGTGGGCACATCTACAGCACAGAAACCCTGTGTCATGTACTTTGTATTCAACAAGCAGAAGTCCACATTAACAACATCCTGCAAAGGACATAACTTGAAGTCTTATACACCTTTTTTCCATAGAAACACTGGCTCAGCTGAGAGTGAACAGCTACAAACTGCGTGCTCACTCTTAAGCACACACACACACACACACACACACACACACACACACACACACACACACACACACACACACACACACACACACACACACACACACACACACACACACAATGTAAACCATTTGGCTTCTTACCACAACCATGCTGTATTTAGTACAGGGTGGGGCGAGAGGGCTAAAAATAAAAAGGCTTGCATCTATTTTATTCATGGGTACCAAAACAGACAAATGCCTTATCTAGTCAACAACAGACACCACACACACACACACACACACACACACACACACACACACACACACAGTCTGAGAATATCGAGGACCTGGGAAGGGGGGGAATAGGGACATGTCCTGACAGGATGATGACACAGCAAGTGATCCATTTCCATTATAACCACGCGTTAAGGGGACATATAGATAGACTTGACTGCGCAAATCTGGGTTTGCGTGAGGTCAGTATGCACTCCAACATGCAGCCTGGACAGTGCTGTTGTGCACCATGACAGTTATTGGATACATGTGATAGTTTAGCTAGCTGGCTAGTAAGACAGTGACAGCAAAGCTAGAAACAGACACTAGCCCATACTGTTGCTTACAGGCAAGCAATCCAGGTTGGCATGAACTCACTTCACTGATCCCCAAACAGGTTTAGCTAGTCAGCATGCTTTTAATACCGTTAAGTTAGATCCACTATGCCAAGTAAAGCTTGGCTACACCTTCATTACCTGCTGGTGAGGATAACCACCACTGAGTCGACTTGAGCTCGACTCTTCCTCTCGGTTAATCGTTGCTCCGTTACCCAGCCACTCCATCGCTGCTACGCACCTAGCTGCTGCTAGCTCTGCTGCTAGCTCTGCTGTGGGCTCCAGCTAGCTACTGCTAGCTAGTGCTGGGAGAAGCTCAATGTTAGCGTTGGTGAGGTCAGCTGTCTGCCAAAGTTATGTGTGAGTAAAACAGATAAGCACAGATAAGCTGGGTCGACTGGGGAGTATGGTGCGCCGAGTTTAGACTGTGTAAATAACATTGGTAGCTACACTAACAGCAGTCCTCCCAGTTACCCAGCTGAGTCTTTTTTGAGACGCGTCTGTGGGTGACGCGCAGACCACGTGGTACAACAACTTTGACCACGTGACACGAGCTCATGTATTCCAGCATGGAACATAATAATTAGTGTTCCATTATTTGTGTTTAGGGTCTCAGGAAACCTCAGCTGGCTTCATATGCTCGATATCTGTGATGGGTGTTTACAGTAGTTTAGTGGGAGGAGACAAAGACAGATGGTGGAAGTGAGATTATTATCTAGTGTTTTGATTTTGAAAAGTATAGGCAAATATGCATACATAATGAACATTAATTAAATATTTTTAACCATGTAATAAATAAATGAAGCAGCTCCCCACAATCACAAAAATAGTAGGACTACCGTTACCAAATCCCCAGTATGTCTTTTTGGATAGATTTAATGGAGTTTTAAAGCCTTATAAGAGGTAAAATATCACTGTGTAGGTTAAGAAATGTACATTTTGATATGAATGGCTTTTTGCATGAAAAGTCCTAAAAAAAATCATGACTCAAGTCCTCACCATAGTTAGACATGGAATTAAAATGTCTCCGAAACGACAAAGTTACATGGGAGACAACCCTTCACCAATAAAAGCTCCAAAGCAAGGTGAAGATATACGACCCTGGATACATTAATGTGATGGCTGAAGGTATGCAGAATATGTATTTTATATTTACCATTACAGCTGAGCTGTCAGAGGCTTGATACAAAAAAAACTATTGGAAAATAAACATGAAAAATCAGCAAATTGACAATCATAAAAAATTAAAATTAAAAACGTACAGTAAAGGGCAACTTGTGGCTAACAACGTGACATGACAGAAATAAAGACAACCCATACAGACAGAATGTGCAAGTAGATAGCAGCTGTTTATTAAGGGGGTATCACTGTACATGCCTAAAAACATTTCATACATAACACTGTCATCAATCAACAAAACCAACATGCTCACTTCCTGTGGTACACGTTCACATTTTAGTGTTATGTGGTCAAGTCTTCAGTATGTCCGTCATGACGGCTCATGACCTTCATTTACACCAGTGATGTCACACCTACAGAAAAACAGAAGGAGGTCAACATGATACATATTAAAATCCTGTCAAAATCATTGTTGGTTTAAACTTATGTGGAAGGAGTTGCTGCAGCTACCTTACGAGAAGTCGCTAAATAAAAATTCTCAACTGTAAAAGTGTAAAAGTTCCTCAGCATGTGCTTTTCCAGGATAACCAAATGTAGTTACATGAGGAGAACATGAATAATTAAATACAAATTTAAAAGAAGCTGCCTAATTTTAAGATAACTCTCGAAAGGTGTCACGGTAGACTCACCTCGGTAGGACTTGCACTGTTTGAGCGCCTCATTGAAGCCCTCACATAAAGTCAGATCTGACTGGTTGGTGGCACAATCAAGGAACTGTTTGACCTCAAAGTGACATGGGCCTGGCTGGGCGGGAGCAGAAACAGGTCGGGGGGGCTCCTGGAATTGTACAAGCAAGGAAAGAAACACATCACACATTGTGTCCGAACTGCAGAAAACTGCTGCTATAAAAGTCAGAAATGGGCTCAGTGGTCGAGGTCAGCCTCATGTGGTCAGCTCTGGTTTGGCCACAACTTAACAAGAAACAGTCTGGTGGGTGTTATGTTCTGTTAACAAATATATTCAAAATGTCTTCAAATATTATTTACTCGGTAAATCAGGTGTTTGTCCCAAGTATCCCAAAAATACCACCTGAGACACGTGCAGTGCTTTCAACACCACCCAGCCCTGCCTTCTTATAGAAAAGCTACTGGCAATGCAACATGGATCAGGGACCAGGTTTTTGTATAAAGACAGGTTTACATTTCTCCAACAAAAATGTAGTAATTGCCTCTCCATAGGATCAAATCTTAACAAAATTCTCCTATCCATCTGGCATGGTTCATGGTTCTCCTATCTAAATGAATAAATAATTTAGACCAAAATCTCTCATGCACTGTAATATTTGGGAAACCATGCCACGTTTTCCTAAGTATTTGATTTGTTTTTTACTTTACGGAATTGGTTCCTCATTCTGTGGTCACAGTGCAGTTTTTTTAAAATTTGAGTTCAAATGTTTGAGAGAATCCAACAACGTCTGAAAACTAGAGAGTAACGACAATAGTGAAGGTTGGTATGCATGAGTCAGTGGGGCTCTGTATAGTCTGTTGTGCAGCAAATGAAACCTGTACCAGGGTCTTTACTGACTAGTCCAGTACCTAAAGACAAATCAGCACAAAGCAATCAACAGATGATCTCCATTTTCTAAAAATAATAATAATGACAAAGGTTGATCAATTGACAAATTAGTTAACTGATCTGTCGTGGCTCTATACTTTAAGTCCTTGGTCCAGATGGAGAAAATTATGCATTTCAGCAGTTCCAGACAGGTGAGGGAAAAACCACCAAGATAAAGTCAGACTCAAAACACTCCCCGCACAAAAGTGCAACACCTCCCAATGAGGAGGGACCAGTTGACGTGTTAAAGTCCAGCTAGGTTCAGTCATCCAGCCGTCCTAATCCTGTCTGATTATACTCCACCTCTTACCTGGGATGAAGGCTTGGCTGGCTCTGCATTGCTGCTTCCACCACTCGATCCTGAAAGGGCGCTGACAAGGACGTGGCCCATAGCCGAGCCTACTGCCACGCCAGCAGCTGTGGTAGCCATCTGGGCCATGAGGCCCGGACCCTGGGACGGAGCTGGAGTCGGGGCCATCGCAGCAGGAGGTGCATGAGCGGGGGCCGGGGCCGGGGCATGGGATATAGCTGGACTAAAAAAAAAAATAAAAAACCCATTACATTTATTTTGCATTAGTGAGGCTTAATGGGACATTAAGGAACATTCCTTATTCTGTGGCAAACCACCACCTGTCCTTTCCATTCAGCTGTATCAGGCGTAGATAATGAATTATACCTTCATGCAATCTACTACGATGATAATATTTATCTTATATCACTCAGGGCTTTTCAGTCTCAGCTTCCTTCCCATTTTCTTTGTCTATAAAATGTTAAAAATAAGTTCAAATGTCTATCACAAGTACCAGCAAGTGGTGCCTTCAAATAGTAGTCCCCAAGGGACCTGTTAGTAATACCAAACATTCTAATTGTTTCAGGATGTTCACATAGGATAACTAGCAAATGCTGACGATTTTTATTTGGTAAATTAATCAGACCAAAAAAAGGTCATGCTAGACCTTTTATTTATTTAATGCTCTGTAAACACTGTTTTCGAAATTTCCATGCCAATAAAGCCACATTGAATTTAATTTAATTGACTTATGTTTAATTTATAACTGTTCTTATCAGCTATCCATGTAGTGGAGGGCGGAGTGGAAATCAAGCAGGTATGATGGCCTAAAACAAACCAAAAAACTTCCAATCGTCCAAATGTATTTTATCATTCTATTATTTACTTATAATCAGTGTTGCTCTCTAACATTAGTAATCCCACTGACATTTACCTGACACATGATAATTAAGCAAAGCACTTTTGTTTTGGAGAATAGAAAGTTACATTTCTGATCCACTAAACACCTCTACCAAAAAACAAATACGTGTCTCTGCATCGAAGTCCCTTAACTATAAAGATATTCAGTCAACTACTGTCATAAGTGCAAAACTAAATACTTCAGCATTCAAAACTAAAATGTCAGATTTCTTGTCATTATGTCATGTCCATACAACTGAGTTGACATTGTCTCACTGAGTTGTGACGCAACAACAATAAAACTATGTCGGTATATAATGTAGTTATTAGCCTGACTTTAAACTTTACGTTACACTGTCAATATAATGTGTTTAAAGTCTGAATTAGCGCTATTTCCTGCCATCTGCAATATCCCAACAGCACAGAATAAATCCGTTTTGCAATATTTGTAAATATATCTACCTGGCTGGAGCTGAGGGACGGCTGCGGCTTCCTCTGGCCATCATTGAGGTAACTTTAAAGTTTGAATTATATTAATAACCCGGTCTCTGTCTGTACTTCAACAACGTGCTCACGGCCAGCTGACAGCAGCAGTTCATGCAAGTGCCGCTGACCTTGTGCGGCGTGTCCAAGGGTTTGACTCTGCCACAAATGTTGCAAGACTTTGAAAAAACGCTTTCCCAAAAGTGCCTCTGCTTCCGCTGTGGGCTGAGCATTGCGACGGTCGTGGGCACACCTCCACCTGTTGGCCTGGAGGGCAGACGCGTCACCGCAGGCCGCAGCGTGGTGCAGCCTCAATAGCACCCAACGCTCTGTGGCCTCGGTAGGGGGATACCAGGGGGTCACCCCTTTAAAATGTTACTTATTTATTTATTTGTGTGTGTTTTTATTTATTTATTTGTGTGTGTTTTTAAATATCAGTAGTTGTTAGTTATTACTAGTATTGAGTTGAAATAGAATAATTCACCAGTTCATTGTGAAGGGTCCACCCCTTTAAAATGTTACTTATTTATTTGTGTGTGTTTTTAAATATCAGTAGTTGTTAGTTATTACTAGTATTGAGTTGAAATAGAATAATTCACCAGTTCATTGTGAAGGGTCCACCCCTTTAAAATGTTACTTATTTATTTGTGTGTGTTTTTAAATATTATTTATTTAGTATTGTTGTGAATAATTTTCATTTGAAAACCCCTTTATGTTATTTATTTATTTGTGTGTGTTTTTAAAAATATCAGTAGTTACTAGTTGTTAGTTATTACTAGTATTGAGTTGAAATAGAATAATTCACCAGTTCATTGTGAAGGGTCCACCCCTTTAAAATGTTACTTATTTATTTGTGTGTTTTTAAAAATATCAGTAGTTGTTAGTTATTACTAGTATTGAGTTGAAATAGAATAATTCACCAGTTCATTGTGAAGGGTCCACCCCTTTAAAATGTTATTTATTTATTTGTGTGTGTTTTTAAATATCAGTAGTTGTTAGTTATTACTAGTATTGAGTTGAAATAGAATAATTCACCAGTTCATTGTGAAGGGTCCACCCCTTTAAAATGTTATTTATTTATTTGTGTGTGTTTTTAAATATCAGTAGTTGTTAGTTATTACTAGTATTGAGTTGAAATAGAATAATTCACCAGTTCATTGTGAAGGGTCCACCCCTTTAAAATGTTATTTATTTATTTGTGTGTGTTTTTAAAAATATCAGTAGTTGTTAGTTATTACTAGTATTGAGTTGAAATAGAATAATTCACCAGTTCATTGTGTAGAAAAAAAGTTATTCAATGTATTCAAGCTAACAATGGTTGAATGTATCTGAGCACATTTATTCAAGTACTGTACTTAAATTGGCTACAGTTTTTAAGTACTTATACTTGTTTCTATTTTATGCTACTTTCTACTCCTGTACATTGCAGAGGGATATATTCTACTAACCCCATGACATTTATCTGACAGCTTTAGTCACTTTGCAGATTCAGAATATATAAATATAAATAAACCTGAAATGATGTATTATTATAGATTAAATTAGCCAGCATGATGAAAAGGAACTAAAATGAGCTCCATCTTTACCAGCTTCAACATTAAAATGATGACCACAGTAATGCCTCAATAATTCTAATCCAGTCATATTTATTATTCTGCATAATGACTACTTTTACTTTTGGTACTTAAAATACATGTTGATTCAAATACTTGTTTACTTTTACTTGAGTAATATTTTGAATGCAGAACTTTTACTTGTAACAGAGTATTTTAAAGTGTAATATTGCTACCCATACTTTAGTTGTGAATACTTCTTCCATCACTGATTGTTAATATTAGTCTATTGAAATATTAAAATGGTCTCCTTTGACACACACATTTTACAAATACAGGGCAGCCATCTGCTGTCTCTCTGTCTTTCTGTATTTCTCCCTACAAAGTGCATTAAGGTTGAGGTATGTCATATTTATAAAACTGCACATTCTCTTTTAGAAAAAAACTAAAGATTGATTTGGATCTTTTCCAACTGGACCTCTGCCATTTCTACTCAGATTTATCATCTACATGCCTACTGCTCTGCATTTAGTGAAAATAGCCAGGAGGGGGCGATATTGCTCCATTTACAGACGATACGTGTATTTCACACAATCTCAATCAAATAGGCCTGCAGCACACACAATAATATAGTAAGAGAAACAAACAGTTGGCTGCACAACAGCACCATCCTCATTCCTGTGCTGTTAGCTCTTCTACCTCCTATTTAACTCTCTCCTGGCTGCTTTTGTTTTTTTATTTTATTTAGTTTTTTACAGAAAATGAGTCATTCAACGCAGCAAAAAACAACAACCAAATAACAGATATATATGCTCTCTCTCTCTCTCTCTCTCTCTCGAAGGAGCCGGTCTTCCTGCTCTAAGTTCCCAGAGTTCCCGGCTGCTGGCAGCAGAATGCTGGGAATATCCGGAGAGGAAGGGGAAGTGACATCACAGCGCTGACCTTCCGTACCAGGCCATATCACCTGGCGCTGGCTGGACGAGGGCTAGCAAACACACACACACACACACACACACACACACACACGCACGCACACACAGAAATAGCCAGAAACACATACTTCTCTCTTTCTCAGCACACACACATTCACTGAGGAACCTTATTGACACTCTTCAGTTTGCTTTCAGCAGAAGAGAAAGAGTGAGAGAGGAAAAATTCCCACGAAGAGAGAGAGGAAGCGATAACTTCACGTGCAGATAACTTTGCAAAGGCAGGCTGAGCTAACCACATGTTTATCAGCAGTCCTTAATTTATATTCAGCCAGGCCCAAAGTTTACAGTGCTGTGCACACTTGCTCACTTAATACGTTTTAATAAGATACAGAAATAAAACTTCTGATGAACTTGAATTAGTTTATTACTTCAATAGCCCTTTAACTGTTACATCTGCTCACAGTCCACAAAGATAGCCTATGAAATGAATGAGTGAGTGGGCATTTTTTCTTTCTGGACGAATATTTTGGACCAAGTACATTTACTCAGGTGCTTAGCTACAGTTTAAAGGGGATGTTTGTCACATTTCAGAGTTGTTGGCGGTTCTTACAAAATTGATTTCCCCCCGAAACTTCTTTATTCAAACCAATGTTTGAGGTAAAGTCATCCCTCATTTCACAATAAAAGCAAAGACCACATAAAAACACATTTGTTTTGCTGAATTTTTTTCTTCTTGACTACCCCTTTAATCATCTCACAGTCTTGTGATGCTTTACAGGATCATTTACTGTGTTGGCTGTCAACCCTACAAGCAGAGTGAGGAACCAGACATGCTGAACAAAGTGAAACACACAGGTTGCACACAGATGGGAAGCTTGACTTTAGTTAACATAACATGGACTGTGGTGGAGATATTTACTGAGTTTGTAGAGTGTCTCAGAGGTTACATTCTTTGGGAGCAAAGGCTGGAAAACCCATATATACAAACCCACGTACTTGCACAAACACAGACATACACAAACAGGCACATGCAAATACTATATAGAAAGAACATGTGTGTCCAAAGAGCAGGACGGAGAGAAGAAGACATGGAAGTCTTCAGGGGAGGTGTGGTCAAAAGAAGAGAGGGGGGAGTAAATAGATGCCAGGAAAGAAAGAGAGAAAGAAAGAACATGCAGAAGCCAAATCAGGCAGAGCGGGGGGAGGGATGAGTAGTGATAGGGTGAAGAGGGAGGGAGGAGGGGAGGGAAAGGGAGAGACAAGAGTGTGTGTGGTGGAGACGTCATTGTACAGGATGACAAAAGAAGAAGGGATTCTCTGGTCAGCTGCTGCTGCTGCTGCTGCCACTGTCTATTGTCCTGCCGATGGAGGACCCCCCTCCACACACACACACACACACACACACACACACACACACACACACACACACACACACACACACACACACACACACACACACACACGCACATTTTACACTCTCTCTCTGTCTCTCATCTTGTGTTGGACATCACTTTCTTTCCTTCTTCAAGTTCAACTCTGATTACACGGCCGACCAACTGGCAGCACCCAACATTTAAAGATCCTGCTAACCCCCTCCCATCCACCCAGCTGTGTCATCTGAGTGTTTTTCAGTAAGTCTGAGATCCAACAGATGTTTGCTACGAAAAGACAGAATCCAGAAAATTTGCAAAGAAGTTCTCTTGTCAAGAGACAGCACGGAAATAATAAATGCTATTTACCTCAAGCAGAAGTAAGACTGCTCAGGTTGAAAACTAGTGAAGTAAAAATGTTTGTTTTAAAGACTGTAGCCTTTTCAAAGTAAATTTATTCTACCATTTAATCTTTTTGCCTGTCAGTGCTACTCTGTTGACCAACATCTTTTGTCATAAATAACTTTATGAGGGACAAAAGATTCATACACAATTTAAATGGCATATGCTCCTGACAGCAAAGTGGTAGCACAAATAAATAGGAATACTTAATAAAGGGTTTTAAAGTTGACACTAATTGCTTTATTAACCCCAAGATGCACCAGTCTTTCATAATTGGGTCATAAAGTACACCTAGCCTATAGATCTTATAGTTTTTCTTAAATGTAATTGCTAGCCTCTTAATTTAGCTAAAAAATCCCTATTTGAAATCCATACCAGCATCTATGCTACACTATGCTAGTAAAGCTAGGTAGCTAATGCAAATGCTGTATCCATCTACAGTGTTGGCAAGCTAATGTTCTCTAGCAGCAGATATTCTTTTAGGTGAATCAACAAGTGAAATCTAAGTGCAAATGTTATTTAAACTGCTGTCAAATCAGTCATGAACAACAATTATTGTTCACACTTACATGTATCAAAAGTAAACTTATCTTGGTGTGTAAAATAATGTAGATTAGGGGTCTGAGGACAGGCTCCCATAAACATCCATAGAAAACACAGAAAATACAGATTGAGAATTGGTTTAATGAAACAAACCCGCAACTCTCTGAAATAGTTTGTTTTGGGTCTACCCGGGGGCCTCTAACCAGTTGGACGTGGCAGAAAACCTCTAAAGGGAGGCGTCCCGGAGGCATTCTGATCAGATGCCCAAACCACCTCAGCTGGCCCCTTTCGACGCGAAGGAGCAGCGGATCTACTACAATCTCCCTCGGGAAGTCTGCGCCTCTCACTCCATCTCTATTAGGCTGAGCCCAGCCACCCTACAAAGGAAGCTAATTTCGGCCACTTGTATCTGCGATCCCATTCTTTCGGTCACTACCCAAAGCTCATGTCCATAGGTGAGGGTCAGAAAGTATATGGACTGGTAAGTTGAGAGCTTTGCTTTACCGCTCTGCTCCCTCTTCACCACAACGGTCCAGTACAACGCCTGCAGCACTGCTTATCTCGCTCTCCATTGTCCTTTCACTCGTGAACAAGACCCCAATATACTCCATTGCTTGGAGCAGTGACTCACCCCCAACCCAAAGGGCAGAAAGTTTTCAGGCAGAGAAACATGGCCTCAGACTTGGAGGTACTGACTCTCAACCTGACCGCTTCACACTGGGCTTTAAACCGCCCTAGTGTGCGCTGAAGGTCATGTTCTGAAGAGCAGTGAAACCACATCTGCAAAAAGCAGGGATGCAATTCTGAGGTCCCCAAACTGGACACTCTCCTCCCCACGGCTGCGGCTTGATCGATACCCACACATGAGTGTTGAAGTCCCCAAGCAGAACTACAGAGTATGTAGTCTGCACCCTTTCCAGAACCCCACCCAAACACTCCAAGAAGGCCAGGTACTCCGAACTACTGCTCGGTGCATCCACACAAACAACAGTCAGATACTTCCCGTCAGCGACTAGCAGTCGCATAAAGGCAACCCTCTCGTTCCCCAGGGAAAACTCCAACACAGTGACCCTCAGCCGGGGGGTTGTGAATATCTCCACACTCGCCCGAAAATCTCACCCGCCTTTCACCCTGGGCAACTCCGGAGAAGAATAGAGTCCAGCCCCTCTCCAGGAGTTTGGTTCGAGAACCAGTGCTATGCGTTGGGGTGAGCCCAACTATATCTAGTAGGTACTGTGGTACTCCGGTTCCCTCTCCGCCAATAAGGTGACCATAGGTTCCATTTATCTAAGCTAGTCTGCGATACCAGGGGTCGGCGTGCCGTGGTCCCTGCCCTTGCCAGGACTTATTGCCCCTGACAACACAGTTTTCAGGGTTACTGGGGCACACAAACCCCTCTGCCACGTTAAGGTGGCAATTCATTGGAGAGGACCTGGAATATGAAATACAGAAATATTTTTGTCACAAAAATATTTCAGAAAGAAAAATGGACATGACCAATTAATAACTCACTTACATAACTGAATACATGATGCTCATGATGTCTTGATAGAAAGTAATTCATAAAAAGTAATCTGTCTATAAAACATTATTCAGTGATTCATTGTCTACTTATAGTAGACGTATACACCCATTGTGATGTATGTCTTACTTGTAAGTAGTAATCAAAACTCTGATTTAAGACCGTTTTTGTTTTTTTAGAGAAGTAGAAGTGCATGAAAAAGCTGCTCAATTAAACGAACAAGAGTGTTTATAATTAGTTGTTTTCCACTCATGGAGATGTTTTGTTGTTTTTAAAGAGGGATGTTTTATAAGAAGAGGCAATAAATTCAGCCAACTAATAGAAGCAGCTATGAATGAAGCTCCTTTCTTCCCTTTGTGTGTGAGGCGCGTATGTATGCGCCTCACGTAGTCTCCAAAGGTGCTGAGCTCTGCATTATCATTTATCTACCTTCCTGGTGTTTCATGCGCTGTGCACTACTGCTCATGTGGAGACAGAATATTAAAGTGTGTTTGTGTTCATGTGCAGTCAATGTGAGTTCATAAATGTTTACTAGTCATTTTTTTGTGTGTGTCTTTATTACTGCTTTCAAATGAATCCCCAGCAAATGACCCTTGACCCACTGACCTCAAGAAAATTCAATCGTCCACTGTCTGTGCACAGTGTGTGACACTTTGGTCCATTCTGCTTTGATTGACCTCTCTTTGACACACACACACTCGCAGACGGACACAATAGGAGACCCGGCACATTCCTTTCCCCAGGTGGCATAAAAGACACGGCCAGATCAATGGCCTAATGGGCTCCAAACCAATGGCCGACGATCATTAACCCCAGACGAGTGTGAGTTCCTCATACCCGTAGCCAGACTATTGTGTGACCACTGTGTGTTCGTATACAGACTATTGTGTGAGGCTTTTTTTCTGCCGTGTGGAGCTGGTTAACTGCTGGACGAGGGGTCTAACTTAGGGCATTAGATGATGACAACATGTGCTGTCTCGACCAGAAAAGAAGGGAGAAGGATGGACAGTAACATGCGCCGAAAACAAGAAGTGAAAGACAGACAGTGGTGGAATATAACACAGTAGATTTACCAAAGTACTCAAGTACAATTTGGATGTAATTGTTCTTTACTTTAGAATTTCCATTTCATGTTACTTTATACTTATACTCAGTTACATTTCAGAGGAAAATATTGTTGTATTAACCTCATGCCATTCATTTAACAGCTAGTCACTTCTCAGGTTTTGCTATGTTGAAAATATTAATGTATGTTTATACTGATAATGCAGTGATATATATGATAATTCTGATTGTTATGATAAATATAACACTTTTTTTGCATGCTTTTGATTCTTATGTATCATTCCTTAAATATTATTATGAATACAGGGCGGTTCCTTATGTTTGCATTTTTTTGGTGTTGCTACTTTCACCTGAATAAAAGTTCTAAATACTTCATTCACAACCAAGTAATTTAACCCCTAAACATTTTGGGTATTTGCAATGACACCACTCCTTAAAAAACACGACGTTTGTGCATCATAATTATACCAACTAAAAGTTAAACATTAAATTGAAGAGATACCCAGACATCACAAATTAATTTCCATCCCTGAATTCCCTCCCTCTCTTTCTCACTTTACCCTCCCAACAGCTCTCAGATTCAGCAGAAGCTCACTCCATCCATCTTTCTCCTCCAGGACTCTAGTCCAATTCCACTGTGGCCATACAGTGTGTGTGTGTGTGTGTGTGTGTGTGTGTGTGTGTGTGTGTGTGTGTGTGTGTGTGTGTGTGTGTGTGTGTGTGTGTGTGTGTGTGTGTGTGTGTGTGTGTGTGTGTGTGTGTGTGTGTGTGGAGGGCTGGTGGTGGGAGGACAATGGGCAGAAAGGGGGCTGGCTGAATGGGACCATTGAGTGTGCTCAGCCAAACAGAAAAGCATCTTCCATCTCACTTCAAAACCCACAGTTTCACTCTGTACAACCAGGCCTTTATTCTCCATAATTACTCCCTGACACACATGTATACCCATATGCCCGCACACACATATGCATACATGTATACATACGCAAGCATACATATTTATAGATATATATGAATGATTATAGGGGCTAATCACAAAAAATAACACAACCAGGCTGACTCTTGACAGTCCTCAGATGTGTCAAGTGTCAGTTTAGTCATTCAGTGTATACAGCTCAATATTTCATCACAACAACTGAACCATACATTCATAATATTCAGAATTTTTTGATGTTTTAACAAATGACATAACTAGCATAGTATGTCAACACAGCTGTATTTATACTATGGATGGATAGGATAACTCACAATATAGAATGGCAAGTGTTAAGGTGTAGGTTAAGAGAACATACTGCATAAATCATCATGGCAGACAAGCACAAATTAGTTTGTCCTTCATCATAAACATGTAGGAACGCTTGAATTCAGTAAGATTTGTGTTTTTTTTTATAAATTAAATATTTCCATTCAAGTGAATCATCACATTATGTTTTCATACTGGTTGCCCTTTGACAGCAAAATACATGTATACTTACATTTCCTACATTGGGAGAGGATTTTTTTTTTCTCCCTTTTCCATGGCTTTCCAGTCAGTGTGGTCTGTGGAACATTATATGTTGACATTTTGTAATGTATTGAACTATTTTCTGTGCCATCATTATTTTTGTAATGTTTTTGTAACTGTTTGAGTACTGTATTTGCAACTAATCTATGTGTCTTATTTTAAGACTCATGCCTTTATATACCTTGCCCTTTGTCGCGTAAGCCATTTTTGCTGATGACGACCTGGTAGGGTAAATCTTTTTGCTTGTTTCAGTCCAATAACGTTTGGATGCTATTGCAGTCAGTGACTCTCTACTTTCCTCTTCCCCTTAATTTGCTGTTCACCTGCACCTGACCTACATATAGGATGGGGGATGAATGCTCTCCGTCACCCAGCTGGAAAGAAACAATTCAGCCGGTGCACATAGATTAATCTCCAAAGCCATCTAAGCCTCATTTTCTCCACTGTTATAGAAAAAATAGCTGCAACAGATGTGTCACAATATGTATTAACAACCTAATTCACTGTAAGCCCTTTAACAAGAGGTATTATCGTAAACAGCCTGTCGGACAAAGGCAGCAGGCCCTGACAGAGAACACGCTGTCACAGAGTGCAGTATCACCGACAGTTTTTTGTCAATGTTACACTGGGCCATTTAAACTCCACCGAGCTCGTTAGCCTAGATCCAGCCCTGCGGCCAGCCTGGTCATTGTACATCCAGCACACTGAATCATTGTGTAGGAGGATAATCCATACAGGGTAACTGGTACACCCTATCATGCAACACATAAAGACAGCGGGATTTAGATGAGGGTGGACGGGTGGGTCGATCCAACTATGTACACAGTTAGAGAGTACTTTAAACAACAATATTATGTTAAACACAAACAATGAATGAATGAATGAATGAATGAATCCATCCATCTATCCATCTATCCATATATATATATATATATATATATATATATATATATATATATATATATATATATATATATATATATGTATCTATCTATCTATCTATCTATCTATCTATCTATCTATCTATCTATCTATCTATCTATCTATCTATCTATGTATCTATGTATATATATGTATCTATGTATATATCTATCTATCTATCTATCTATCTATCTATCTATCTATCTATCTATCAATCGATCTATATATATATATATATATATATATATATGTATCTATCTATCTATCTATCTATCTATCTATCTATCAATCGATCTATGTATATATATATATATATATATATATATATATATATATCGATCTATCTATCTATCTATCTATCTATCTATCTATCTATCTATCTATCTATCTATCTATTTCTACAAACACAACCTAAGTCCTCCGTCTCCCACCTGGTTTGCAGCAGGTCTGTGTGTTGGAATGGCATGACATCTCTCTCTCCCTCTCTCCCTCTCGCTCTCTCTCGCTCTCTCACACACGCACACACACACACACACACACACACGGAGGAACAAAGGGTGCGGGCAGCAGGAGATGTGGTGTTGGAGTTGTGTGTGTGTGCGTTAGGGATGGGGGCAGGCTGGGTCGGGTGGGGGGATGCAGGGTTGTTGAAGCTCCATATGGGCACCCCACCCCTTGTACCCCCCCCCCCCCCGCAAACAGGCAGATGTCAAATGGGACGTGCCTCCCTGATGGGGCACAGGGTCACACTGCACAGGGGTAAATAACAGAACAGGAGGGATAGAGAGAGGGGAGAGAGAGAGAGAGAAATGCCTTCCTGCCAACACCCCCCCGTCCACCCTCCCCAAAACACACCAAAAGAGATGTGTACACATGCTACCAGAGAAAAGCTGCTGACACAAACATGCCAACACACAGCCGTTGGCATTGGATTCTAATAAATCGAACAAACTACTAACTTATAAAGTAACTTATTAAAATTGACTTTTAATCAAACTGAGTCAAATTTCTAATT